>NW_021318618.1:6676961-6744387 GCF_001605985.2 Dendrobium catenatum | reverse complement strand
TATATATATATATATATATATATATATATATATATATATATATATATTATATATATATATAATATATATATATATATTATATATATAAGACTATAAAATTTAGAACTGTAATGTGAGGGCAACCCAATTCTGCTACTATATTTATAATATTTGTTTTATCATTTGTATATATGTTGTGTTTATTTTTTTGTGAATGTTCAATTATTTTTATTTTAACTAAGTTTATGAAAAGTTTTTGAGAAAAATATGTTGTGCTAAAAATTGAACTAGCAAATAACATATATATTTTGAAGAAACCATAGTATTTCCCCGTCAAGTTACATCATTCCAATAACATGGAAATGCACGACTCTTAAGAATTTTTCTAGAGTGGCACTCCATAAGCTCTTTTCTTTAATGTCACAACATTTTTAAGCTTAATAAGAGTGCCTCGAGCTACACTTTTTCAAGGTCCATAAATTTGGGTTAGTTATTTTTTGCAATTCTGATGGCAATGCATAATAATTCATTGCTTTTCTAATTCCTCATTTTGACCTCTTTATTAAGCAATATAGTGGACATTGCCAATGGCTGAAGCGTTAGAACAAAAGAACTATTAATGTTACTTAAAGTGCCACAATGAATGTCTTTGTTGTGCTATAACACTCGTACATGGTCAAGCAGCGCTGCTATTTTCTCCGATCAAAAATTCTACCATCTGATATTCAAAGCCTACGCACCAAATGCCACATGTCCACACTACTACTACATCTAATATATTTAACCTTTGTCATTTTTTAAATTTTTTAATTAACCTATAATACTGATTCTTAAAAGTGCTATAGTGGTTCGTGTTTGTTCATAAATAAGGAATACATTTCCAAATCTCTTCTTACTGGCATTTTAACTCTAGTTTCTCTCCAAGTTTTTACAGTTTTTGTTGACTATGTGTTTTTAAGTTCTGACCAAATAAATCTTTGGGAGCAAGAGGTGGGGCTTCATCATCATTTAATAAAGAGCAGTTAATTTCTCTTAAGGCCTAAGCAAAGTTTGGACATTATTGGTGAAGTAAATAGTTAATAGCATGGATTTTAAAACCTAGTTGGGAAATTTGTAAATTGGGGCTGGAAGATATTTTTGAGGAACCCCATGTTGTTGGTGGTTAATATAAATGAGGGAATTCTTTGTTAATGGGAAGAGGCTGTTGAATAAATAGGTGTTACGTTAGAGGTTAGGTGAATACTATTTTTATCCTTTAAAATATTAACTATATGTTATAAATTGAGGGATATTGAATTTAATGAGTTATGACCCTTTTATTCTTGTCCCAATATGTTACGAATTGCTTTTTGAGTTCTGTGTGAGCCCTATAGTGGGGCTTTTAAAAGAAGAAGGGATAATAAAATTATTAAAATTTCCTAATCTTATGTAAACTTTCCAAACCTTAAACAATTATTTTATTTTTCAGCTCATTTTTTTTACTATGATAAAATTATATTTGGATAACCCAAAGACTAGGGCTTTTCTCAAATTATGTTAAGTTAATGTTGGTTACTCTATATATGGAAAAGAATATCTATTCTTCCTTAAACTACATCATCAAGGGGTCACTAATTTTGGTGGCGTTTGGGGCCAACCTTCCTATAATTTATGCTTTGTGTTATCTTGGTGTGAGGGGAGATCGTAATTAAGAATAGTTCTTTCCTATTTTTTTGGCCATCACTAAAAGAAAATTAAAAGAGCTTAGAGGAGAAAGAAACCTAATAAGCAATGCTAACCGGCATGCCTAGTAGTAGTGGAAGGTCTAGGACTCCTAAATTTTTAAATTTAGTGGATGATAAGTTGATAGAGTAGAAAGAGGTTGTGACCTAGATCTGTGAGGAGAGTTGGGGAATGGAAATCCTCATTACTCGAGTAATGCAAGAAAAGATTTACACTATACAACCAAAAATCAATGAAGCTTTTAGTGTAGAAGTTTAGGAGATGCCCTTTGTAAGACTGGACCACATGCAATTCCCTACAACTCAAAGAGTACCAATCTTTTGTGTGGAGCCAGCATGATGATGATGATGAGAAGGAGGAAGATGATCAATGATCAAGTAATGGAGTCATATATTCACTTTCAAGTTTGGTATATTTTCTGGGCCATAGGTTGTTTGAGATATATTATATATTATATATATAGTGAGAGAGGAGAGAGAGAGAGAGAGAAAGATGAGATTTTTTTTATGAATTACTAGTAACTATTTATAGCTTAATTTTCTTTTTATTTCTTTTCAATTCTTTTGCTTTGGGGGGATCCTATGATTAATATGATCATGGAATGTTTGCATGTTTGTTATGCTGTGAAGAGGTAAATACTATTCAAAATAGAAACTGATAAGCACAGTATTTATGTGGAGAGGATTTATGGAGGAATGCCTTCATTGCACAAAGGCTATCTTACTTTTATTTCTTTGTTTGGAATTTATATTACCATGAGCTTTTTATATCATTCATTTAATAAGGAAAGTTATCTTTCTTTTGTTTAGTTATGTTTATTTACTGTTGTTTATATTATTTATTAGTTTCATTTACATTTAATTTAAAATTATAATTTATACTTAACTATTAAAAATTTTTGTCTACATAGTGCTACACTTGATTATTTATTTAACAAAATTAAATAAATTATTAACATTATGTAAAATTAGATAATATTAAAACCTTAAATAATAATTTGAATGATAAAGCATAGTAAATTCATAATTAAAATATTAATAATTTACTAAATAAAAATCAATTATAGGCTATTGACTTGAATTGACCTAAGAACTAATCTCCATTGGCACTGACTACTGCAATTTTAGAATGAATATTTAAGTTTAAGGAAAAATAAATGTGTAGCTTAAAATTATAAACACTCAAGTAAACTTAAATATGAAATTGATTAATCTTAATAAATCTTAGGATGAAGTGAACTAAAATTTTAAAATCATTAATATATCCTCATGTGTGAAAAAAAGAAGATGAGACATGAAAATTACAATAAAGGAGAAAACTTTATATAGTAATATGTGTGTGGTGTGTGTGTGTGTTGTGTGTGTGTGTGTGTGTGTGTGTGTGTGTGTGTGGTGTGTGTGTGTGTGTGTGTGTGTGTGTGTGTGTGGCGTTTTAAAAATTGGTATACTGTTAAGCTTAAGTCAAAAACCATCCTACTTTAAATCAAAATAGGGGTAAGGTAAGTGAAAAATACATATGACAAGCACTCATGACTTCCATTTTAAAACTAACAAGCATGACTAATCTCTTAAATAGTATATTAACTCATTTATGGAATTAGATATTAATCTTACAATTACACTGATAGTGGATAAGTCATTCAAATAATAATAAGGATGATTACTTAGTCAAATTACTAATAATTTTTTTTAAATTGGCCATTCACAACTTTTGTTCATTTAATTTACTTCTAAATTGGTGATGTATTATCAATCATTTTAGTAATTTAAAGTACCCTTTTTTATTTTGGTATTAAGCTAAAATCAATTGGTGATTACACCATTTTGTTGCTTTGGAAAGGGACCCAGGGTAAGAGTTTAAGCATGTAGGTGGGGGGGTTTCTATCACTTTTCAATAGAAATCAATGTTTATTTAGTATATTTTTTAGTGCCTTTTGTAGAGTAAAAGTCAAAGGGAAGCAAAGGAAGTTCATGGTACTTTCATTGGAGATCGTAGCCAATATTTTCCTAAGAAACACTAAACATTTGATGTGGAGAATCAATGTTATTATCATGATAGCTTTTTTCCTATTGTTATATTATATATTTTTCTTCTATCAGTAAAATGAAATGAGTTTTCTTTCATTCTATCTATATCTGGTTAATTTTTTTATGTTTTGGACTATATGATGTAAAACGAATGAAAGTACTAATAGTAGACTCTCCCACCTTTTAATGAAATTATGGATGTGTTTAACATCTCTCCGTTATTCATTTAATGCATAAAATGGACAATTGCATATATGTTATAATTTAGTAATCTCAATGCTGTAATATGGAACAAATGATGAATATTTTGGGAAAGAGAAAACATTGGCATGCATGAACATAAAGATGTCTAACCTTTTAGGTTTATAAAGGTGTTTAGGGATTATATCAATGTCTAAAATATTTCTTTTTCAAACCCTTATAACCTTTACATGAATCTAATGATGCATATGTTATAATCCATATTAATATTTAAGAGTTGTCATCAAAAAAAAATCTTTGGGGGGTTATTTTACAAGGATTAGTAAAAATATATATTTTGTTGTTATCGACATAGATGTAATTAATTTTAAGTGATAAAGCTTAAAAATCAATCATTCTTTTTTGAAGGATAAATTAATGCATCCATTGTAACAATGCTAAATAGAGTTTCCAATGAAGCAACACACTTTCTCTGGGGATTGACACTCATTTCATTCAAATTTATTGCTTAATCACACATATTCCCTTGTTGGTATTAGCAATGCAATTTCATATAAAAAAACTAAGATTATTCATATTCATACAGCCTTGATTAACCAGTGTTGCAATAACAATCACAAAACACAGCCCACACACGCCTATTCTCACATATTTTCCCCAACAAGTACCACTATGTATCCTAAAACTATTGTTGTAATCCTTTGTAAGGACACACAATCAACAAAGTATCTAAGAAAATAAACTAGCCCCTAATACAAGTTATCACCCAACCCATGAATGAAATATATAAAATGTTTATGTAAGACTTCAGTGGATGGATTGTGAAACCACTTGAGCTGTGAAAATGAATAACAGAGGAGGTGAATAGGTATTTTAAAAATCATTTTTCAAAAATCTATTTTAAAAATTTAAACAACCAAATTAGAAACTTTAATATGTAAGCAAAACTAATACTCAAATGAAGCACCCAAATCTTTTTCAATAATAATAATATCAAATCAAACACAATGTATTTCATAATCATTAAATGATAGCCAAACTCAAAAAAGTCCACAAGTAAAAAAATGATCTTGTTCGCCCTCCAGATAAGGTAGAGTATCTTAATCTCTTTTCACCTTTCTGATGAGTAGAGTATCCCAATTCTCTTTCACCCCCTTTTTTGGAAAAGTAGCCAAATCACTTTCCACCATCCCAGCGTTGATGGAGAATTCATGGGCCTTTCACATTAAGAGCTTCTTATGGAGTTTCCTCAAGATAGTCCTTAACCCATGGAGGAACAAAAGGTGAAATTTTGCCATAGAAAATTGTGAAAATCCCCTCTCACATCCCTTGTACCATATGGTTCTTCCTCCCTCGTAGCTTAACCTCACTCTCCCTTACTCATAGTTTGTCTTTCAAACTTTTCTTATTAAAGACTATGCTCTAAAATACCAAAGATTCTAACAAAGTCTATTAAGAAAGCTTTATAGTGAATTCCAAAACCACTAATTTTTAAATTTTGATGACTCTGCTCATAAGTGGGTGATCCAATGAATTATATAGCATTGACTAGTTTAACTTATTCTACTATAAATATTGTATAATAAATAGGAGTAATAAGTAAAGATTAGTTCAATTTCTAATTTTTTTATATTGGAAATAATAATAAATGGTATACACATATGAGTAGTTCAAATCAAAGATTAGATCTTATATAATGAACCAAATAGCATCTAGATTGTCCTCGGGTTGAGTCATAACATTATAATTTTATGATCGTACAGGAATTTGAACTTTAATCCAGAGACCTCCTCAGGGGTTAATATGATAAAGATCTATGATATAATATGATCAAATAATCAATTTAGTTTCCAAATTTAATTCCTATATTAACAATCCTAATTTTGGCAATGATCTAAAAATTTGAACATAAAAAATTCGACTTCATATTACTAAGACTCAATTTAGAATCCTCAAACTAGCAAACTTGTGTTTAATGGCAAAAGACTATGAGGTATGATTTCTAGCTATGATAAATTATTTTCTATTTTTGAGAAAATTTCATGATTCATATAGGAAGCTAAAAAGCAGCATAATAAATTTTGGAAAAAAGATTTTTTTTGATTGAAAAATGAGCATATATTTTCGTTAAAAGAAAATTCTAACTTCAAAATTGAACAAAAACCATTAGTAAAGGGATCATCCATCAATAGTTTTTGGATAAATATGATGTTAATGAATAGCATATTGAAACTAAAAATGATACTCATGATTCTTGAAAGATGAAGTATATTGAGTTAAAGAAGGCATCAGGAACTAGTTGACACATGCAACCAGAACTAGATAGTAAAGAGCATACATTAAAGTTAAAAGTTGCCAATTTATAAGAGTGTTAAATGAATGTTACAAAAATAAACAAGATCACACAAGATAATGCACTCGAGCTTATACAATTCACTAAAAAATATAGAGCCTAAATATATAATGCATCATATATCCTTATGAAGAGGCTTATAGATGTTTTGAAAACATTAGATGGATTAGGTTCTACTCTTGTGGTATGTTAAGGACACATTAATGAACTTATACTTTACACTTTAGAACATAGTTTGGAGTCATAAAATATTAAAACAATCACCAAATAGCATGCATACATTCATACATGAAGCATAGGAAGAACCCAAAACCCACTTGGGCTCCAAGACAAAACTTTTAATTGAATTTATAAAAATGCTCTCATAACAGTTCTGATGAGAGCTGTGGTTAAATTGGGTAGTGCTACTTCGAGACATATGAAGGAGATTAAACCAATTCTTAGCTCTAAGAAGGCAAGAAGTAGAGGCAATGTATCCTTGTGAGATAATATCAACCAGGAAAGTAAAAAGTTTAAATACAATTGAACAAATCAAATAATTTTTCTTATTAAAATGTACTTTTTGTAGAAGGTTTTGAAACCTACCTAACTTAGTAATAGATATTTAAATCCATTTTTTTTATTTTAGAGTTAAAACTAGCAATGCCTCTTCAGGACTAAAAGCACGTGCAAAAAAATGATAGTAATAAAGTCAATTGATAAGGTAAGATGTCAACTTATAACAAATTACTACCTTCTACCTAATCATATCCATCTTATATCAATTTTTTATTGTCCTTTCCTTTGGGGTCCAAAGAAGGGACAATGAGAACTCTCTCAAGATGGGATGGAGTAATTTGGGTTAGATGGTTTTCTTGATTGTCTTAGGTTGTTCTTTGGCACTTTTTTTTCTACCTGTGGAATTATTTACAGTTTTTAGTTTTTTGTATTAAGCTATTTTGGTTTTGTTCTTTTGTTGGTTCATTGTATTCTTTTTTCTTATTTTCTCCTCTAAAATCCATTTTTTTCATCCTAGTTCTATTTCAGGTTTACCCATACGGGAATGAAAGCTTGGGGAATGGAATTATTGATATCTCATTAATCCTTCATCAACACCTTTTTGGTTTCTTTTTTTGTAATCCTTTTGATAATCTTTCTTCTTTCTCTGAAGGTGATGTCTCTGTGCTTTCTAAAAAAAATGGGGACTAACCTGGTAGGTTTACTTGTTGATTAATGGCTTATTTGAAGCTTTAAATCTATCATGCAAAAGTTTTGGAAATTGAAGGTGGTTAAACTTTTCTTTCTTTGAATGAGGGTTTCTTTTTTTTAATGAAGTTTTCATTATCCAAAATATTATGAATCTTGTTTTGTTAGGTGGCCTTATTGTTTTTCGTTGGAAAACCATTTATTATCCAAAAATGGTCACCTCCTTTTCATCCTAAATGCAAAGATTTTTAATGTCCATTCCTTTATGGGTCAAAATTCCTTGAATATGCTTTTTTTTTTTCTTAAACACTGAAAGCATTTCTAAAATTGCTGTCTGATGGGGTTTCTGATTGTTGTTTGTTCTTTAACAGTAGAGCAAAACTAAAACTCCTTTTTTTTATAAGGGGGGGTTTTGGGTATTTTTAGTTTTCTATTGTTCGAAGTCCTTCCATAATGAATTTTAATATTTCAATTGCTTGAAATATTTTTCCTTAAAAGGTATTTATGATTGGAAACCGCCCATATTATGGTTTTGTGGATTTTATTATTCATCCCTCAAACGTCATGCCCTCTCAAACTATAAGGAGGAATAATGAATTTTGTTAATATTCAGAACCTATTCATGAACTTATTATGGGAAGAAGTAAAGAAGGAAAGCTTGGATTTGTTACTGTCCACTCTTTAAAGACTTCTTCTTTCAATAATACTCAGATGAATTTTGGTTCAAAAGAAAAGATCAGGGCTCGTCTGATTCCTTCATTTTATTTTCTGAATTCTTTATTAATTTCTAAGGGAGGCTTCTATCGCTTATGTTTAAGTTAATGTTAATTCATTTAATAGTTGCTTGTAAGTTGTTCTTAAGGATGTGATTTCTTGATTCTGAAAATTTGAAGGTTATTGATAATTTTTAAATCTTGGTTATTTCTTCTTTGATGAGTCTTTACTAATTTAAATTTTCCTTCTAATGAGAATTGCTTTTTAAAATATCAATTTAATAATATTTTGTTGATTCCTAAGGTTTTTTTTAATGACAAAATTTATTGATATTTCCTGATTCTCATAATAAAGTTTTTATTGATGGATTCCTAAATAATGATAATATTTGAGGATAGTGAAACATTTCTTTATAAGGGTTCCTTCCTCTGTTATTTATGTTATGGATCAGTCTGGTTTTAAAGTTCCCTATTGCTACTAGTAAGTCTTACAGATCTTTAAAAGAAGCTAGGAAGCCTCTATTTTGCATAATTAAATATTAATGTTTCTTTTCTTCATATTTTATTTCTTGAATGTGAGAAGCTTAACTATTTGATAAAGTTAAGGCTATGTTGACTTGTAAAAAATGTTTTCAGCTTAATTTTTTGTTTGCATTCTTGAAGCTAAAGTAATATAATCTTTTTGGGTAATTCTTTGTTTGATGCTAGACACATGATTTTTCAGCAAGAAGATAGCTATTTATATTTTAAGGTTTTTAGCGGGTTTTAGAATTTAGTTAAAGGAATGCTTTCTTCTATTTTCTTTTAATTCAACTCTTATTACTACTGTTCAGCTATTTATGCGGATTATCATGTTTGGTTCTGGTTCCTTTTTATTAATGGGTTATCTATGCATCTAATGCGGTTTGCAAGATAGAAATTAAATCTTTGATTATATTCTTAATCCTCACTTATAATTTGACTAACACCTATGGATTTTGTTGGTTGAAAATTCTAATTGCTGTCATTTTGTCAATGAAAAATTTGGTGGAAAATCTAATTTATTATAGCGTTTGGGAGGCTTTCAATCACTTGTATTTTTAATTTTGGGGCTTTTTGGAGCTTTCGTCTATTAAAGTTATTTTTATACTTGGTTAATCAACAATGCAATAACCTAATTCATATTAAATTGGAATAGGATTTTTTCATTAATAATTCTTGGTTGAATTGCTTTATCCTTCTTCTTATTATGTTGTTTGATAGATCCTTTTGCTTTTGATCACTCACCCTCTCATTAATTTGTCTCTCTCTCTCTCTCTCTTGATCTCTCATATATCTCTCTATCTATCTATCTCTCTTGTTCTCTCTCTCTCTTTTATCTCTCCCTCTCCCTCTCTTTTCTCTCCCTCAATCTCTATCTTCCTATCTTGCTCTAACCCAAAGTCACAATCAACAAATTAGATCTACCCTAAACAAAAATAACACTTAATAAAAAAAATTAGATCTACCCAAACGATTACAACATTACCTCTTGCATTACTACCTAAATCATCAAAAATATCTCTAACACTTGCAAATGTCTAGTGAGAACAAATAATCAAAGAAAAATGATAAAAAATTACCTTAAAATATGAAATCTAGGGTTGTCGGCGGCGTGAGATCTCGAGTGAGATCGACGGTGGTTGGAGCTCAGAGATACGGCGTCGGCGGTCGGATTGGGGTCGGCGGTCGGAGATGCTTTATCGGTAGTGATAAACGAAAGTCGATCGCGAGCCGAGGCGATGACAGAGCGACCGAAATGAGAGAGAGAAGGAAAAAATAGAAATGAAATGCGCGGTGCAGGTCTGCTCGTATTAGGGTATTTACCGGCTGTCCGGACCGCCGGCAGAAAATAACTTATCAACGGCGGTCTAGGCCGCCGTTAAACCGCCGGTTTATATTGATGTCCTGCGGTTTACCGGCGATTTATGGACCGTCGCTAGTACTGGCGGCTTAACGTACCAAACCCATCGGTCAGGCCGCCGTTAAAAGCCGACGGTCAAACCGCCGGCGAAACCGCCGGTAATAGGCATTTTTTCTGTAGTGTCTATAATTCACACACTCTTGTGCATCACCTTTATTCTTAAAAATAGGAATTAACACACTCATTCTCCATTGATCTGACATCTTTTTAATCTTCAAAATAGTATTAAAAAGTTTAGTCAGCCAAGAAATTCCTTCATCTCCTAAGCATTTCCACATCTCTATTGGAATATCATCTGGACAAACGGCTTTTCCACACTTCATTTTCTTTAAAGCTTTCTAACCTCAATTTTACTAATACGCCGATAAAAAAAATTATTTTTATTTAGGGTGCTAAAGTCAATAAAGTCAATGATATTTTTATATTCTTCATTACAAAGTTTAGCAAAATATCTCATCCACCTTTGTTGAATATCATCTTCTAAGAAAAGAACTTTTTGATCTTCATCCTTAACACACTTCACTTGAACTAAAACCTTACTACGTCTATCTCATTGTTTGGTTAGATATTTTTCTCCCTCTTTAGTATCTAATATATTATATAAATCATTAAAAGCTAAGTTCTTTGCATCTCAAATAGCTTTCTTGGATTCCTTACAAGCCTTTTTATAGTTTTTTCAATTATCATAATTTTTAGATCTAAACCAATGTTTATAACAAATCTTTTTATTTTTTATCTTTCCTTGCACATTTTGGATTCCACCACCAATTATTTTTACTATTACAAGCTTTTTCCTTTTAAACTTCAAGCATATTTTTTGAAATATTCTTAATATCACAAGTCATTTTTTCCAACATAATATTAGCATCCTCATGCATAGATAAAATTTTAATATCTAAAATTTTACTCTTTATTAAAAATTTATAAATGCCCAAGTCTAATCCAAGAAAATAGTTTTACTTTATTTTTATTTTCTTCCCCTTTATCTTAAAGTCCAAAACTAATAATTAATATTGGGTTCATAAATTTTCACTCGAAATAACTTTATAATCTTTGCTATCTAAATAAACTAATTTTCTTGTAAAAAATAATTAATATGTGTTTTACTATATCAATTTTTATAAGTTATAAGATGCTCATATCTTTTCTTAAATAAGGTATTAGCTATTAAGAAATCATAAGCTAAGGAAAAATCTAATATGGTCTTACCACCTTTCTTTGTCATTCCAAATCCATGGCCACCAAGAATACTTTTAAAATTATCAACATCTCTTCCAACAGGTCCATTTAAATTTCCTCCAAAAAAACTCTTTCTTCATGAGGTATCTTTTGCATTAATTCTTCTAATTCATTCCAAAATTTTAATTTTGAATCCATATCCAAACTTGCTTGAGAAGAATAAGCACTTATAATATTAACAATCTTAGCATCAACAGCAATCTTTAAAGTTAAAATTCTATCTCTACTTCTGTTAATTTATATAACATTATCCTTCAAACTTTTATCTATAATCACACCTATACTATTTATGATAGGAGGGATGCTATGAGAGCTAAATTTGCTTGGAAGTTGATTGATAATCCTGAATCTTTGTTAAGAAGATAACTTAATGCTAAGTATGGAGAAAGTTGGTGGAATTACAGGCTGTATGGGAGGATTTCCAGCACCTGGAAGATTCTGGATTCAGGTTGGAATGCTATCAGAGAACTTGTTAGATGGAAGGTGGATGATGGATTTAAAATTAGTGTGCTGAAGGATATATAGATTCTGGACAAAGCTCTAATTAAATGGCCAACATTTGTTGCTACATTTGAGGATGAAGATGTTACCCTGGATTGGTTCATCACGAGTGGTAGCTGGGATCGGATAAAACTTAGGCAATTCTTTGGGACTGAGCTTGTTGATCTCATTTATATGGTTCCGATTTCTCCATGTTTGTCTGGAGATAGTATGGAACTGAAGTTTAACATGTCTGGGATGTCTATCTCGGCTCTAATTATGGAAGAAAGGAATAAGAACATGGGTGGGGTTGTTTCTTTCAACTGGATATATAAATTGAAATTGAATGCTAATGTGGAGGTGTTCTTATGGCGGCTGTTTTCGGATGCTTTGCCTACAGCTGATTTCCTCTGCAGAAGAAAACTTGCTGATAATTCACTATGTCCAATGGGTTGTGAGGTATTGGAAGATTGTAATCATATTACTACCTGCTGTTGTAAATTACGCAAGGTGCTGGATGTGCTGAGAGGATGGGCATTTCAAATTCCTGTTTACAATGGGTGGTGTGAATGCTTGGCAGATCTTAAGCAGCATAGAAACGGTAATTTGATGTTGATAAAATTGTATTTTACTATTATTTGGTTTGTTTGGAACCACAGGAACAAGGTCAAGCATGGAATTCCGGAAGATAGAAATGTGTTCATTGCTATTTTTATTCTCAGTTTTATTAGCCAGGGTCATTCCCTGACTTTTCAATCGGGTAACTGGGTTGTTAATCAGTCCAATGGGTTGTATTTTGATAAATGGCAACCTCCTCCCCCCGGTTGGATCAAGATCAACGTCGACGCATCTCTGAAGGGAAATTATGAAGCTGGTATTGGAGGAATTGTTAGGGATTGCAAAGGAAGGTTCTTACTTGCGTTTGGAAGAAAGAAGATACATTGGGACATTGCCCAATTGGAGATGGCAATCATTAGAGATATGAAGTTACAGGGCATATTTTGTGAAGTTGAAGGCATTATAGTAAAAGGTGATAATAAGAATGTTATTGATATTCTTCATAAAGTGCACAGTATACCAAAGAATATGGATAGAGGATTGGTGATTAAAGATTCTTCTCTTCTGATTGAGGTAAATAATGTGATTTTTCATTGGGTGAATCGTAGTTGTAATAGATTAGCAGATTTTTGTGCAAGTCATGCTTTTTCTGTAGATTTCTTTTGGGATTTGTTTTGTGAGAATGTTTTACCGTCTTCCTTTTGTAATATGGTAAAGGAAGAGTGTGTAAGAGTTCCTCACATTTAGTAGTTTGTTATTAGGCTTTGTTTTTACTTTCTATGCAATTTTAGCATTCATAAAAAAAAAATACCATAGTTTATATCCTCAACTATCAATCTCCTTGGCCTTCTCTCCAACCTATTTAGTTTCTTGGATGCACATAATATTTATCTTCTTATGAATATTAAGGCCATACAGTGCGTCGCTTCCAGGGGATGCCCTAGAATTTACAAAAAATTTTAAAGGATGTATGTCATGATTATTAGACAAGTTTTACGCTAGCTATCTACTACCTGATGCAACCTTCCACTTTTTTCATCCATGACTTGGGACTTGGCAACGACAGTGTTAATATAGAATGGAAGTTAGAATTAATATAGAATATTCTAAGAGTATAAATACACCAATGAGCCCAACCATCAACTAGATAAAGATCTAGATGGAATGTTAGTAGATCAAAAGAAATGTAGTGGAATGATATGATCACTCCTTTACTTAATTGTTAATAAACCAAAAATCACATTTAGTGTATATTTATAAGCTAGATTTCAAGCTTATCTTAAGGAATCACATATGCTTATAGTTAAAAGAGTTCTAAGTTATTTGATAGTCATCTAAAACTTATGCATCTAGTATTCTAAGCATAGCACCACCTTTGACATTGAAGGATATTTAAATTTTGACTTTGCCTGGTGTAGAGTAGATAAGAAAAGTATATCTAGAACTTGCCAATTTATACGAGAATCCTTAATTGCCTTTGCTTGTAGAAAAAAAACAAAATTTGGTAGCCTCGTTCGTTTCTGAAGAACAATACATAGTTATAAGAAGCTCTCTTTCCCAAGTCTTATGGTTGAAATAATAAATTCTTGACTTTGGATTCTTTATAAGCACAATCTTTATTTCCAAAAAGCTAATTCAACATTCAATCAATAAACACATATTAGACTTCATTTCATTATGAATCATGTAGCAAAGGGGGACATAGAACTACAATGCATGGATACTAAAAATATAATAGCAAATATCATTACCAAACCCCTACACTATGTAACATTTGGTATACTTATGACTAGACTATGTGTCATTGATATTTATGCTTAAAAAATTAGGATAGAGGTGCAATTTGAAAGTGCGAGATGCGCCAAGAGGGGGGTGAATTTGATGATTAAAATTTTCTTTAATGAAAAGAAATATCTTTTAATAACTTTATGTGGAAGCGAATTTCATTCACAATAAAAAGATTGATTATCAATTTTACCCAAACAGTTAATCGCAACGAAAAATAAATACAAAAATAATAAATGAAAGAACACACCAAATTTATAGTGGTTCGGTCAAACATTGACCTATGTCCACTTCCCGGAGGCACCCTTTAAGTATTACACTAAACATTTAGTGATTCTCCTTTAGCCCCCACAACTAGGCGAAGAAGCCCTTATAAAATCACTTCCACCTTCCCCGGTGCGACGGAGCTATACAATCATCATCATGCCTAATTACATTATGTGCTGAAGAGGACATTTTCATTCAACATTATCATGAGCACAATATGCAACAATTCCTGTAGCCATTACATTGTGCTCACCTATGTAAACTTCAACATTTTTATTCAACACTAACATGAGCACAATATATACTATAACATGTCATAAATTAAAAGACATCAAGATGGTGATTTGGGTGAGGTTCAAGTCCATGATGAAAACCCAAACTTGTAGGAGTTGTAAAGAGAGAATACAAGATGATGCCCTAAGTCATTCAATTGTAACAAATTTAGGGCAATCACATATAAATCTTTTATCTTATTATGTTTATTATCATTAATTTTTTAAAGCTAAAGTTTTGACATATTATCTCACTTAATAGCAACAAGACACTGAACCAGTAAAAAAAAAAAACAAGTTTAATGTACTTGTGGTTATCTATCTAGTTGTCTTAGTGTTAATGCTCTTCATATATGAATTATCTTTACTACGTTGATGTATTTGTATGAACTATCAGTATTTTAGTTGAATTTTATTAAAAAAATATCATATGAGTTAACTTCTTTAAATCCAAATAGCATTAAACAATCACATGATTTATCAAAATTTAACTTACTTCTTATTAAATGGCCGTCAATAATTAACAATCTCATTTAATAAATCTGAATCTAGAGGGCCTTCGAAATTCTCTTTTAGTTGCATCTGAGCAGGGCCCGAACCGTTGAACTCTGTTTCTTCCTGCATGAACAATCGGCACCTCCCCCTTGGTCAACACCGCCTGTATGGCGATCATCATCAACGCTCCTTTCATCTTCCTTTTTTTTACATTTCTCATTTCTCTTTTGTTCCAGAAAATAATGCAGCGTTCAATTATCAGATACAGATGGAGCTGTTATTCATGAAACGACACCAAATCATTTTACAGTGGCAAATCAGAGACGCTTAAACCTATCACATTCTTCAACAAGGTGTCTACACCAGTTCCCGATCTCTACCAAGCGAACATGCGGCATTTTCGTCTCCATCCCCTCGTCCGTATCTCCGTAAGCCGACCACTCTCCAGCTCATCGTCATCGTCTTCATCGTCAGAGATGGACGAGGGCTTCGTGAAGATCCTCCTCGATATCGTCTTCTCGAAGCACCAGAGCTGGCTTACCGCTCTCTCCAGCCCTTTTATCTCCTCCCGCCTCCAGCCGCGCCACGTCGAGCTCCTTCTTCTCCATATTTCTGATCAACCTCGCCTCGCCCTCCGCTTCTTCAATTTTCTCGGCCTCCATCTCCGCTTTCCCCACTCCCCCCTCTGTTTCTTCATTCTCGTCCACTCCCTCCTTCGCTCTGGACTGCATTGGCCTGCCTCCTCCCTCCTCCAATCTCTCGTCTCCCGCCCTACCTCCCCCGCCGAAGCATTTTACTCTTTCTCCTTTTCATTCCATGCCTGCGCCGCCTCCTCTTCCTCGGCACTTGACTTCCTCATCGAAGCTTACATCCAAGCCCGGCACGTCCTCGACGCCCTCGCCATCCTCAGGCTTTCCATGTCAGCTGGAATGATCCCAGAGGTGCGTACATTCAGCGACCTCATCAACGGACTGGTCAAAATAAGGCGCTTTGATCGCGCAGTTCAGGTGTTCGATGATATGAAAATGAAGACTAGGGTCCTGCCTGACGTATTTATCTACACCGCGGTTGTGAAGAGCTTCTGCGAGATGAATAATTTGGACAGGGCCTGGGATTTGATCTTTCAGATGGAGAGCAGAGAATTTGGTGCTTCAAGCTTGACTACATACAACGTGTTGATTCATGGATTGTGCAAGAATCAAAGAGTTATGGAAGCGCTGCAAGTGAAGAATTCCTTGCCTGAAAAAGGCTTGCTGGCCAATGAAGTGACCTATTGTACGATGATTATTGGACTCTGCAAGGCAAGGGAGCTGTGTATGGCATTGGAATTGTTGAAGGAGATGACGGGGTTAGGATTGGTTCCAACTGATGCTGCCATTTCTTTGGTGGTGGACGAGCTTAGAAAGGATGGTAAAATACAAGATGCTTTTGATTTGGTTGAGATGCTAGGGAAGATGGGAATCTTTACCAATTTGTTTTCTTATAACGCGCTGATCAATTCTCTGTGTAAAAGTCAGAAGTTTGAAGAGGCTGAATCACTTTTCATTGCGATGAGAGGCAAAGGTCTGCTGCCAAATGATGTTACTTACACTATATTGATTGATTCATTGTGTAAGCGGGGGATGCTAGAGAATGCCCACATTCTTTTTGATAAAATGAAGCAGGAAGGCCTTCAGGTTTCTTTGTATCCTTATAGTTCCCTAATAAACGGATATTGCAGGGCAGGGAAGTTGATCACTGCTGAGACTCTACTGCAGGAGATCATGAACAATGGTTTGGTACCAAATGCTTTAATTTATACGTCCCTCATAAGTGGGTACTGCAGAGAAGGAAATTTGAAAGCTGCTTTGAAGCTTCATTGCCATATGCCTGGAAGGGGTGTGGCCTGGAACACACATTCTTTCACTGCTCTTATTAGTGGGTTCTGCCGTGCTAATGACATGGAGGAGGCAACCAAGTTATTTGATGAAATGGTTCAAGGCAATGTGAAGCCAAATGAAGTGACTTACAATGTCATGATAGAAGGGTATTGCATGAGGGGAGATACTGTCAGGGCCTTCAACCTATATGATGAAATGTTAGCAAAAGGCCTCGTACCAGATAATTATACCTACAGACCACTAATATCTGGGTTGTGTAGAACTGGTAGAACATCTGAAGCCATGCAACTTGCGGATGATATATGCAATGAAAATAAAAGGTTGAACAACATTTCCTGTAGTGCCCTTTTCTATGGATTCTGCAGAGAAGGAAGAATAGCGGAAGCTTACCTGGTTTGGAAGCAGATGGTAGAGAGAGGAGTTCAAATGGATATTGTTTGCTACAGTGTTCTTATTCACGGATTTCTTAAACATCATGAATTTTTCTATTCCTATATGCTGTTGAAGGAGATGGTTGATGGGGGAATCAAGCCTGATCACATTCTCTATACCAACATAATTGAAACATATTCCAGAGTAGGAAAACTCACAGAGGCCATGGGTTTTTGGAACAGGATGGTATGCCAGGGATTTGCTCCAAATACTGTCACATATACTGTGTTAATAGATGGCCTATGCAAGGCTGGGTTTTCTTGGAAAGCTAAGCTTCTTTGTAAAGAAATGTTGGGAAACGGTTTCTTTCCAAATCATTTTACTTTTGGCTGTTTCCTAGATCACCTTGTGAGTGAAGGAAACATGGAAGAAGCTGTAAATTTACATATTGCGATGCTGAGGGAGAAGCTAGCGAACACAAGTACTTACAATATTTTACTAAAGGGCTTCTGTAAAGAAGGGATGATTCAAGATGCCACCAATCTCTTTGTTGAAATGAGGAACTCTAATTTTCTTCCTGACTGCATAAGTTATTCAACACTTATTTATGAGAACAACAGAAAAGGTAATTTAGAGGAAGCATTTAAACGTTGGCATGAGATGTTGAGTGGGGGAATTAAGCCTGACACTCTGGCTTACAATTTTATGATATATGGGTGTGCATTAAAAGGTGAGATGCAGAAGGCTTTTGCCTTGTATGATGATATGATCAGAACTAGTACAAAGCCAAACTCAGCAACTTTTTGCACTCTCATTCATGGCACATCGGTGATGGCTGCCCGTGTAAAGCGTTTCCCTTGCTTACTGGGTCATAATTATTGTATATAATTTATTGAGTATCAAAACCATTCAAAATGGGTATAACTGCTAGAAAGGGTCTGGCTTTGTCTAATTCTTGACAGTATATTTGAAGAACGAATTTGAGATGCCACTCCTTTACAACATTTTGTATAGAGAAACATCTCTGTAGATGAGGCTCTGCAGTCTAATGAAAATTGGTTAGCGGCAAGTCTTGAATCTTTCCACACCACGTGGTGCCACATACAATGTGAGACATCAAGATGTGCTGAGAAATGTGGGAACTATGGACCAGTCGAAGTAGTATTCAACATAAACATTTCCTATTATGATAAATTATTATCTCAGCGCTTAATTTTGCCTTGTTGAATTTCTCATTTCACGAGAAAGTAGATCACTTTGCAACTTCGATCCATATTTTTCTTTCAATGTTCCCATAAGCCAAATATGATCAACAAAATTATTTCATGTTGAAAGGCTGAAAAGCCTTGTGGTGACCAAAGGCCAGTGTCTCTACTGGAGCAAGCAAAAATGCCTGGGATGAAAAGATGAAACTACATGTCACACATTCAAGTTAGAAAATAAGTATCTCATAGATCTTTGTACAAGAAAAAAAAGGAAGGGAACTTAAGATTACTCATATGATGTCCATCGGTGCCTGACAGGCTTTAAAGGAGGTGAACATCTAATGGGCAATTTTTTTTTTTTTCCAGTAATTCTATTTAGCTATTTTTAATTATTCTTTCTATAGCATTTTGTAAATATCCTCATTAAATGAATGAACAATCTAACCTTTCCTAGCCACTTTTTGAAAGTCCATGTAGGTTGTTAGACATAACGTAATCAAAGCTAACCAAGAGAATGGTTGAATTGGTAATTTAAAAAATCTCTTACAAATTTTTGTAGAAAATCATTTTAAGCTTTTTGTACAATTAAAAGTTTTAACAAAATAAAGACTTTTCAACCATAAAAAATTAAAATATGCAAAAAAATAAAAAATACAGAAAAATAAAAACACAAATTTATAATGGTTTTGTCCAACTAGACATACGTCCACTCCTTGAAGACTCCCTCTTCAGGTATTATACTATTACCAAAGTGACTTTCCTATTACTCCCACAGTAAGGTGGAGAAGCCTTTACAAAACACTTCTCTTCCACCAATCTTCGGTTCGGCAGAGTACTGTCGTCTTTTCACACTCTCCAAGTGTCGGTAGTGAACCGTCGTCCTTTCACACTCTCCAAATATCGGCAAAGAACCTAAGTTCTTTCACACTCTCTTCGTTTCAGTAGAGAGCTGTCATCTTTTCATACCCTCCTGGTGTCGGCAGAGAACAAACCCTCCTGGTGTCGACAGAGAACAGGATCTTCTTCAAAGATCTTCTCTCGAGCGTTTTCAAAGAAGTAAGGAAGAGATTTTTCCCATTTATAAAGAGATTCTCACCTTTGGGCAGCCTTGTGAACCCTTCACACTCTCAACTTGCAATAACTCTCTCTCAAATACTCTCCCAAATCACTATCACCTTTGCTCTAAAAAAACACGAATAAAGATTCGTTTAGTATTAGTTTTTAGGACCTTATATATGAAAGACACGAAAAGCTATACAGAAAATTGAAATGTTTCAATTTGATCGTCCACGATCGTACAGTATGATCGCCGATCGTATGTACGAATAGTTCAAAATTTGCTCATACGATTCAGTATGAATCGATTTCGTACTCTGATTTACCTGTGTACGAACTGACATCTTATAATACAATCAAAATGAAGATTATTACAAAAATGTCAAAATGAAGATTAGTTAACTTCAAAATCAATAATATATATGATTGTTAATTAGATAGATTTAGATTTGAGATTGAATGGTAGTAGAAAGAACATAATAAAATTTTTTAATTTACGACGTTGCACATCTTTTCAAATATTTATGGCACACTTTGTGCATCTTTTCTATTTGGACTAATTTTTTTTATCTCTTTTCACTTTGCGAACCATTGCACGTCCTTTTTATTTTTGCACATATTGTGTATTTCCTTCTTTTTTTTTACTTTCAGAGTATTTCCAATATCAGTAATCTAAATTTAAATTCCACAAATAACAAAAATAAACATATTGAAAAGAAAATAAAAAATAATAAGACATCAATCTTGCATTAATTACAGCTTAAATATGTTTATCCAAAAGAATATGAAATTGGTCTTCTTATCTAAATCTAGCTATAACTTTAATTTAAATTTTTTGAGAGATTAAATTTTGTAATTAAATTAATTTGTAGAGAAAAGTAATTTATAATCCATTTCAACGATAAATTTCAAAAGATTTTTCTTGTTAAAAATACAAACATTTCAAGAATTAAGATTTAAAACATGTCAAAAATATACCACATTGTATTGCTATAAAGGATCACATACAAACATTTTATTTATACCATACATAACAACAAGTAACAATCATCATCACGTAGATTTAAAATAACATATAAAAACACTAATCTCATAGAAGAAAACATCAGAACATTAAATATAGAAACTCAAAGGCAATAATAGGATAGAAGTACATCTAAAAATCTGAGAGGCCCTAGTCAAGAAGAGGTGATGGAATGAACATTAAAAAATAACTCCTAATTATACCAACGTTCATGTTCTCCGAGTCAAACTATCCTCAGATCCACCCCATATCTTCATTATAACAAGCATCCTGCTAGTTAATGTGATACTCAATTTGATCAAAGCATTGATCAACATGAGTTTCCAATCGATCGAAGCGCTAGACCATTTTTTTATAGTAGTTTTGGTTAGGTCCAAGTGCAGGTGCTGGAGTAGGAGTTCCCCTTCTTTCTCAGAATCATCACTCTATAAACTCTGATCTCGCCCAAAAGGTGCACGGAAAGAGACATCAGTGAAGTAGATAGGAAGTTCTTTGGGTGGATCAGGATGGATCAGATTGTACTTCTTTTCTAGGATGTTGACAACTAAATGTCCTAAAACCATTTTTTTCCTCTTATGGTGTGGAAGCCCAATTTCAGAATGATTGTAAATATAGTTCATGACAAGTTGGGCCTCATCAAAGAGTTTTTCAGTCATAATCAGATAGGCAAGTGTGGCAAAAGTGGAGTCATATTTATGCGATCACATGCTTTAGGGATAATAGAAGTTCTCAAAACATGCTGGATGACCCAAGCATTTTGATTTAGAGTATAAACCATAGACAAATGACACATTTGGGATACACCTCTAAGAGTTCTATTAATTTTATTCCAATCAAAATTGGCCCTATAAATCAAAGTGTGGGCTCGAATCCCTTGGGTTCTAAAATGAAGAAAGTTACCTAAATCTTTCTTGGTAATTTCTACTCGTTGTTTCTGAACATAAGAAGTAATCCTAGAGTGGTCCTCATTAACTCTCATATCATCTAAGAAATATTGGAAAGTTTCTTTATGATAGGAATAAATGAGAGTAGGAATGAAAGAGAGTTGAGTTGAAGAAAATAAGGGCATTATGGAAAAGTGAAGATCACCCTGACTTAGAAGTTTAGAAGGGTTTATTTTGATAGCAAAATACCTAAAATAGGCATCATCATTTGCCTTGGATAAGAAGTTATCATTCCCACCACTTCTAGAAGAGGAACCCTTAGAAAAATAGGGTCATTTGTTAGAACTTGTCATTTACTAAGATGAGGGCTCTACAGGGTTTTGAAATGGATATGAAAGTGAAAGAAAACGATTTCAAAGACTCTTCTATTTAAAGGAAAAATGAGCTATCGTACTGTGAAAAATATGAATCATAAATATGATTTAAAATCATATGGGATGAAACTATTTTCGTACGTATGAACAGAAACGGCCAAAAATAAAATGACTTTTTATAAAATGCCATTTTGAGGTGTCCTTTCGTGCAGGCTTTTTGACCAAACGATGATACAGATGTCCAGGATGATCAAAATATTAAAGATCATTTTAAAGATGGTTAGGTTTGTCCCCCACAGAAACTAACAATTGGATTGTACAGACAAAAGACAATTTCATAGGTACGATCAATAATAAATAATTGACTCCAACTGGTAAACCGTCCCCAGGAATACAGATGAAACTATACAAATTGTACAATATGATAACATCATTGAATAGTACGAATCCTATGAAAAACTAAGTTTTACATGTTCAACTCCGAAACCTACCATGTACATGCTATAGAAATCATACGGGATGAAAAACTTTCATATAATACGAACATAAAACTAATAAAATAAGTCATGATAATAAAAAAATCTTCTCAAAACTAAACATTTTTCATCAAGTAACATGCTTCACAGTAAAAAAAAAACAAAAATGAAAAAAAAATTAAACACAGAAAGACAAATAAAGAAAACAAACATAAATAAACTAAATAGACACATATATACAATACATCAAGTTTGCAGAATTTTCT
The DNA here is from genome assembly GCF_001605985.2 of Dendrobium catenatum. NCBI lineage: Eukaryota > Viridiplantae > Streptophyta > Magnoliopsida > Asparagales > Orchidaceae > Dendrobium > Dendrobium catenatum. Next base: position 6,721,632 of record NW_021318618.1, on the reverse strand, counting down.
ATTTAAGCATTAAGATCAATCACATCTAACCTAGTTCTTAAGGTGGTGAAAGTGTCAAAGGCCAGTTGTTTTGTGAAAATATCTACAATTTTATTTTTCGTAGTAATATTATTTAATTTAATCTCCCTTAGCTACATGATCTCTAATGAAGTGTTGTTTTATGTCTATATGATTGATTCTAGAAAGTTGAATAGGATTCTTTGAAATACATATGACACTAGTTTTATCATAAAAAATTAGAATTGTGTCAATTAAAAATCCTAAATCAATCAATTATTATTTCAACGAAAGAACTTGTGCCAAGCAACTACTTAATGTAATGTGCTCTGCCTCAGCAGTAGATAGGGCTATTGAATTAGGCTTTCTACTAGCAAGAAACTAAAGAATTTCATATGAATTGACAAGTTTTAGATGTACTTTTCATATCAATCCTACAACCTATAAAATTTGAATCAGAATACCCAATAATTTTAAACGAAGAACTGTACTTAGGATACTAAATCTCTAGGTTTTGAGTTCCCAAGCGATATCTCAAAAATTTTTTTGCTGCTATCAAATGTGATTCTTTTGAATAAGATTGAAATCTAGTACAGAAATAAACACTGAGCATTATATCTAGTCTGTTAGTAGTAAAATAAAGTAATGATCCAATTATACCTCTAAATTTTTTTTTATCAATAAATTTTTCTTTAGGGTCCTTATTTAATTGACTTGAAAAACTCATAGGTGTAGTCATTAGTTTAGCATTGTCCATTTCATATTTCTTGATGATATTTTTAATATACTTTGAATGATTAAGAAAAGTTCCTTCCTCATTTTGTTTTATACTAAAACTAAAAAAATAACTCAAATTTCTCATCAAACTCATCTCAAATTCACTACTCATTATTTTTAAAAAATCATTACAAAGATTTTTATTTATAGATCCAAATATGATGTCATCAACATATATTTAAACAATGAGTATATCATTTCCTATTTTCTTCAAAAAGAGAGTGGTGTCCTTACTTCCTTTCACAAAAAATATCTCTAATTGGAAAGTGCTTATCCTCTCACACCAAGCCCTATGTGCCTATTTTAGCCCATATAATTCCTTTTTCAATTTAAACACATGATTAGGGAATTTAAAATTTTTATAACCTGGAGGTTACTCAACATAAATATCCTCTTGTATCAACCCATTCAAAAAAATAATTTTAACATCTATTTGAAATAATTAAAAACCGTTAATATAGGTAAAGACTAACAAAACTCTAATTGCTTTATGTCTTACTATAGGGGCAAAAGTCTCTTCAAAATCAATCCCTTCTATTTAATTATACCCCTTAGCCATCAATCTTGCCATATTTCTGATCACAAATCCTAAATCATTCATTTTATTTTTAAATACCCACTTAATTTCTACAATACTTTGATCCTTTAGCCTTTTAATTAATTCATAAATATCATTTCTTATAAATTGATTCAACTCTTCTTACATGACCAAAATCTAAAATTCATTTAAAAGTGCTTGATTTATATTTATGGGTTCAATCATCGATATAAAGGAAGAATGGTTCACCTCTTTGCTAAGTCTATGCTTAGTCCTAACACTCTCACTAGGTTCACCTAAAATCAATTACTTAAGGTGATTCTTAAAAAATTTCCATGCTCTAGGAAAAGAATTTTCTTTTTTCACAACATTCTCTTCCAAATCTATCTTTTCAATTACTTGGGAGATATTCTCAATATGATTCTCTTCCAACTTTGGCTAATACAAAATGTCAGATTCATTAAATATAATATATGTGGTCTCCTTAACTACTAATGTTTTCTTATTAAAAACACTATAAGATTTTCTAACAATAGAATATCCAAGAAAAATTCCTTTATCAGATTTTGGATTAGATTTTCCTAATGGAGTTTTCCCATTATTATGAATTAACACTTTATATCCAAAAATATATAAATGTGACAAATTTGGTGTTCTCCCCTTAAGAAGTTTATAGGATGTCTTATTTTGTTTAGATCTAATGTTTATCCTATTTAGAACATAACAATATATACTGATCGCTTTAGCTCAAAAATATTTTGGAAGTGAATATTCTGCCAACATAGCTCTAGTAGTTTCAATTAATGTTTAGTACTTTCTTTCGACTAACTCATTCTACTGTGGGGTCCTAGGTGATGAAAAATTATGATAAATTCCTTTTTTTATAAAAATCTTTAAATTTTTCATTTTCAAATTCACCTTCATAATTCATTAAAAATTATTATTAGACAAAAAAGTATTAGAAGATTTAACATAATTCAAATCATGTATATACACATTATTTACCCTAATTCCATACAATATCCATTCTGTTGAGTATTAGTCAACTATGTGATAAAAGTTATATTATCTTCTCAATAAAAAAATTATTCAAGTTTCCAATCATACATGTGCTAACTACATTTCTAGTTATATTGTCTTCCAGTATAACCTTTCCTTCTTTCCTGGCTTCCAATAATATGAATTATATAGTGTATCCAATCATATGCTTCGAACATCTGCTGTCCAGGTACTAAATGCTTTGACTAGATTTTGTATGAGAGCATTTCTACAAAATAATTAAATGTTAGTCTTGGAAACCCAAATAAGTTTGGGTTCTCCTCTTGGAAAAATTAATTTAGATGTATGTTAGAAATACTTTGTCTGATGTATTTTTTGTTGCAAATCTATTTTCATGGCTTATGTTTTGATGATTGACAAACACTATTTCTCTTGGACTGCTTTTTGCTTCTAACGTTTCAGGAAGTTAGTACACACAAGAGCAAGTGCAAATCTTCTGAAATTGTTAGGAGATAACTATACATTTGAACAATAATGTTTGGAATCATCAAAACTACATAAGTTGCATAAATATAACTCATTCAAATAGCAACTATTCAAACATAGATATGATTTATTATAAATAGTACAAGTGTGAAATATATGGCCAATCATTTCACAAGAAAAACATTTAACTCCAGGAAAAGGATTTTTAATATATGTGAGTAAAATTATCTTTTCCTAGGTTTTAAATTTTTTTTTTCTTATTAGGATTAAAAAATTATTCAAGTGTGGGTGGGATCATATTTTCCTTTAATGCTTTCAATTGTGTTTTAAAAAGTGAGTTTGCACTTTCTAACATAACATCGTCAACTTTTAAATAATGCTCTCTACTATCATATTCATCTATAAATGTTTTAAAATCTTTTTCAAGTTCAGGGTAAAATAATTTCAATAGTTCATAATGTTTGTTCAATTCATCAAACTCATCTAGTAGCTTCATGTGGATGCTATACATTAGTGTGTGATCTTTCTTAAGGATTTCATGCTCTTTTTATAATTTTAGAAAATCTAAATTCAACCTAGCATGCATCTTTTTTAGTTTTCTATACGTAGTATGAATTTTTTTTAGATACATCAAATAACTCTTCATAGATTAAGTCATATATCTCTTCTTGATATGACTGATCAAGCTTTTCAACCATCAATATAAGTTGGTGACTTTCTCCTCTACTTTTATTTCTGAGCAATTAGAAGTTGAGTCCACCCAAAATGCTCTCTATAATTTCCTCTTGGCCTTTGTCACATTTGTTTTCTCCTCCACATTCTCCTTGCTAGGATTGGCTTTAAGAATCAGGCAATCCGATTTGATTTAGGATTGGCTTTAAGATTTGGGCAATATGATTTGATATATCCAGGCTTCCTGCATTTATAGAAAATAATATTGTTAGAAGCCTTAGCATTTTTGTGGAACTTATCTTTATTCCATTACTAGCATCTCCTTTGCTTCCTTTTTAGAAAGCACTTGAATTGCCTTATCATCCTCAGGTTGAGAAGGATCACTCTCCAAGTCATCCACTTTTAACGCTATATTCTTCTCCTTTCGCTTCTCTCATGCATCAATCTCTATTTGAGTCACTCATTGCTCATAAACAATTAGTAATCCAAGAAGATTGTCAATAAAATAAATATTTAAATCTTTAAATTATATAATAATAGTTATTTTTGCATCATAAGTAGTAGACAAAGAACAAGATATTTTATTTACTTTCTCAGCATTTATTAGTTCCCTACCTAAAGGATGAAAGGAGGTTTCTATTTGTGTGAAAGGTGTACACATGTCGGTGATTGATTCAATTAGTTTCATGCAAAATAGTTCATAATCATGTAGCAAAATGTTAAATCTTGATTATTTCATATCATTAGTCCCTTCATATGTGATATAAAGTCTAACATAATTTTTTGCCACTTTTACAGGTAGAGATATGCATATAGTCTTCAGATTTAAGTGCAAAAAAAAAAAATTATTCAAACATTTAGTATTTAACTGAGTAAGTCTCATTCTTCTACAGTCTAGCCAGCAAATGCTATTTCAGTTCTACTGCCATCTACAAGTCTAGTTGGCCTAGGCATCCTTCCTGTACTAAAATCTACATGCGATAGTAAAGCTATTGAAGAAAAGTAGACATACTTATTTTTCAAAAATCGAAAGGGATGTTATCACACAATGGAGGTTTAGTGATCGAATACCCTTCAGGAATGTTACAATTTTTAAAATTAGCCATGATCATTTTTAAAAAGTTATCTAAAACTTAATTTTTGAAAGTATGCTATGATATCACTTGAAAGTCTATATAGGTTGTTAGACTTAATGCAATTTTTCTAATGCTAACCAAGAGAGGGGATGAATTGGTAATTTAAAAAATCTCTTTAAAATTTTTGTAGAAAATTATTTTAAACTTTTTGCACAACTAAAAGTTTTAACAAAAAAAGAATTTTTCAACCACAAAAAAATTAAAATGTGTAAAAAAATAAAAATGCGAAAATATAAAAATACAAAAATTTATAGTGGTTCGGTTCAACTAGACATATGTCTACTTCCTAAAGACTCCCTCTTCAGGTATTACACTATTACCAAAGTGACACTTCTTTTGCTCCCACAGTAAAGTGAAGAATCCTTTACAAAACACCTCTCTTTCATCAATCTCCAATATGACGGAATATCATCATCCTTTCACACTCTCCAAGTGTCGGCAGAGAACTGTCATCCTTTCACACCCTCCAGGTGTCGGCAGAGAACTGTCATCTTTTCACACCCTCCTGGTGTCGATAAAGAATTGTCATCTTTTAACAACCTCATGATGTCTGCAAAGAACTGGATCTTCTTCAAAGATCTTCTCTTGAGTATCATCAAAGAAGTAAGGAAGAGATTTGCCACATTTACAAAGATATTCTCCCCTTTGGGTAACCTAGTGAACCCTTCACACTTTCAACTTGCAAGAACTCTCTCAAACACTCTCCCAAATCACTCTCACATTTTCTCTCAAAGAAAACACGAAGAAAGATTCATCCACAATTAAATTTTAGGACCTTATATATGAAAGAAATGAAAAATAGTCCAGAAAACTAAAATTTTTCAATTTGGCCATCCAAAATTGTATAGTACTATCGTCAATCATACATATGAACAATTCAAAATTTTCTCGTATGATCCAGTATGAACAGATTTCGTACTCTAATTTATCTATATATGAAATTCCATCATACAGTACAATTTGTTTTAATCAAACCATGTTTTGTTTGGTACAAAAATGGACTCAACCATTTCATACTTTGGAAGTTGTCTGTACAATCATATGATCATACAATATGAATAGTTCAACAAATTTACTTGTTCATATGGACGAAAAGTATGCAACCATTTCTTACTCTGAACGTCGTCTTTATGAACCTAAGATCGTATAATATGAATAGTTCAGAAAAATCAGAAGTTCACCTGGAAGGTGTACGTACGAAGCTAACTTCGTATAGTACGAACAATATATAGAAATTTTTTTGGCATGGTTCGATTAATTACTTTCTAGTGGAACGCTCAAGCCAAATCAACCCATAAGATCCAAAGTCGTACATCATGATTAGTTTTAATAAATTTATAAATTTTTACACCCGCAGTGTGTGTGTTCACAATTACCTAATTCCAATCACACTCTCTCAAACTCAAGAAAAGTATAAAAAGTATATTTTTCAAAAAGAATAAACCCTAATCTAATCTTGTATGGAGTATAATTTCTCTGAAATGTTAGTACACACAAACAACAAAATTAATATTTTCAATATATGTTAGGAGAATCAGTAATCAAAATAATAATATTTTAGAATCATGAAAAATACACATGATATGAAAACATAGTTATGAAAACTAAGTTGCAACACTTCTTTCCTTAATGGCATTAAAGAAAGGTTAATATTCTCTTTTTTCAGCCTATGCTAATCCTCTATTTTAATTTTTCTTATCTTTAGTCTCTCATATTTTTTATCTTCCTTTCTAAAGAATCAACCATCATGAATTGTAAAATTTAGACTAAAGATTATTAAGGGGCTAAATATATCATGTTGCTTGAATGAACAAATTTCAGAACCAATCCAAAATTATGATTTTTGAAAGAAACAAAAATATTCATCATTTTATGGATCCTCATCCAAAGCAGAAAGATAACAGACATAGATAGTGATGCATAGATTTATTTATATAATTTATATCATACTATATCTGTTTCCATTACATTGATCTTAGTTATAAGATTTAAGTGACTTTTGGTCTTTTATGCTCATTACAAGGCATTAAATATTTTCAAAAAGATGTTAGACTTTGGATAACATATTTAGGTATTTTTTTGTACTTTTAGTTCATTTTATAGTCATAATATATTTAAAAATAATGTAGCTAGTCTTTTGTGTCATGACTCTTATATATGATATTTTTGGATTTATAATAATTATACATTTTGATGAATATAAATACAATCATGTTTGTTTTTCAATGTGTATATGAAATGAAAATTTTTTGGAATAAAGAAAAAATGTAAGATAGATCAAATTCTTCCAATATAGAATTTAGGGCATGACAAATTAGTATCAGAGCAATGGTTATTGGAAGAATTAAAATTTGACAAGAGCTTATAAGCAAAATAGAAATAAAATTATGTTTTGCATAAATTAACATTTGTTCTTACATATCACATATTAAATTTTTATTTAACTCTTCAAGCAAAAGAAAATGAATCTAAGTGAAAAAGAACTTTTGATTGATCAGATACTAGAGCACCTTCTATTACACTTGAGGATGTATTAAATTTGTCTGATATAATTACTTAGTTAGTCAGTGAGAAGTTGGCCAAATAGTTTGAATAAAAAATTCCTCAAGTTAGGAGAATATGTGATGGGAATAAGAAAAAAACTATGAAAAACTATACGCTGATATATTAATGTCAATGATGATATTTTTTAATGATGAGGAGATTGTAAAAACCCAAAAATATATAATATGTTAAAAGAAGTGAAACTTAAAGTAAAATTTTGTTTTAACTAGAACATTTTGGCACTGTGTTGGTTAGTGTTGCAACACAAGGTTTGAGAGCATAAAGGCTACAAAAACTATCGCTCGATATTGGCATCTCTATTGTATAGTATCCATAAATTTAACATGTAGTGCTACAATGCTGAGTCTAAGCATTGTGGCGCTAGGCCACTAACTATTTTTTTTTATATATAAATTTTATTATAAATATGCCTGCACCACCTCCCTACTCCCTCGCTCTTTTGCTTGGCCAAGAAGAAATGAAAGAAGAAGAGGGAGAGAAGGGAGAGTAAAAAGAGGTACTGAGGAGAGAGAAAGCCCATTTATGGTTTTTTCAACCATTATTCTGTTAAAAAAAATTTCAAGTGTTGTAAGTAACTATTCTCTTAATTCTATTTTTGATAATTTTCATTTTTATAAATTTATCTCTCCTAAAAAGCTAAAAATGTATTATCTCGAAATTTTAGTAATCTTTTATCACTTAAATTTGTATATATTATAGATTTAATCATTCTAAATGATTTGATATGATTTTAATATATTTTTACCAATTAAATGTGTATAGGAATTTTTATATAAAATGAGTAGAAAAAAAAGACATTGAAAAGACTGAAATGATGTATTGTGATTGACATGACAATACTGAAATGTAATGTACACTGAAATGATTGGTAGGATTGATATCTATTGGAATGTGATATCAATCTGATTGAAATGATGTACTACGCTGATACTACTCATATAGAAAATGATATATTCATTGATATCAGATAACTAATATGTTAACTTCTTATGATATTCTTAAGATTCATATGGTCCACTAATAGGAGTTAGTTGATAGGAGTCATAAGGAGTTAGAGACTGATGGAGTTATAAGGAGTTAGGGGTGACTGATTGAATGATTCTCATAATTCAAGGGGAGTTATAAGGAGTTCATTGATTAAGAGTTATAAGGGGCTACTAAATGGGAGTCATAAGAGAAGGAGCAAGATCAAAATCAAGATCAAGATACCCTAATTTAAAATATTTGATATAATACTAATTACTGACTATTAATTCTAATTTATAATCGATTACTCATGACTATTAGTGATACTATATCTTACACTATATTAATGTTGTTTATTGTCAATATAGTTTTTGCTATTGACATTGTTCATTGTTACTAATGTTGTTACTCACACTAATACTTATTATTTTTATTAGTATGGATCACTATTATTAATATCATTATAAATAACATAATTGACTGAGATGTGATGTGTTTTTAATTCAGTTGGTATAAATATTCGATATTGATAATGATACATAAACTTTTTTATATAATTTATGGCATACAATCTCTCCTTTTATTGTATTGATTACAGTTGTAATATTTAATTACTGCTAGGCTTTTATGCTCATTATATATATATAAATATGCATTTTGCGTTTCTATTTTATCACTTTCCATTTAAACAATCTGCATCAATTTTTTTTTATCAGCTTGAAAAAAGATGTATATATATATATATATATATATATATATATATATATATATATATTCGAATTCAGCATACAAGATACGAAATTCATCCTAAAGGATAATATTTACTTACACTTATCATTCCAAATATAGAACTAACCTAGAATTAACTTTAGTTTATGTTTAGAAGATTTTCTCCTTTTTAATGAACTAAGATGGGGTTTATTTTATATTGGGGTTTTGGGTTCCTATAGAGGCAAGCCTCCACAGTCGATTATATCTCCAAAGAAAAAACTTTTGATTAAAGTGGAGACTAATCATTTGAATTTAAAATAGAAGGGTTGTCTTATGTGCTTTAAAAATACTAATCAATCAATAAAAATGTCATTAAATTTTTAGAAAATATATTTGAGTTATTTATACTTCATTTTTATATATGGAATGTGAGGTGTACAAATATTGATGAGCTTATGCTTTCTTAGAATGTGTTGCCAACTAATAACCTAATACACAAGAAATAATCCTAAATATATTGTACGATATGACCAGCTCTACACTAAAAGTCAAAGGATGAATCATACTCTGAATCAGTGACTTAAGATGAGTAATTTTAAATTTATATGTTTAAATGACGGTAATTAGATGACTTGCTAAAAACTCTACATTTTATCTTATTTAATTATCCTAACTAAAATTTCTAACTCCCACAATTATTTTTAGAAATCTTAGCAGCATAATGACCCTACACCAAAGGAACAGCGATAACATCCTCCGAGCGCATGAGGACCCTGTTACCTTTCCCATGTTGGGCATAAAAGTTTGGTTAAATGTATATTCAAAAATATAAAAGTGTGCATATATGCATGAATAGGTAAAGGGGTTGGTATCTACGGTACTCAGTATTGTAGCATCATTAAACTAGTATACATTTTCCTAAAAAGTCTGGAACATGTACATCGAGGAAATATTAGGAAAATTCCACGCACTAATGCAAATTACTATTCCTATAATGTAATGCATGATAAAATGTAATAAAAAAATATTGTGTATAAAAGAAAGTTTATTTATTAATTGATTTGAAAATATACAATTGACTCAAACTCTGCATAAAAAAAGGTGCCCATGTTCCACCATAGAAAACTTGGGTTTTTAATCTTACGATATGTATATAATCAAATACATCTGCTTTAGGTCTTTAAGCTCAAAGACGGAAGATATCATCTTTTGGGGCTCCATTTGTATGTATATGCATATATCTTTGAATCTTTTACCACTCAAGATATTACACAACTCGATTTATATACAATCTACAATTTATAAGGACTCAAACTTATACATTATTCCTATGTATATTCTATTTAATTTTGACTCTTATAGAAATATAAAAGACTGTATAAAAAGAAATATGCATATAAAAAAAATAAAATATGTAGATCTATTGGGTAATATCCTAATTCTTCTAATGCAATCATCCTTAAAGAGTCTAAGTGCACCGATAACTAGAAAAATGTATGACATTTAGAGTGCTAAAAATAAATTAATAAACATAGGGTACTCTCTAAACAAAGCTCCCAACAAGAAATTCACACCATCAGCCTAGCCTAAGCTAAAGTTGGTTGTCTTAACAAACCATTTTAGTGTGTAAGGAGGTCATTTAGCTTTGGTGTGTCCTATTGGAATTTATTGTTCAAGTTGCTTACATTTAAGGTGTTTGTTCATACAGGTCAAAATGGGTTATTTAATTGAAGTTTATATTGTATGAATTTAGATTTTATCATTTAAGTTTTAATGGTTGGAATTGATTATTTAGTTTTACATAATTTGTAAGTTAATAATTCTACGTGTGGGAGTTACTAACCTTTAAATCCTAAGGCTTTACAATCATAACGTAATCATCCCCCGTATATGATAGATGATTACATAAAGTTTTTAATGATTTGTTGTCTATTTATTAAGTTAAAAAAAGGGACCCTTTAATGCTATACACATGCTCTCTAAATGGAGTCAAGCATGATGTATAGGGTCACTTAATTTATTAATGTTTGGTTAAGGGTTATGAATTTTATATAACAATGTCTTCTATAAGTGGAAGCTAGCATAGTGTATAAAACCCTTAATTGGTTATTAAATCATATTAAAATCTCCTAATCTTGTATGTGAAGGCCTTCCTAAAAGGAGTCATGTATCACATAAGGAGATTATTTGGTGATTTAATTAGCATTAAAAGCTTTGAATTTAATGTTAAAATAACCTCCAATTAGAAATAGACATTAAGCATAAAAGCCTTATTATTTAATAATAATAATTATTAAATTTATTTGATTAAAAAAATAAATTTTAATCAAATAAATAATCAAACTAAATTTTTTTAATTAATTTTTTATTGAATTTATTTTATTTTTATTGACTTATTTGGAATTTTTAATTAATTATTAAATTTTAATTAATTACTAATTTTTAAAAATTTTATTTAAATTCAAATTATTAATCTCTAAATCGATTTCATTTTTATTTTTACTAATCATGTATTTTAAAGTTATATTTATTATCATTATTTAATAATATATTGAATGGGTTATTTAAAGAATTATTAACTAGTCCATCATTAACATTGCTTGGGTTATTTAATTTTGCAATTAAGTAATCCAAATAATCATGAAAATGATGTCATTGATTAATATTATCTAACAGATAAATTGTTGTGACTCGAGCTTCCATATTTATGATTTTGATGATAACAAATAATATTGATTAATCTTTTATTTCTCCTAGTATTTGTAGTGCATATTTATTTGTGTGTTGACTAATATTTCAGGTACATCATGCACCATTCTTTAAAGATTTAAGGCTCAAGATTATGTAGAATTGGTTATATTAGATGAGTATGTAATTTTCATTTCTTGAGTCAAGTTTTGAAATGATGTATGTTAGTTTGTTGATCGTGCACACACAGAGGAAGAAAAAAATGATTTTAAATATTTTAATTTTTCTATACATCGTACGGTATGATCTGGATCATACTGTACGATCAGGTGTAACAGAAATTAATTAAAATTTTTTATTTTCCTGAAAAAAAAATATCTTTAAAATATAACAAATCGTACTATACGAATACCACATCGTACTGTATGATCTGTTAAAATTAGAAAGCCCACCGTCCATTAAATTAGGAAAAATTTTGAATTTAAAAAGTTGTTCTAATCGTATTGTATGATCATGATAGTACTGTACGATGTTTAAAATATTTCCTAATTTAATCCTGTGATTATTCAATCAAAAAGGCTTAATTTTTATATTTTGATCGTACTGTACGAACTGGATAGTACTGTACGATCAACCAAGACAATTTTGGTTGTCCCACACTTCGTCTTGGAAAAACTGCTCATTTATTGAAATATTCATACAACACATCGTATGAGATGTCGTACAGTATGAACTATAATTAAACTGTTCGTACAGTACTATCGTACAATACTAACAGGACAATTTCTGCACATAGTACTGGACGATCTTGCGATCGTACAGTACGATCTTTGGCGGCTGAATTGAGTTTTTTTAAGGATTTTTTTAGCCCTCTATTTAAGCACTCTCATAAGACTTGAAAGGGAGAGAGGAAAGGGTGGAGTTTGAGAGAGGAAGAAGATCCTTGGAGGGGGTTTTAAGGGAGTGTGAAGGAGATTTCAAGCGATTGCTCCAGTGAGCTTGCACCTTAGTATCTTTGGATTTAAGGTTCATCTTGAAGAAAGTTTTGTGAAGAAGAAGATCTCGTTGGTGTCAAAGGACCCGGCTCCTCCGTCACGTCGGGGAAGGTGGAAGTGATTTTGTAAGGGTTTCTCCGCCTAGCTGCGGGGGCTAAAGTAGAATCACTAAAGGTTTAGTGTAATACTTGGAGGGTGCCTCCGGGGAGTGGACGTAGGTCATGGTTTTGACCGACCCACTATAAATCGATGTGTTCTTTCCTTTATTTTTTTAGAACTTTATTTCTGCATTCATTTTTTTTACGATTAATTCTGTAGATGAAATTGATAATCTATCTTTTTATTATAAATGAAATTCACTTCCGCTTAAAGTTATAAAAAGATATCTCTTTTCATTAAAGAATTTTTTTTTAATAGTCCAATTCACCCCCCTCTTGGCTCATCTAGTAATTTTATAAATCCCTAAAAATTTTGTAATAATTTAATTTATTTTTATTTTTAATGAATTTATTAAATTAATATTTAATTAAGATTTAACAAATTATTAATTAAATTTAAATCAAGTTTGGATTTCGATTTTATTTTTCAATAATTGTACAAGTTAATTAAAGTTGATTAAAAGTAATTTTGTATTTTGTGAATTTTATTTGAATTCTTAAGAATTTTGGAAGACTTGGTCCGTAATTAATGGCTAATTTTTTTTATTAAACTATAATTAATTCCTAGGGTGTATAATATGTTTAAGTTCAAATGTTTAAAGTTTTATTACTATTAAATGTGTGTATGATTTCCTAAAAATTTTCTAAGTTAGCTAGACCTTGTCCTTAATTATTATTCTTAAATGTCACTAATATTCAAATGGTTTGATTAATCAAAGTATATAACCCTTGCATATGCATAAGCATTTCAAATCAATTATGGTATCTAATTCTAAATGAATAAAAAATAATAATGTATTTTCAAATATTTAAGTCTAATCTTAACTTAAGCATTTGAGAATTTCAATTGAACAACAATCATAAATATAATGGATTCAATAAGACTAAGTTATATCAATAACACGTCATTGTTGACCTCATTTTTGTATGAGGTCACCTGGACCAGTCCTGACCCCAGATCAATTTAATCTCTAGATCAATCCAAACTCTAGGATCCTCCTAAAATCCCGACCTTAGGATTTATTCTAGATCTTAGGATCAATCTAGACCCCGGACCCTAGGATCTACCTTGACCTTAGGATTCTCCCAAATCAATCTAAACCCTAGGATTCTCTTAGATCTAGACCTTAGGATCTATTCTAGATCCTATGATCCTTATAGAATCTAATTTTAGTCAAACACTCGATTAAATTTCATTTTGATCATTCGGGGTCAAATGTGATTCTTTCTTAAGTTTGACTACGATAATAAGGATAAAGTTAAAGTTTTGTAATCTGAACTAGTTAGTGAATGATATTCTCTCCTTTTGAGATGGTATATCGTTCTTAATATCGTGTTCGATTCCAAAACTAAAATTCAATTTTTTTAACTTTCCCAAAGAAAATTAATACTTTTTCAAAACTATATTTTTCGATCAAACAGTCATATATTGAATTAGCTAAGATTGAAACCAATTTTTTGAAGATTTGGAGGATAATTAAGAGAAATTTCAATTAAATAATATTGCAATTACTCTCCAAATATTCAACTAACCCACATGAATTCATTTTCTATTGTTAAAGCTCTGTTTAAGAATTCCATAGAAGGTTCAAATGCCTGATTTGGTTTTAAAACCTATTTATAACCAATTTTTAAGGTTGAGGATTAAATTATAACCAACAGTCTTGTAATTTTAATTGTAATCAAAATTAAATTAAAATTAGATTGAAAAATTTTTATAGTAGGTTGGAAATGTCCTTAAAATATTTCATACATAATTTTAGGTCATTTGGAAATATATTTAATAAATTATTAATTAAAAATAGAAAGTAATATTATTACAATTACTCTCTGAATATTCATTTATTTAGACTAGAATTATTTTTATTTAAAAGAGCTTTTAATTTTGATTCCATCGACACTAAAATTATCAAACCTCATTGTGAAATGGATTTACTCTTGTATTATGAAGTTTAATGTATTTTTATATAATTAAAAAAAAAAACTAATTATTAACCTGCAACACATTAATTATCAATGATTGTGCTGCCAGCAATCATTAACAATTAATGAAACTATGGTGGCATACCTTTTTCGACATATGCGAATTCACTTATCGTATCAGCAATAGAGCAGGACCGTCCGATCGCACACATTTTTTAATAAAAGGCTAGGATGTAGTAGAATGGGATGTCATGCAATAAAATCCCTCATGCAGTTTAGATGCGGGATGGAACAAATCGATCTGAGTCGTTGATTCTGAAATTAAAAGCTCAAAAAATATACAATTTATGCATGAGATTATTTAAACCCTATGTTATGAAGTATGAATATAACTTTGAAAATATTGAACCAAAATCCACGAAATTTTAAATAAAGCATGTGTCGAGTCTAATTATGAGTGGGGATTTCTTTTCAAGGTTTAAAATGTGCTATTTGACAAGTTAGTTAAATCTAACCATTATAGATTAGGGTTAGATCATTACCTTGATTAGATCAACTTCAGGTGCTATATAATAGCTTGATTTCTTTGTTGTGAGCTTTAGAATAATACCCTGTAAGAAAATATTGTCTGAAAAGCCATAGAGGAAGAGAATTTCCTAGTTAAATGAAACAAGCTTGAGATCACCGGAATCCAATTGTTGGTTATGTGAAGATGGTGTAATTTGGCTTAGGGAATATGTAGGAAGTCCATGAGAGCTAAAGTAAAATGAGTTCAACACTGGGAGGCTGAATCTATGGAGATAGGTTGGAAGGAAACATTTTGGACCATTTTTCAAATTTAAATGCTATCCATTTGGAAGCATTCTAGGATGAGTCACATATGTCCCCCAGGTGGTTAAAGGAAGAACAAGGACCAGAGAAAGGTACCATGATCTGTAGAGCTTATTTTTCTTCACATGGAGAAAGTATCACTTATGAATGCTTAGGGCTAATCCATTTGCTTAAGTTAGGTTTAGGTAATTTAAGAATATTCTAGAATCTTTTTTAATAGATTGGATGAGTTTACTTGGAGGGAAATGCATTGGATAAGCATATTTGACCACAATTAATATGATAGTTGATTGTATGACCATTCAACAAGTCAACGATAAGTAAGGTGGAGCATAAGAACATGACATTTGAGTGAAGTATGAAGGAGGTAATGGTATTGATATTTGAATAAATGAATATATATGTATGTAAGTTTGACCATGTTTTAGTTAGTTGACTTGGTCGAAATCACTAAAACTTCACTCGTCAATAATTTTTATGTGTTTAAGCAATGAATTGAAAAAGTTTGAGAACTTGGTGAGGCCTGAATAACTTGATTTGACTGAAAATTATGATTTGACCTAATTGGGTTTTGTTTAACCATTTGAGGGGTTTTTATAGGTTTTATTAACTATTTGACCAGTCAATTGGTTAAATCCAATTGAGGTTGACTCTAGGGGATGTATGATTTGCTACTATGATCAATGGCCAAAAGTTTGAAGCAAGAGGTTTGGTGGTTTGAATGTATGATTAAGGATATACATATGTTTGACCACTTTAGTGATTGACCAAGTCAAACTCAAATATGATTTAACTTATGAAGGAGTTGAGTACAGTTGAAGCAAGTAATGGTGTGATTATGAATGTTTGATGGCTTTGAAAGGAGTATAAGAAATGATCTGGCTCAGGTTGGTCTGGTTTGACGAAGCCCAAGTTCAGTTGACCAAGTACATTATTGAATAGGTCAGGGTAACCAATTAAGTACTCCAACTCACTAGGAATGATGATCAGAAGAGTTTAATGAAGATTAGGGGTGATCTAATGGTCAATTTGAGTTGATTATACTGGATGATCAATTGGTGTTAATGATTAATTGAGCTAGCATTGGCTAGCTCAACTAGATCAAGTTAAGTAATCATTGGCTCGGGACCTAGTGATGGATGATTTACCATATGAAACTCCTTGTGAAATTATTTGGATCATGATTGAGATCAAAGAGCTAGAGCACTATGCAAAGCAGTGTAGTGAGCCACCTAATTATCGTGTACAACTGTAGTTATAAAGGTGATTGAGGTTCAATGATTATTGACTATAAAAGTGGTGATTGATCATTGTGATTAGATATCCAAGGTCATTATGAATCAACTATATATAGGCTGTGTATTTGTAAATTGGTTGATTGTGAATCAACTAATTACCAAATGAGCAATTATAGGTTATCTAAATGTTGGTTGTAAGAATGAAGTTCATTGAAGGTTGATTGTAGGTTTGATTGAGGTAATTTATTGAAGTGTAATGAGATGTAGGTTGGTGGCTAATTGATGATTGATTGATTGAAGTGTAAATGATTGTAGATCATATGACTACCAATCAGGTGATTGTAGGCTAGATGATTGACAATTAGATGATTATTAATAATCAAATTGACAATCAGTAGTTTGGATAATTTATGATGATCTCATATAAACATGTGGTCAACAAATATCAATATAAATTTTAGTTTTTATTTTTTATATAGTACTTCAGTTATTTATTTTAGCATTTTTATTTCTTTTGGTTTAAACTCTTGATTTCTGTTTTAGGTTGTTGTAGCCAACTGAGACGTGTTAACTCAGTCTTGCTTTTGCTTTCATATTTAGACCATTAAAAGTTAGGAGTGAGCTGAGTAGTTTTGATATCAAACTCTGATTTATGTTGTAGGTATATTTTTTTGTTTTTTTTATGTTTGCTGGCTTGGCTTTTAATACAGTAGTACTTTTATGTTTTCACTATTATAGATAATCCTCATATTGTACATGTATGTGTGTGTGTATATATATATATATATATAACCATTTTTTTAGATTCAGTAGTCTTCCCACTGCAGGAAATTCATCAATTACTGACGGTCTAGACCGGCGATTCTCATGCCGTCGGTATTAACGGCGGCTTCAACGGCGGTGTGATCGACGATTTTTATTGGTGGTCTAACCGACCATTATGTAAATTAATGCCTCCTAAAATAGTGGCGTTCCGGAGACCACCGGTTACACCGCCAGTATTAAATCTTACCGGCGCGTGATCGGAAGCTTGAATCACCAGTGTTAAGTAAATTTATTTTCGGTGGTCTAAACCGCCGGAGTGCCGCCGAAAAATACCATAGATTAAACTACCTCGAGCCTTCCATTTCATTTCATCTCCTGCCGTCTCTATCCTACGCGACGCTCGCCCCCGTCTCCTCCACCCTATCGCAATCAAGACGCATCCTCTGGCCACCGACGAGGTCCCTCTGATCGTTGAAAAGTTCCTCCAAAAGAAGATGTCACCCCCACTGTAAGGCTGAAGGCTCTCCCCACTCTCGTGCACGAAACCGGCCTCCGAGGTTTGAGTTTTTAGTTTTTTTTTATGTTCCTATTTCGGTTAGATTACATCAAGGATCAGCCTTAAGCCAATATATTTTTGCTTCAGTCATGGATGTTCTCACTAGACATTTACGAGAGGATGTACCTTGTTGTATGCTTTTTGTTGATGATATTCTTCTTGTTGATAAGACTAGAGAGGGAGTTGATGGTAAACTTGAATTATGGAGGTCAACCATAGACTCTAAAGGTTTTCGCTTGAGTAGATTAAAACTAAATATATGAAGTGTAATTTTAGTAGTAATAGACCTAGTGAGGGGTTTGTGACTTTGGGCGATCAAGTCATTAATAAAATTATACATTTTAGATATCTTGGCTCTATTGTTTAGAGTGATGGTGAAATAGAAGGGGATATTATCTGCAAAATTCAAGTTGGATGGTTGAAATGGAGGAATGAATCGAGCTTGTTGTGTGAAAGAAAAGTCCCCATCAAACTTAAGGGAAAAGTCTATAAGATGGTGGTGAGATCTGCAATGCTTTATGGTGCCGAATTTTGGTCATTAAAAGAGAAGCATAATACTAAGTTAAGTGTTGCAGAGATGAGAGTGCTCAGGTGGATGAGTGGCTTTACACCTAGAAATAGAATACGAAATGAGCATGGATGTTTTGCTTTAGTCATGGATGTTCTCACTAGACATTTGCGAGAGGATGTACCTTGTTGTATGCTTTTTGTTGATATGACTAAAAATTGAGGGAGTTGATCGTAAACTTGAATTATGAAGGTCAACCATAGAGTCTAAAGGTTTCCGCTTGAGTAGATTTAAAACTAAATATATGATGTGTAATTTAGTAGTAATAGACCTAGTGAGGGGTTTGTGACTTTGGGCGATCAAGTCATTAATAAAAGTACATGTTTTAGATATCTTGGATATATTGTTCAAAATGATGGCTAATTAAAGCCACAGGCTACTAAAACTATCGATAAATATCGGCGGTATGCCGACGGTGTCCGGCGGTTCACTGGCGACACGCCGGCGGTCTCACTGATGACACTTCCTTCGATTTTAGCCGCCGGTAAGCTGCCGGTACATCTCCGGCAGTGTACTGGCAGACGACGTTGTAATAAAGATGATACATTACCTACGATTGAATGGCCGGTACGCCGCCTGTACAAAACTGGCGATCCTCGGTGCTTTGACCGCCGGAACCTAACAGGCGGTATACACTGCTGAAAACCACTGGTAAAAAACCCGTCGGAAAAACACCACCAGGAAAGGTTTCCGGCGCCATTTTTACCTGCGGTTTTGAACCGCCGACAAGTCGCCGGTGTTTCTCAACACCGCTGAAAAACTAATGGTAACCGCCAGATCAAACCTCCTGTAATGAGAGATTTTTATGTAGTGTCCTCTTTATATTATAGTATATTCAGTAGTGGCTCAATATTGTATACAAATTGGAAGTTTAGTTTCTCAACACTTCTCCAACTAGATATTTGGGTCAGTTTATGCTTTTTTCCATTATCAGGAATAGTATGACTCATGAGGTTGGGTTAGGTCAAATCGGGTCATGATGTGCTATTAATACACTTTTAATTCTTAGTCTTCTTAATGTCGACAAATATTCTTTGTTGTTTAATTTTCGCAACATCAAGATTTCATCCTTAATCTGTCACATGTGTCCTTCTTATAATGTTAGATTAAAAATAAATTTCTTGTATACATAGCTTAATTAGTGATTAGTATAACTAATAATATTTGTAATCATCAATATCCTATAGTACACAAGGCTCATGGGGTTCAACAATCATTTATTTAGGGTGATTAGGCAAGTTTAACTAATTATCCTTCTCTAATATGATTCTAAGTCTAGTAGAATTGGGCCAACATAGTCCCTTACTCGGATTAAATGTTAGAAGTTCCTCGCACTTCCTTAAACTAAGGTTTGAATTACTATTTGTGTTGTAGTTATCACCTTAGTTTTAAGATCTAAGGCTAATTATTCCTCGTTCAATACACATAATTTCTCTCCTCTTGAGCCTATTCTCAATCTTGTGTTATAAATTGTAAACACCAAATTTTTTTATAAAATAAACAACTAAAAAATAGATTCTAATCTTAAACATTTTAAAGGTTTACATAAGTTATTTTTAGGTGATTCTAAGCTACTTACAATCCAATGATCCATACTCTTCTTCCTTTGACTACTTGAAAAATAAGTTATTCCAAATCGAAAAAATCCCTTTGAAATTCTAAAAAATATTCATCTTCAAACTTTGAAATAATATAAATATTTTATACCACTTTAATCAAGAGTATTATCAAGAGATTACCTCTCCTGGTATGTAATTATTTAAACTGCTCCCATAATAAAAAAATTTCAATCTTACTCATATTAAGTAGAGCTCCTTTATTTTTTTCAAATTCATTGTAGCATAAAATTAATATATTTCCAAATAATATGTTATTCTCTATGTTATATTTGATCACAAAAATAGAAGTTTTAAATATGTAGTTTGTTTTTCTGACCTAAACTAGAATTACTAGTTAATAGATAACAATAAACTCTAGAGAACTCACAATTGTGATAAATACAAAAGTCTCACAAATCTAAAAATCAAGCTTATCACTGGATGCACTATTTTCCACCCAAAAATTTTCTATATGACCGATCAAAAGTCGCTAACAATAATAAAGTCAGTTCCTTAATAAAAATGAAGATATATAAACTAGTAGTCGGAGGGCATTTACTATCTACATATCAAGGTGAATTAATTATTATTTGTAAGTGTTGAGAATCTGAAAAAAAAATTATGTTGATTTACCAGAACATATTTCATACAAGATGCGCCATTAAATAAAAAACATGCAACATCATTATTCATATAGAATTGTGAAGAAAATTGTCTGCTAAAAAGGTACGTAAGAAAAAACAAAATTAATTTTCCATTTTCAAGACCATCATATGCATTGCAAGCTCTCATTATTACAAAACGAAATTAAAAGTAAAGTATTGAAACAATGTTTGATGCAATTTTTCATTGGCAAGATACTTCAAGATGAGGGAGATAAGAGTTCTTGAAGAAATTTCATTTCAGGTTTAACTTGGTTTTGGGGGAGGAGATGAGGGTGAAGAGTCGCGGTGAAGTCTTAGACTCTGGCACCGTCGATGCAACAGCTTCCACAGCATGCTCCGACAACTTATGGCACTTTCCAACAACCATATGGGCCATTGCATGAAAGTTGTGAGTAGAAATTTTGGTCCAGGTTTTGAAACCGTAAGGTTGGAAATGTTCTTGGCCAGGAACCAAAAATCAAGGAGATAGCATAAAAAAACCAGTAGCTTGGTGACCCAGGCCAAGGAAAATAGCTGTGGGAAATCAGAACATCATAGAATTTCCATTGTAACAATTTCAGGACTTTTTTAATAGCAAATTCACCTTCTTGATCCCGAAAAGTCCTTAATTAGGTAGCTGAAAGTTACAGTTTGCTTTGGCTTTGGAGATGCCTTCTTAAAGAGGAAAGCTCACGGATAGGCAGCACATGGTCAACAAGCCGAAGACCATACATTCTTGGATTCCTGAAACATTCCATCATCTTGAAACATGAATCCATAGGCAACATATTCTTTACTTTCTTGTTTCATTTAAATTTAGTTTACTCCTTTACAGATGGTAAGTTGTCTTTTTTTTTTTTTTTTCATTGAAATTACTGCTGGTTATTGGAATTCTGGTTGTCCAGGAATAGCGAAAAACTTTGGGTGTGGGGAGAAATAAAAATATGAAGCTCTTCAATCCAGAGGTTCAATGCTGAAGTGATTTCAAGAGTGCCATATCGATGAAACAAAGTATATTTGTCGTGAGTTTAGTAAAAGGCTAGGAAGTAGTTTTCTCGTTCTAGAATTTGGTGTAGGGAAAGAGAAAAGTATGAAGCCCTTCAATCAAGTGTTACGGGTGACAACTGAAGTGATTTCAAGAAGTATCATACCGTTGAAACAAAGTAATTATTAGATGAATTTTTGCAGTGGCTGAGGGTAGATATCACCGTTCCCCCCAAAAAAAAGAGCTAGGAAGTATTTGTCGTTCTAGAATTTTACTGAAACCGGAAGAATTATAGCAATGATGTGAATATTTTATCTCTTTTTTTCAATCCACTTATTTTAAGTTCTAAAAATCTCTTAGTACTTTGCTCCTGCGCTTCATGGTGCACACTTAAACATAACTAGACCAATCTTCAATAAAAGATATAAAATATTTATGCACGTTCAATGATGTTGTCAAACATCCATGTGAACATTCTCAAGGATACCCTTTGTATAGTGGATAGTAGTATCAAAGAATTCCCATAACTCTTTTCCAAATACTTACTATTCATTAAAATTGAGCTTGTAGGTGCTTACTCCTTTAATCAATCCTTTCTTCATCAAATCTATAAGTGAAGCCCTCTAATATTAGCTAGCCTCTTCATATGTCATAATTTTTGTAAACTGTATTCAAGCACTATAATTTTGATGATAACAAACATTATTGTGCCTATTACTACTTTCCCTTATTTATGTGATATTCTATTTTGTGTTTATGCATATTAACATTTTAGGAAATCAGTCCACCATTCACTTGCAATTCTGATCAGCTCAAGACTAGGTTGACTAGAGTTACAGTTATATCATGTAATTGGGTGGTTAACTTTGCTGATTAACCTAACATCACACACAAGGGAGAGATGAAAATGTTTTTGAGAGAGTTATTTTTTAGGTAATTAGTACTACACCAAATTGGTTTCGTACTGTACGAACTGATGTGCTCTATCAAAACCTAGCCACCAAAGGATAAGAAAGATACTAATTCTGTATTGATCGTATAGTATTTGGATCATATAGTACGACCGAATTAAAAGCTTTCTTAATTAATCCCACGATATCAGACAATCAAATCATGGATAATTATTGTGATTGATCTTATTGTATGAAATAGTTCGTACTGTATAATTACCCATAAATGAAATTAGTCGTCCCTTGGATTGTACCAAATGAAATCCCTGATTTTTGTGTTGATCATACCATATGATGTCCATAGTACTGGACGATCACCTATATACTATGTTGGTCGTCCTAGAAATCATCCCAAACAAACAGAATGAATTTATGCATATCTTACCGTATGATATTTGATTGAAATGTATGATGTATTATAAAAGTTGAATAGTTCATGTGAATGATCTTGCTAGATGAGTCTTAATTGAACTGATCATACCATTTGATACGTGTATCATACTATACGAACATAAGTCAAATGGCTTAAAACTTAGGATTTTTTTCTAGCCCGCTATTTAAGGGTTTCAAATATTATTTTTGAGATATCTTTTGTTGCTTAGTCTTCTTGAGAGAGATCTTGAGGGAGAGAAGAAGGAGAGCTTAAAGGGAGATTTTATGAGGGAGAAGTTGTGAGAGGATTTACAAGGTGTCCCCAAGCAAGAATTTTTCCTAGTACCTATAAGAATCTACCTTCAATCTATGTGGCTCCGAAGAAGTAGTTCTTCAGCTATGATCGTGACTCTCTAATGATCACCTGGAGGGTGAAAATATTGTTGTGGTTCTCTGACCATCACCATGAGGGTAAAAATAGAGTTGAGGTTCTCTACATGTAAAAGAGTCGTGATATGATTCCCTGCCACACCGAAAAGGTGAAATAGTTTCTGTAGAGGCTTCTCCGCCTTGTTATGGGAGAAAAAGGAGATTCACTTCTATTTAGTGCAATACTGTGAGAGGGAGTCTCCAAGGAGTAGAAATAGGTCAGGTTGACCGAACCACTATAAATTTTGGTGACTTCTTTCTATTTATTTTTTTGCATTTTAATTTCTGCACTTTTTATGATTAATGTGTGATTGAAATATCTCATTTTTGTTATTGTGAAATTAGTTCTACTTTCGCACCAAGGAGTTTTAACTTTTCATTGGTTAAATACAATTTAAATAACTAATTCACCTTCCCCCTCCCCCTCTTAATAACTAATTTAATAAGATCTTGTGATGTCTACCTAGTTCATATGATGCCAACACAACTACTATTATAGAATTTAAGGATGTCTACCTAGTTCATAGTTTATCTTGTGATATATTTAACTTTTCATTTGTTAAATACAATATTATTGTAAGAGTGATAGTGAAGAACTAAGATTTTTTAAAATCAAGTATAAACCAAATTCTAAAATATCGAAATTTTCTAAGATTTAAAGATTTACCAGAAAGAGAAGCTATTTTGTGTTGTGCTCATTTTGTATCTCTTTTATAAGCTTTTCTCATACATTTTGCATCTTTTGTTTTAGATACACTTAGTGCATCTTTTTATTTTTGACGTCATTGCACATCTTTTAATTTTGGACTCATTTTGTGCCTCTTTTAATTTTCTTACAAATTACTTCCTTTTAAATCTTTAAGAATTTCTGTTGTAATGATTATCTTCCAACTAGAATAGATGAGTAACTCACTCTCTTATAAATGGAGGAATAATCTACAATGAAAATTTGATAATTTTAATAGGAATAAATAGACTGATTTATGAAAATTAATGAATCTAATTTATCAAATTATAGAAAATACTCATAATAAAAAAATGCAGAAGAATGAAAGTGTTTTAATTTCAACCATCTCAACTCCAATTTGATTTAGATTTTAAGTTCATACTAGGAATTATCTTGCAAAAGAAATAAAAAGGAATATGAAAAATTCCTAAAACTTTTTTATCCTTCGAGTTTTAACAATGGCAACAATTATTTATTAAAATTTTAAATCAGAATAGAAGTATGTTTATTACAAACAACAAAGAGCATTAAAGAGAGTTCATTTGTACAATATGATCCAAATCATATAATATGAGTTAAATCATACAATACGAGTTTAATCATACAATATAATCAACACAAACAAATTTTTTTATGACTGCAAATTTCTCAAGTTAAGAGTATATAAACGAGATATAAGAACAAAAAACTAACTAAAAAGAAAAAAGTACCACTTAAAAGCAAATAAATAAACACAAGGAGATAAAAAAGATTTTTTTTTTAAAAAAAAAAAGTTAACAAGATAAAAAGATCTGGAAAGAAAAGTGCAATATATACACAAAACAACAATCTACAAAAGAAAATTAGAGACATAAAAATAAAAATATAACACAAAAAAACTAGTACAAAGATGGATCCTGATAAGAAGATGGGTGTGGAGGTGGTTGTAAGAATTAGCTAAAACTGTCATATTTCTGTTGGATAGTGGTGAACTGGTATTGAATATTTCTAAATTGCTCCATAAACTAACCCATATAATTATTATGTTTGATTTACTATTAATTTAGGTGAGTCTCCATTCTGTCAAATATCTGAATCAACTTGTATGGGTAGTGGGGAGGAGGTTGTGCATGTGCATAATCAGCTGCAGGGTCAGCTTCTCCTTTTTCATGAAAGAGAGGATCTTCAGGCTCCTGATCCCTATGGAATAGCATCCAGAAGAAGATAACCAAAAAAATGATTGGAGCGTGATCATGAGGAGCCAGATATGTGATATTGTACTTTTTATTCAAGATATATCCAATAATATATTCTAGGGAGAAGTTTTGTTTTCTCCTAGTGGTTGAGAGATAAATGGAAGTGAGGTTTTGGATATAGTCAATTAGCATTTGAGCTTCATCCATTTTTGGTGTTTAACATTATAAAGTAGGTGACAATTGATAGTAAGGGAGTGATGTTGATCCGGTCTCTAGCTTTAAAAATGATTGAAGTTCTCAGAACGTGCTGGATAGCCCTGGCATTATGGTTAAGGGATTGAACCAATGGTTGGTGGTAATTAAGGGTAGTATTTTTTAGCAGAAGGTTCACAACACTCCAGTCAAAATTGGATCTAGAGGTCATAGTAAGGGGACTATTTCCCTTGGTGTTCAGTTGAAGGTGAATTTCTATGTCCTCCTTGGTGATTTCTACATTATAACAGCACACTCGGGAAGACAAAAATTTAACATCTCCACTAATCCTAAGGTTTGCGAGAAATTCATAAAGGATTTCTAAATGGAAGGGATAGGCCAATGTTAGAAGAAATTGAAGCATAGTAGTGTTGAAGAGATTCATTACTGGGAAGCTAAGGGCCTGCTGATTAAAAATCTTGGAAGGTATGAGCTTGGCTTCTTTATATTTTTGTGGCGGCTTCATCAAAAGTTTTTAAAAAAATGATCACCTGTAAGGTTCCAAGAGGAGGAAGCCCCCTGGGTTTGTTGACTACATTTTCCACCAGCCATTGTATAGATTTGAATGCAAGAAGGGAGGATTTTAAGAGTAGTGTGAAAAATTTGAATGAGGTTGGTTGTTTAAATACAAATTTAGTAAATCATACCATACAATCTAATATCATACGAGATAATTACATGCAATTATTTCAGCCAGAGGATCAACCAAAAAGATGTGTCTGATTGTACAATATGATCAGAATTAGTATGGAACTATTAGAGACATGGATATCATCCTGAGGAGTCAGCCTATATGACATTTGACAAAAAGTTTCGTAAAGTACGAACAGGTGTTCATAAAATATGATTGATAATAAATGTCATGCCAAATTGAATTCAATTCATCTTAAATGGAGTTGACACATGGATTTTATAGCACGGACAAGTGTTTATACCATACGATGGTCAATGATAGATATAATATGGATCATTCATCATGCCAAGGGTTGTGATCTAAGCAGTGATTTTCGGATCGTACAGTACGAATATGGTTCATATAATATGATTAGAAGATTTTTTTTTTGGGTTTTGTAGTAAGGACAATGAGGTTCATTAAGATGGTTTGTGTGAAGAACATGATACAATCATAAAGAATTAGAATAACAAAATCAAAAGAACAAAAACATGAACCAAAATAAAATCAATTTAATTTCAAAGAAATGCAAACTTCAAATTTTACAAAGTATCTCATTCTGAATTTGATTTGAAGTCTTCTTAGTCTGGAGTTCATTTTTCTTGAAATGTTAGTACACACAAGAGCAAATACAAATCTTCTAAAATTGTTAGGAGATAACTACACATTTGAACAATAATGTTTGAAATCATCAAAACTACATAAGTTACAAAAATGTAAAGCATTCAAATAGCAACTATCTTAACAATAAGATTTAAATATCAAGCCCAAAACCACATGCTCCCACTAGATTTTTTTATGAGAGCACTTAAATCCAAAGATCAAGGAAGAACCCTTTTGGGAGCCCAAGTGAGTTTGGGTCCCTTCTTGAATTTAGATAAATCATCTTATTATATGTCTTGTTGTGTTTGATGCAGCTTTGGTCTCCATACTAAGTGTGTTCTATGATGAATGGTGAAAGTGTGGCTAATGTGTCCTAGCATGCCACTTGAATAACATCTAACATTAAGAAAATGGTTAACTAACCTATGTTAGTTATGATTTATATTCCTAGGTTTATGAGATGCATGACATGGTGAGTGCTTACAAACATATTTATTTTGAAAAGGCTTTACTTTTCATAATAATATTTTATTAGCACTGTTAAGAGAAGATATTTTAATTTTTAAAGAGTGCTTATTAAGATCTAAAATGTTTACACATGCTTCTAACTCTTTAAATGGTTTTTCTAAATTAAGATGCAATGCTTTCAAAGAATCATGAGTTTCAGATAAAGAAGAATATTTCTTGTTCAGTTAATTAAACTCATCCAATAAAGACATATGATCCTTATCAACATCAGAACCATCTTTTCTAAGAATTTCATTTTATTCTTATAGAACTAAGCATTCAATTTTCAAGCTAATGTGGCTCTTTTTCAATTTCCAGTTAGAATCATGAATCGCTTCTAAAATGGAAAGTAATTCATCATATGAAAGTTGACATACCTCATCTTCATTAGATTGAACAAGATAGTTGTTTTCCATTAAACATAAATTTTTCACTTCCTCTTATGCTTCTATTCCAGATGAATCTGTAGCGGAGTCCACTTAAAAAGGCTTTATGAGATCATCAATTTTCTTTATATTACTTTGCTTTTTCTTCAACATTCTCCTTGCTTTAGTGACCTTTGAGATTTGGGCAAGCAAATTTAACTTTCCCTAATTTCCTGCATTCATAACAAACAATATCATTTGAAGCTTTAGAATTTTTATAATTCTTAATTTTGCTCAAGTGCTGATGATTCTTTTTCTTTACCCTTAGGAAGCTTCTGAAGAGTGATTTCTTCATCTCCTCTATCCGAGGAACTGTCTAAATCATTAGCCTTTAAGGCTATAGTTTTTTCCTTCTTTCTTTCTCCCTAATCAAATTGCCTTTGGCTTATGCTTTGTTTGTAGGGGATTAGAGGTCCAATTAATTTGTCAATAAAATAAATAGTTAAATCCTTAGATTCTATAATAGTAGTTTTTTTGGCATCATATGAACTAGGTAGACATCACAAGATCTTATTAAATTTTTCAAAATTTGATAATTCTCTATCTAAAGCATGTAGGGATGTGATAATTTATGTGAACCTAGTATACATTTCAAATATGGTTTCATTAGATTATATGCAAAAGAGTTCATAATTATGGAGTATAATATTTAACTTAGATTAATTCACTTCAGTTATTCCATCGTAGGTTATGCACAGTCTATCATAAATTTCTTTTCTAATTGTGCAAGTAGATACACACATGTAACATCAGATTTTAAAGCATAGAAAACATAATTTAAATATTTTGCATTCAGTTGGGCTAAATTTTTATCATTAGTAGTCTATTCACAAAAAAATATTTCAGTTTTAATTCCATTTACTAAATGAAAAGGTGCATAATAATCATCTTGTACTAGTATCCACATGCGATAATATATTGATTGTAAAAATGTGGACATGCTAGTTTTTCAAAAATCAAAAAGAATGTTTTTAAATAGAGATGGTCTAGTTATTTAGTATCCTTTCATAGTGTTACAATTGCCAAAGTTAGCCATTGATCTTTCTATTTTATGTTCTTCTTCCTTTAATTTATCCTATTTTGTTGGTTATCATCTAAGGGGGAGTTTAGAGGAAAACAATTTTTTGAAAATTTAAAAACAACAATATTTTTCAACATCAAAATGATGGATATTGTTGCAAACAACATTCAAGCACTATAATTTTAATGATAACAAATACTATTATATATGTTTCTTCTTTCTCTTATTTCTTTGATATTTTATTTTGTGTTTGTGCATACTAATATTTCAGGAAATCATGTCCACTATTCACTTGCAATTCTGATCAGCTCAAGACTAGGTAGACTAGAGTTACAATTATTTTTATTTTATCCTATATTTTCTCTTTTCTTAAGTTATATCATGTAATTCGGTGGATAACTTTATTGAGTAACCTAGCACACAATAGGGGGAGAGATGAAAATATTTTTGAGAGAGTTGTTTTTTAGGTAATTCATACTATACGAAACTAGTTTTGTATTCTACAATTTTAAGTTGTATTGTATGAACTATTTTGCTATGTTAAAACCCTAACTGCCAAAGATTAAGAAATATACTAATTCTGTACTAATCGTACAGTATGATTTGGATCATAATGTATGGCATAATTAAAATCTTTCTTAATTAATCACGCAGTATCATGTAATCAAATCATGGGCAATTATTATGATTGATTATACATTACTAAATAGTTCATACTATATGATTACCCGTGTACGAAATTGGTCGTCCCTTGGATCATACCAAACAAAATCCATGATTTTTGTACTTGTCATACCATATGATATCCACAGTGTTGGACGATCACCCATGTACGAAGTTGGCAGACCCAAAAATCATCTTAAATGAAAAGATGGAATTTCTACATATTGTAATGTATAATGCTTGATCATCTTGTAAGATGTATTATAAAAGTTGATCAGGATGAGTCAGAATTGAACTAATTGCACCGTATGATACGTGTATCATACTGTATAACGATAAGGAAATTTAGGGTTTTTTCAAGCCCACTGTTTAAGGGTTTCAAATATTCTTTTTAAGATGTCTTTTTCTACTTAGTCTTCTTAAGAGAGAGCTTGAGGGAGAGAAGAATGAGAGCTTGGTGACATAAGAGAGGGAGATCTTGTCTGTGAGAAATTGTGAGGGGATTCACAAGGTTGCTCAAAGAAAGAATTTTGCCTAGTACCTACAAGCTTCTGCCTGGAATCTCTATGGCTATGGATAAGAAGTTCTTCAGCAAAGATCATGGTTCTATGACTATCATTTGGAGGGTCAAAATAGAGTTGTGGTTCTCTAACCATCACCAGGAGGGAAAAAATAGAGTTGAGGTTCTCTAACTCACCTGGAAGGTGAAACATCATATATAAAGGCTTCTATGCTTTACTGTGGTAGTAAAAGAAGACTCACTTTTGTTTAGTATAATATTTGGAGAGGGAGTCTCCAAGGAGTGGACGTAGGTCAGGTTGATCAAACCACTATAAATTTTGTTGTGTTCTTTCTATTTATTTTTTTGCATTTTAATTTCTGCACATGTTTGTGATTTGATCTATGGTCGAAATATCTGATTTTTGTTATTATAAAATTAGTTCTACTTCGGCATCAAGGGGTTTTAACTTTTTTATTTCTTAAAGAAATTTTAAATAACCAAGTCAACCCCTGCCCTCCTGGTTAGGCTCAGTGTTCATTAGGGTTTCACAACCCTCACAAACTTTCAATAATGTATTGACATTAGAAGAATCATCAATAATAGTAGCCATTCTAATCACTATTCTACCTTGAAGATAGTAAAGTTTGTGATGAAAAATTTCCTTAAAATAAACTAGCGCTCTATGATATATTTTCAAAACTCTTGCCTCAATAAGATACTTGCAACCCTTGGTCTCTAAAAACTAACATACAACCAATTATTCATGATATCTAGAATGTGTCTCACATTAGTCAGCTCTCTCATAATATCATCTTGTGTTCTGATGAAGATGCTCCATGCACTAATATCACAGCAAGCTTAATTAGTTCCTATATGACTACACCATTATCATGCTCCATATAGATATAGAACCACACTGAAGTTGGAAAAATATCATAGATAGCACTAGTGTCCAAAAATCTTGCATAAGCTATCTATGTACAAATAATGAGAAACAACATATAGTGATACATCAGAATCTACATCACATTTTTTTCATACTAAGGTTTACCTTTGCCTCAGAGGACACTCCCTTTCCCTTCTCCTTCAACTTCGAGCAATCTTTCTTTTAATGTCCAGTTTCTAAATAGAAAGCACACTAATTTTTCTCAAGGCTACACTCATGAGACTTGCCCTGCTTATTATTGCTGCCACTTCTTCTTCTTCTCACATCTTCCTCATTGGAGTATGAGAGCCTATGTCGAATTCAACTTTATAGATTTCTTTCCCTAAGATGGAACTCATGATTCAACAATGTCATAATTACTTCACAAAGTTAAAGACCTTCTCATTAATTAGTGTCATCATGATGTTCTTATACTCATCCATGAGTGAATTCAACATATGTGTGTCTTATCTTTATCTCCAATCTTCTCATCCATTTTTAATAAATCTGCCAACAACTTTGTTAAATCATTCAGGTGCTCATCAATAGTAACCTTATGTCTCATCCAAAATCTATAGAGTCAGCATTTTATATGGAGATGATTAGCCACACTCTTCATCAGATATTTGTTCTCTAAACTCTTTCATTATTTCTTAGTATAAGTCTTCATCATCACCTCATCTTTGATCTCCTGAGATAGGCAATTTCTAATCAAGCCACAAGCACTGTGTTTCATATTTTAGCCAATCTCACTCAAGTATCTCTTTATAATATTAATCTCTATTCAGAACTTCCTCCAAATTCAAAGAGCATAGCACATCCTTCACCTCACATCATCACATGCCAAACTTTCCATTACCATCAAAGTTCATCACATTGATCTAGATTGATAATAACTAGCTGGATTGATATATTTTCCACCATCGTGCTATCTATATTCATGACTCCATTGGATTTTATAGCCCTTGCATATATTAGTCATAATTATCCATTGAAAAAATTGTGGCAATGCCTTTAATTGAATCGAATACAAGATCAAATCCTTGTTTATTCGTCCCTGGTTAAACCCAAAAAAAAGAATGCACAAGTAGGAAGCTCTTTCCATGGTTGATACCTCGAGATGCATGAAAGAGAGTTGCTTTTCATGTGCAAGAAAAGCTCATAATTAGGCCTTCCATCTTTGCATTTCCATGTGTAACACTATAGTCCCATAGTTAGAGCCCACCATCCGCTTATTCATGCTCTGACCCACACGTAATATGTGTGCCTTTGTCTCATAAGAAACCTAATGTTTATATAGAAACTACATGAACATGCAAAACCACGCATATATGCCTCTATCTAGCGTAAAAATATATGCGTCCATTATACCCTACTTTCACCTGAAGTTGCATGCTAAAACCATGGCTTGCCTCTGCCACCATCACTTATGGACCATCCAAAATCCCCCAAGCCCATGCAAACCTACAAACGAGATCCTTCCAATTGTGTTTCAGGAACAAGATCCTTTCAGCCGTGTGTCATGATTTTGTAACCAAGTTCTCTTGCTTGGCCAGATGCATGTCCTAGAGAATAACAAGCATGAAGAACAAGAGATCTACAAATTACACCATTAATCACACTGATAACCATCTCTGATACCAATTGTTTTGTAAATCATGTGAAAAATAGCAAAGGAACACTCAACCAAATGTAATGAACATACTATAATTTATGTTGTTCAGCAAATACTTGTCTACGTCTACAAGGAGGTGATAACAAGTTATGGATAGAGATGTAGTTAATCCCACATTATGAAATCTGAAAAATTATAATGAATTCTGTACATATATAAATATAGCATGTATCAAACTATAAGCAGGAATGAAATATAGTTACCTTGACGTGTTCATGAATACCTTTTCTTAACAATTCTTTATGGTATCAGAGCATTGTTCTATTATTTTTCATCTCACAAAATGTCAACCTCTTCTCAAATATGAGAAAACTCATCAAATACAGTTTCGGAGTACTATAAAATTCTCGCCTCACTCAAATTTGTTTTTGCAAACATCAAAACAATCATATCGACGCAGCTATCTAATGAGAACTATAACATCTAGAGATCTCAGGTTCTCAAATTACTTACTACAAATGGATTTGTGGATTTTCTTAAAACCAAAGTATCTCTCGCTCCCTGCTTATCTGAATAATAAAATGGAATAAGCATCACAAATCTGAAACACGGTGAATGGATGCAAATCGATCAAAATGTATCTGCTGCTATATATTAAATGATATCACCAGTAGTTCTACCGTATGTAACAAATCTCAATTCATGTGCTAAAATATGGGCAACTATATAAAGAAGGTTGCAGGCAACAAATATATCAAGGGTAATACAACTCAAAAATGAGCTGCAGAATAAGCAAATGAAAAACATTACCATGTCTCAGTATCTGAATGAAATTAAGACGCTCGTGGATCAAATAGATGCAATGGGAGAAATGATTGACACATAAGACATTATACTATACACACTAAATGGTCTTCCAACTACATATCAGGCATTTAAATCCTCAATTAGAACAAAGCTGCTTCCAGTTAGCCTGGAGGATTTATATTCACTCCTGATAAGTGAAGAAATAAATATAAATACATAAGCACTAAAGAAGATAAGCATATTTGACTCAAATGCATCACTGTATACGGCTAGAGGAAGAGGTCGTAGAGGAAAGGGATGATATCCATCTTAGAGCTACAAAACCTCCGCAACAAGTCAAGTAATATGTTAGATATGTAGCAATAGAGGGTATTCCACTTCAGTATGGTGGAATAGATCAAACTTGAGCTACACTCCAATAGAATCACATGCACAAAATAATCAGCAATCAAAAGCATTCATAACAACAAATGAATTTAAAAATCCTGATTGGTACTTGCATTCTGCTGCATCTGCTCATCTGACACATAGTATCGACAACGTAGTGCAACCTACAATGGCTGTGACAGCATAACGATAGGTGATGGAAGAAATCTCTCCATAGCTCATTCAGGCAATGGTATTCTACCAACTCCAAATCGTAAGCTTCGACTTTCAAATCTATTACATATTCCTAATATTTCTTATAATCTTTTGTCAGTCTCAACATTAATTTACGACAACAACATATCTCTAATATTTGATCCTAATGGGTTTGTTATCAAGGACATGATGAAAAATCAAACTCTTCTATCGGGACAACCTCAAAAGGGCCTGTATTCAAATTCTCTCAATAATTTTGCTTCCATAACCAAAGCATTCTCAGCAAACAAACAAACATCCATTCTTTGGCATCAACGTGTTGGCCATACACATCAATAAGTGGTGAATATAGTTTCCATCATCAATAAACATTTGAATATACCCATATCTATATTCATTTGTTCACATTGTAAAGTTTCTAAAAGTCATAAACTGAGTTTTCTTGTATCACACACAAAATCATCACATTTGCTTGAGTTGATTCATTCTTATGTATGGGGACCAACACCAATCATTTCTCATCAAGGTTTCAAATACTATGTAGTATTCATTGATGATTACTCAAAGTTAATGTGGATTTTTCCATTGCATTACAAATCTGAGGTTTTTCAAATAATTGTGCAATTCAAAACTTTCATAGAAAAACAATTATCTGCTGAAATAAAATGTTATCATTCATATGGGGGAAAAGAGTGCGTCAATGCACAATTTGCAACATTTCTTACACAAAAAAAGCATAAAACATCAGGTGTCGTGTCCATATACACTCGAATAAAATGGTACATCATAAAGGAAACATTGTCATCTCATTCAAATGACAAGAACACTTTTAAGTACAACATCAATGCCTCACATGTATTGGCCTCAAGCAATACTCACAGCATCATGTATCATAAACAGGCTACCATCGAGGGTTACAAATCAGCAGTCACCAATTCATAATTTTTACAAACAGAAACCCGACTATGCTGCGTTAAGAACATTTGGATGTTCATGTTTTCATGGCTTCCCCCAAGCCAAAGAAACAAACTTCAGCCCAAAGCAGAAGAATGTGTTTTTCTTGGATACTCAAACAAATCAAAAGGATACAAATGTCTGGATATTAGCATAAATAGTATATATACTTCAAGACATTTGAGTTTTGATGAAAGCTCATTCCATTCCAGAAAAATCAAAACTCCATAGAGATATCATGTATAAACACTATGACAATACCTCAACTACTTGGTCCCACATCCACATCTTCATCACAACCTACAAAGGAAATTTTGGAACCCATTACAGCATCTGATCAGTTCCAATAAATCTTAAAAGATTTAGTTATTCAGCCAGCTATTCCAACTGAATCAAAATCATCAAACAAAAACAACAGTGTTCTGAATCAACATCATTATCACATGATAACCCATTTTAAAATAGGTTCTCTCAAACCAAGAAAGATGCTCAATCTTATACACACTCAAGATAACAACAAAGTGCTAGAACACTCCGATCCATCATCATATATAGAAAACATCAAATTACCTCATTGGTGACAAGCAATGGCAGTGGAATTCCTTGCATTACAGCAACAGGGTACAAGGAGTTTAGTTCCATATCCAGAAAATAAACAAGTTATCGGTAGTATATGGACATTCAAAACAAAATATCATCCAAATGGTTTAATTGCACTGTTTAAAGCCCGGTTAGTGGCTCAAGGAAACAACCAAGAACATGGAATAAACTATCTAGAGACATTCCGTTTTGTGGCAAAATTCCCAACCATCCGGACATTTCTAATAGTGGCACTATCAAACAATTGGAAAATACATCAACTTGATGTTATGAATGCTTTTCTTCATGGAGATCTACAATAAGTAATCTACATGAAACACCCCAAAGGTTTTAAGGATAGCATACATCCAAACTATGTATGTCAGCTAAGGAATACCATATATGGTTTAAAGCAATCACGAAGACAATGGTTTATAACATTTTCCACATATCTCAAATCTCTTTGATTCAGACATGGCAAAGCGGATACATCGCTTTTTACACTTCATGATCATCAGTCCAAAATTTAATTACTAATATATGTTGATGACATTTTTATTCCAATAAATGATCAGAAAATGCTAGATCATATCATATATAAGTTAATTCAAAGGCTTTCCATGAAGCATTTACGTGAAGCAAACAATTTTTTGGGTATCAACATTACTCGAGACAAGCATTCAGACTTTCTACCACAAGAAAAGTATGCAAAATCAATTCTCAAGAACGCTGACATGGACAAATGCAAGCCACTAGCTAATCTAAACTGCACTAAATTATCGATGAACAAATAGTCAGGAAAATTTATAACATAAACACAAGAATACAAGAAAATTATAGGATCACTGCAATACTTAATAATAACAAGACCAGACTTTGCCTATACAGTCAACTTGTTATGCCAAGCCATGCATAGCCCAACGATACAGGATATGTAGATTCTCAAAAGACTACTAAGGTATATTAAAAGTACTGCACAGTTCAGAATTCCAATTTTGGAAGGACCGTTAATACTCAAAAGCTATTCAGATGCGGACTGGGTAGGGGACAAGGAATCCCGTAGATCAACTTCAGGTTTATTGCACATTTTTGGGAAATACACTCATAGCATGGAGTGTTAAGAAGTAAAGAACGATAGAAAGGTCATTAGTAAAGGTGGAATACAGGGCTCTAGCAATGGCGACAACAGAGATAATATGGCTCAGAAGACTACAAAAGTATTTCAAAATAAAAATTCAGAATTTAATAGATCTACTATATGACAATACATCGAAAATAGCTTTAGCAAATAATCTTGTATTTCACGCTAGAACTAAACACATAGATATTGATCATTATTTTCTCAGGGATTATCTACATAACAAGACAATACGCATTCTTCCAGTTTCTACAAAAGATCAAGTAGCTGACATACTAATGAAACCAATATCAACTGCAAGATTCAAACAGCTTAGAGACAAGCTAATAGTCCAAGAATGCACGTCAGCTTGCAGGGGAGTAATAGCAAGTTCTGGATAGAGATGTAGTTAATCCCACATTGTGAAATATAAAAATGGTAATGAATTTTGTACATTTATAAGTATAGCATGTATCAAACTATAAGCAGGAATGAAATACAGTTACCTCGACATGTTCATCAATACCTTTTCTTAACAATTCTTTATGGAGAAACAAGGTTATAATTGAACTCTTACTCTTTTTACAGCAGCCCTCAAACCTCTATATATAGATTTGAAACAGAACTAAAAAGGAAAATTTAATTAAATATTTTACATGGAAATTCTCTTCTTGTTATAATAAGATCTCTCAAACAGTGCAGTAATCAAATCTCCTAATAAAGCTAATAAAATCTTTTCCTAATCAATACTGAATTAGATATGAGAAGATTTCCATAACATAAATTCCATCAGCATACAACTGAAAATTTTTATTGTCGCTATAATGCCTATAAAAATTGTCATGGAAACTGATTAAAATTTATTAGTAGCTGCATTTTGGTTGGAAATTTTACCATAGCAATTGATAAAATTTTGCGGCTATTTTATTTATGAGAAAAAAAAATCTGTTGAAGATTATGATAGGAAATTCATCACAGAATATGATGAAATATCCAACAGAGATTATGATGAATTTTCCATGGTGAAATTTTCCTTACGGAATTTTTTTTTTCGCTACTTACGATAGATTTTCAATTGTCATTTTATATCATTGTATTAATGAACAAATGTTCCATCGTAGCATTTTTCACCTTACAAATTTTAATTGAAAGTAAAGTGCTTATTGATTTTCCTCAATTATGGATAAAAACTTTTGCTCATAATTGAAAATTTTTCTGTTTGTGCAAATTAAAATTCAAGGGTAGACTCAACCTAAATTTTTAGGATGGACAAATTTATAGAAAAGTAAAATATATATAAGTTAAAATTCAAAATAGTTTCTTATATTGCATTTTGTAAGAGGTTGTATTGAATCCCCTTGTGATTGATTATGCTAGAAAGCCACATGTATCCCAAATCTAATTTGAAGATTGGTCTATTGTTAGACCGTTAATGCCTTTTCATGCCTAAGACTATAACCTTGCACATGGAGCAGAAGTCCAACCGAGGACTGTATAGTGTTTGCAATTCATTTTAAACTTTCTTATTGGAACCTGTATGATATATGGTTTCTAAGAAGATTATTTTTGGACATGTAAAATATTGGAAGGACGTATTGACCACAATCATATTGAAGATCGCAACAAATGTTTTCCCCCAATCCAAATATTCTTCCCATAATATTGATGCAGCAATGGTTGTTGGTTGAGACATGATAGAACAATGAATGTTTGCTATTATAGAGATGTTGATCTCAATATTGAATTACTTCATTCAGACCTTATAATATATCATGATAAGTGGAGTAGCTTGCTTCAATCATGCCTAGGACTTTAATGTGAATGACCTCTAGAGGTTGGCATAAAAGTTTCCCATAGACGACACCAAACTTTTGCATCATGAAACATTTACGACGGTAGAAAGATAAAACACTTAACATTTTATTTTGAATGAATATCCATAACACGAACAGATAAGAGAGAAGGATACAACATTCATAAGAGACATCAAAATTTTCACGTGAAAAATCCTGAAAAATGAGAAAACCCATAGGGCTTTGCCCAGTTGAAATGAATCCACAAGGGTTTGTAGTTGATTACAAATGATGCATTTCCTCAGGGGGAATACCTTGGCACAATGGAGAAAATATACATCAAAATAAGTAAATTATATAGTTGGAGTTGGAAGAAATAAATGACATGAGAGTCATTTTTAAGAAAATGTTGGCCTATTTGTTTAGTCAGTAGAACCGTAGTAAGGTGACAAAGATTAGATGGACCATAGTCAATGGGTGATGGAGGTTAAAAGAATCGTAGTCGGCTAATGACTATGGTTGAAGGGACCATAGTCGGCAGACAAGATTGGTTGACAGGACCATATTCTGCGGATAACGATGGTTGGAGGGATCGTAGTCAGTGGGCGATGGTGGTCTAAGGGACTATAATCGACATGAAATGAAGGTTGAAAGGATCATAGTTAGGAAGTGGCCTTGGTTAGAGGAATTGTGGTCGGTGGGTGATGGTGGTCGAAGGGACTGTAGTGTGTGGGTGACGATGGTCGGAGGGACCATTGTTGGGCGACAGAAGTACGTAGCCTGGTATCAATGTAAGGGAGAACATCCAACAGGTGTTGTTGGTCAAACAGAGATCTAATGGTGGTCGAACGGTGCTCTAGTGGTGGTCAAAGGTCAGGCGATGGTTCGACCATGGTTGGGAGCCAAACGATGGTCCAGTGATGGTCGATAGAAGCTCGCCTGCGGTGGTGCTTAGGTAGAACTCTTTAATACTGAAAGCCTCGGATCTCTCTTTTATCTTTACCAAAGGTCCTAGCCCCCTTTCATGTGCGAAGTGGGGGGCCAATTTATAAATTTTTGAGATTGTCATGCCCCGTAGATATGGATAAAATTTGGGGTAAATTCGGAGGCTCCATCGGATAACCCATGTTTATCCCCTTGATCATAGAACATTTGTAAAATATTTATATACTCAAATGATGTCAGAATTAAGAGATCTTAGGCTTGTTGGATTCTTCTCGTTTAGCCGCTCGATTTAACTATAAGCATGCCATATTTGGATATCACCCGGTTATCCAAATAATTCTTTGAAGCTTCCAAATACACTTTAGTCTACTGATTTGGACCCATTTAGGCTCGGATTGAAACCAATTTTGGTATCGTTGGGTTTGTCTCTTTGAGATGTTCAGTTTGACTGTAAGTTTGCTTAAATTGGTGTTTGACTGTAAGTTTGCTTAAATTGGTGTTCATATAATCCCAAATTTAATTTGGGAAGTTTCCAACGTGAATAGGCTTCAAGATTTGTGCTGGATCAACAATTTTTGGTGACGTATCAACCATAATAGGAGAACTAATAATGTATCAAATTTAAAGCTATATATTCGCAAGGAATAGTTAAGGCATTTAAAAAATGCCACTTAGGATTATGTCAATTGTGAATAAAATCCTTAGTGTACTTTTTTTTGCGTGTTAGATTTGTATTAATGTTAAATCTTTAGAGTACTTAAGTGCACTACAATGCGTGTCTTTTCTAATCCAAGGCAAATTTTATATGCTCTGCCATAAATGGCAAGCCAAAAATAAATTTGGTTTAAATAATTATTTTTAAAACTATATGAAGACTTATTTTGGCAATTAGATCAATAAACAGTATTGATTCAATCATAAAAGATCTTACCTAAAATGTATTTAAACCACTTAATATTCTTGAAAATTTTAATCAATTAAAATCTATCCTACAAATCATTTATTAACAATCAATTTTGAGTCAAAATTTGACTTAGTCCCTCAAAAACAAATTCAAGTAATTATGATTAGACATTTAATGAGCAAAATTGGCCTAATCTCTTTTCATTCGCCAATTCATAGATTTTTTTAGTCAATTCATAAGAGCAATTAATAGTCACCATACAATACAATTTTTTTTTAAGTTTACTTTTCAATTATTTGGTGGTTCTTATTACTCCCAATTCACTTCTTTTAAGAACTTGTCTCAAATTTCCTAATCCCCATTTATTGAAGACCTTTCGTATCCATCATTTTATCTTCATGAGTCCTAATTTGTTTGATAGAATCGTTGGATGCTCTTATACAAAATAATAATAATAATAATGAAACAAAAATAAAATAATTTAATTAGCCTTTGCTTTTCAGGTTGCTTAATTATTTTTACTTGAATTCCATTTCATCAATAAATATGATTCAAACTTGAAGAAAATTTACTTCTTGAATCTGAACTTCATCGTTAGCCTCTTTCTCCCAAGCCTTTTTTGAAGCTCTAAGCTTCATGTGCTGTAGTTCTTTTACAATTTTGAATTTTCATTTTATTAACTTCTTTTCTGACGAACATTGAAAGTAATTGAGATTTCAAAGTTTCTTTTCCCCATGAACTTTCATTTTTAAATTACGAAGATAATTAATTTTAACATTAACAAAAATCTATGCGGCTTGGCATATTTTTTTTTTAATTAAGGATTATTACTCCCCTTGACATCATCAATTTTCTGTTTTGGTTTTTTTATATTTTATATTAGAATGTGTTGTGTCCTGGAACATTTGGGTGAATGTGGTAGGAAGGATTATAGTTGGGCGACGATAGTTGAAGGGACCGTAGTCTAGTGGCGGTGGTCGGAAGAACCGTTGTAGGGCGACAGTTGTCAGAAGAACAATAGTGAACGAGCGATGGTGGTCGGAAGGACCATAGCCTGGCGATGGTAGTCAGAAGGACTGTAGTCGGATAACGGTGGTAAGAAGGAAGTTCGATGGCGATCGGCGGCTATTTGGAAGTCTGGCGGTGGTAATCGGTCGGGCAGTGCAAGCTTGAGGGGTCTATTTAAAAATTTTGGGAGAGACATGGCTAGAAAATATGGATAAGATCAATGGCATGTTGGAAACATTTCAAAGGACGGCACATATTAACTCCTTCGATTATGTATCATTTATTGAGCATTTGAGAGTCTTAGTGATGTCATAATTTGGCGATCATGGGCTCGTTGGATTTGTCTCGTCAAGCCGCTAGATTCGACTATAAGCATATCACATTTGAATATCATTTGTTTGTGCAATTATTATTTTAAAGCTTCCAAATAGGCTTCAGGATTTTGATTTGGACCCAATTTGTGTTCGGATTGGACCGATTTAGGTGTCCTTGGTTCAAGATGTTCAATTTGATTATAAGCTTGCTAAAATTGGAGTTCATATGATCCCAATTTTAATTTTGAAAGTTTAGATTTATATCTGCATTGAGATTTGTGAATAAAATTTTAATGACATATTAGAATGTTATAATTTCATTCTTGCAAATTATTCCACATATTGGCTCACCAAAAAAGGCAACAAAGATTACTCTTGAGGCTGTGAAAAAATTCAAACGTCAGAGTTAATCTTAAGCCTGGTAAAGTCATTGTGGCCGTTTTTGGCTGTAAGTAACCCGAAGCTCAAATAGATATCCGGTAGAAGTTTCAACAAGCAGAAAACACTGGAACAATAACAGCCACTATTACTAAGCTCTGGAAAAATAGAGTTATGTCAAAAAGGCAAAAAAACTAACTTTCTAAGCTATAGTTCTTTGGCTAAGTAATTCCTCTCTCAATTAAGAGTATTAAAACATTTAAAATAGTAAAAAGAGCTATCATGTGATGTTAGACTAGAATTAGCAACAATAGTGTAGTGAAATGATCCTAACTAACAAATAAGTAGCATTTGTAGATAACACTACAGGGAAATTTATCATTAACATCAAACTTTCTGGCGGACATTTATGCTCTAAAAAAAGTGGAGTAACTGGTAGATTATACGCCAACAGCATTACGGCGGAATTACCGACGTAAATTCTGCCATGATGGTACCGGCATATATTCCCTTAGTTTTTTGCCGGTATATTTTATTTTCGAGCACAATTTCACCAAAAATCACCGGCATAAATTCTGCCGGCCTATAAGTTGTTCCACCCGATCTCCATGGCTAAAATGCTATGCAAATTCACCCCTTCCATGAAGAAAGTTGATGTCACCTAAATCAATAGTGATGTCGCACTCATCTGGTGGCGAATATGGATAAATATCTGCCACATTCAAAGTATGGGATGTGCTAAACTACAAAGTTAAATTAATAACACATGCATTGTTTTTGATTTAATGAGTTACTGTAAAAGGTCCAAACTTGCTGCAGCTGATTTTTGAATAAATCCCGAGAGGGAGGCGTTCCGTTTGCAATCAAACCAAATTAAGTCTCCAGAATTAAAAATATTCTCCCTGCGATGAATATCATATTGTTGTTTATATTTCATGTTGGATTCTTAGAGCTTCAATTGAACCTTAGTCGGCATATAAGAAAATTGTTCAACAAGAGTAAAAGCGGCTTTGTTGGTGCACTTGGGAATCAATGGAACATCAACAATAGTGTTCAGTAATTTAGTATAAAAAATACTAAAAGGGAACCTAACTATCGATCGGATGGGAATGGAATTGAATGAAAACTCAGCATAGCCAAGCACTTCATCCCGTAGCTTTGGATTTTCCTGCACCAAATAGCAAAGTAAATTGCCTAATGTCTTATTTACATTATCATTTTGCATGTCCTTCTATGGATGGTAGGAAGAACTGAATTGAAGCTCGGTGCTCATGCGTTTCCATAACTCGCACTAGAAATAGCTTATTAACTTAACATTGTTGTCGGATGTCAATGAACGAGGGACTCCATGTAGCCTTACAACCTCACCGATAAACAATTTAGAAATATTAAGTGTGCCAAAAGTTTTTTGTACATGCTATGAAATGCCTGATTTTGGAAAACCAATCAACCACCACCATAATTGAGTCGTTACCGTGATGAGTGCAGTGTAAGCCCAACACAAAATCCAAGCTAAGATCTTCCCATATTGATTCTGACAATAGTAATGGCATTTAAAGGCTAGTGTTTTGACACTCACAATTGTAGGTTTGGCATATTAAACACCTTTCAACAAATCGAGCTACATCCTTTCACAAATGAAGCTAAACAAAAATCTAGTTTGGAGCTGAGAAATGGTGTTATCACATCCCGTGTGAGTCGAAAACCCACCCCCATGAATCTCTTTTATAATCTGCTATCTCCGCGAGGATTTAGGAATACATAACAAATTTTCTTTGAAGGGGAATCTACACCGTATAGAGTAGTCTTCTACAGGCTCTGTATTGATACATTTACGCCAAATATCATTGAAATCATCATTTTCTGGGTACAACTCTTGCAAAGAATCGATTCCCATGAATTT
Source organism: Dendrobium catenatum (assembly GCF_001605985.2). Classification (NCBI taxonomy): domain Eukaryota; kingdom Viridiplantae; phylum Streptophyta; class Magnoliopsida; order Asparagales; family Orchidaceae; genus Dendrobium; species Dendrobium catenatum. Next base: position 6,677,713 of record NW_021318618.1, on the reverse strand, counting down.
TACTTGTACCCGAGTAATAAATGTTGCTCATCAGCTTAATGCATATGTACTCCGTTTTGAGCCCCAATTTTATGCTTTTGCACAAATGTGAACTTCTTTAAGAACATGATCCACCTAGCATGCATTCTGTTTGTATTTATCTATGTGTTGATGTATTGTATGGCTTTTTGGTCGCTACAAAGTACAAAATCTTGCTAAAGTAAATAGTGTTCGCAGAATTTCAATGATGTGATGATAGCATAAAGTTCTTTCTCATAAATCGACCATTGCTGCCTTATAGAGCTTAATTTTTCACAGCAAATTTCAATGGGACTATTGTCTTGAGCTAATATGACGCCGATACCAACTGTTGAAGCATTAGACTCTACCAAAAATGGTTTATCAAAGTTGGGTAATACTAAAATTGGTGTTATAGTTTGAGCAGCTTTTATATTCTAAAAGCTTCTCTATTGTTCTTCATTCCAAAAGAACATCTTTGATTTGAAAACATCTATTATGGGCATCGTTATGATACTAAAGCCTCTTATGAACCATCTATAAAAATTTTTAAAATCATGGAAGCTTTGAATTTCAGCAAATTACTTGGGGATTGACCTTTGCTAATAGTAGTAATTTTCACTATAGGAAAATCACCCATTACCGGCAGAATTCACTACAGGAAAAATGTCAAATACCGGCGGTTTGAACCGGCTGTTTATGGACCGTCGGTATTACCGGCGGCGTCGCCGGCGGTCTAGCCGTCGGACTCTAAC
>NW_021318618.1:6627798-6676855 GCF_001605985.2 Dendrobium catenatum | reverse complement strand
CGTGGTGGCTAGTCGGAGTGTGGGATTTTTTTATATATTTTTTTAATTTGATCGGCAGTTTAAGCCCACCGGAAAGCCACCGGAATAATTTGTCGCCTGAATTTATTTTCAGGCCCGGTTTTTACCGGCGAAATTTTAACCGCCAGAAAACCGCCGCTAAATTACAAAACCGTCGGAAAAGGCTAAATATTCGCCGGAAATGGGTGATTTTCCTGTAGTGTTTGTAAGGGCCGGCACTCACATATGTAGCCAAAATTTTAAACCCTTAGAATGAGACCAACTGAGTGGCAAATTCATACTTAGCTATAAATAAACAAAGTTTATGCATTCTCAGAATTTGAAGGATGCCTATCAAATGCTTTAAATGATCATCCAAAGTGTTTTTATACACTAATATATCACCAAAATAAGCCACACAAGATCGATTTAGGAATGGCGTCAAAACATTGTTCATCAAACACATAAAAAAGGAAGAGGCATTGTACAACCCAAATGGCATCACTTTCCATTCAAAAAGCCCTTCTCATGTTTTAAATGCATTTTCCATTCATCTCCCAGACGGATTTGGATCTGGTGGTAACCATTGCGAAGGTTGAGCTTAGAAAATATCTTTGAACCTGATAGTTTCTATAACATCTCCTCGATTCATGGCATTAACAATATAAACTTGACTGTGATTTTATTAATTGCTCTACTATCTATGCACATCCTCTAACTATCATCCTTCTTATGAACCAATAAGGCAGGAACGGCACAAACACTCAAGCAATGTTGTATTAACTGTTTGTCTAGTAATTCATCAACTATTTGCTACATGAACTTTTTTCCGTTAAGACTAAGTTTATAATGTGGCAGATTGGGTAATGTAGTCCTGGTGTGAGTTCAATCTGATGTTGAATTGTCATCAATGGCGACAACTCCATGGGTAAGTCTTCAGTACAAACATCATCAAATTGACTTAATAAAGAAGTCACAGCCAATGGAACATTAGAAATAGAAGTATTGGGAGTCACTTATTTCACTATTACTGCCATTATATTAGTGAACTCCTTTTAAGCATTCAACAAAGCTTTGGCGGGCACAAAGTATAGAGCAATTTTTCTCTTGGGATTATTGGTCCCTCGACCGAAAATGCTTGGGAGCAGATGGAGTCGATGACCTTTCCAATCAAATGCATAGGTTTTTGCCTTGCAATCATATATAGCCCCTAATGTCGTATTATCATGGCCTACCTCAAAAAGGTGACAAACATCCATGTCCAAAATATCACATAAGACTTCGCTAGGATAGTGTTTTTCTATAGAGAATTTTACCTTGCATAATTTTTTCACGGACATCTAAAGTCCTTTCTTAACCCAACTGATTTTGTATGGGTTAGGTTTTTGGTAGTCTTAAGCTGCAGAGCATGTACCATTGCTCGAGATACTACATTTTCAATGCACCACTATTAATTTATTAATAGGATGTAGACCTTCCCACCAATGGTACATTTTGCCTTGAATAAGGCATTTCGTTGAGAAGTGAATGGTTATTTGGGTGCTAATCATAGTTTTTCTAGGACACACACTAGCAGTTCTCCCACATTTGTTGTCACATCCTCCTAGAAAATATTAGACTCATTCTCAAGTTCTGTCGATTCTTCTTCTACATCCGTATCCAGCAATTATAGTTGGGGTCTTTGAAGGGCACTCATTAGACTTATGCCCCTGTTGAAAACACTGAAAGTACTTCATGTTTGAGGGTTTATCATAGGGAATTTCTCTAATAGACACTCTTCCTTTCATTCCAGCTCTTGGTTCCATGATTTTGCCAATTGCATTATAATGGCCGACGGCCTCAATTGTTGCAACTTGTTTCTTATTATTCTAGGGTAGAAAATAGTATTTGAAGTCCGACTAATGTCGAATGTTTGTTCTAGTAATATTGAAGTACGCCTATATTGATGACCTATATTGTGCCGAAGAAACTGTATCTTCACCTTTAAGGCACAGTTAACAGCTTAGGACAAAGGCCAAACAACATTTAGCTCTAATTTATCTTGGATTACCTCCTTTAACCCACTAATGTATCGGGCCACCAATTGATTAGTTGATCCGTTCAAGTTATTTCGAGCACTTAAACAATAAAACTCTTCGGTGTAGTTGTTGATGGATCTATTGCCTTGGCTAAAATACTTGTATTATAGATACAAAATTTATTCATAATTGGTAGGGAGATAGTGCCATTGCAATAACTATTTCATACTATGCCAACTATGAACGTGTCCACATCCTTCCCTCCACTGCGTTTTGGAGCATCTGCTACCACCACAGCCCACTTTGAGCCTATAGGTAATATACTTCACTTGCTTTTTCGAATCAATCTCCATATATTCGAAGAAAGTTTCAGCTGAAATCTACCAATCCAGATAATCTTCTATAAGTTATTTACCATCAAAATATTGTATGTCAAGCTTAACCCAAAACTCATTGTGCATGGGAAATGTTTGCTTCTCTCAGTTGTCATCGACGGTTGTTGGGAATTTCTTTATCCGAGTCTGAAACTTCAAAGTTCTAGAATCTATCTGATTCGTTTTCTAAATCGAAAGCTTCAATAATTTGAGATCTCCATTGACGCAATCTTTTGGTCTCCACTTCCTATCTCGCCACCGGCACAATCCGAGCGGGTTGACTCATGTCTAAGCGAGTAGTGATTCCCCTCAGCTCCTAACGAATTTCATCATAGAACCAATTCAAATCTGCTAACAGCTCCTCTGTCTGCCACCCCAAACTATTGTGTGCTTCGCAGAGGGCATCACGGCTGTTGTCAATCCCAGGAGTCACTCGTCTGCTGCTTTCAGCCATCTATCTCTAATACCAATACTGATGTAGGAATCCGACGGTTGAGGTTTCAGCAAACAGAAAATAATGGAAAAGTAACAGACGGTGTTACTAAGCTTTGAAAAAATAGAGTTATGTCAAAAATGAAAAAAACTAAGTTTCTAAGCTACAGTTCTTTGGCTAAGTAATTCCTCTCTCAACTTAGAGTACCAAAATGGTTAAAATAGTAAACAATGCTATCATGTGCAGTGAAATTAGAATTAGCAATAGTAGTGTAGTGGAACGATCCTAACTAACAAATAAGCAGCATGTGCAGATAAGTTGTTCCGCCCGGTCTCTATGGCTAAGATGCTCCGCATCATTTGTCCTTCATAATTGATGTAGGTGGCCAAGAGATACATTGAGAAATAGGCATCGGCTTATGTTATATAACAATACCAATATAAATCCTTGTGTTCCTGTATTACTTGTTCGGCTTGCTCGATTTACTGGTCTTATTTACTTAATATTTATTATTGTATTTCAAATCATTTTTGTGCGTTTTTATTCTTGCCCTATACTGTGATTATTTACTTAACTCTTATTCCTACGTTATTTTTGTTCATGAATTTTTATCACGCACGTAATTCACCCTATTTTAAGTGCGCTTCCAGGTCAACTAACTGATATTAACAATAATAGTAAAATTTTAAAATCCTAGTATAATGAACAAAAAAATAACGGTCTTCTGTACTTAAACATTTTATAAGATCGTTAAAAGCCAAATCTACTTCCGGTATCAAATATCGGTCGATGTCATTGATTGCCATTTGCAGCAATTATTCTGATAATATTCCATCACGTTTCGTTTCTAAGCAAACAGAAACCATTCCCCTAAAACTAATATAATTTCATTAAAGTCAACCAAAATATAACTGTAGAAAAGGCCAAAACAAAAAATAATAAAGAATTCCCCTCGTTCCCACGAAGTTAAAAAACCAATCCTTGGACGCCAAAGTGCGGTTGGTTCCAGGTAGGCAGAGCAGTTGATCAAATTGAAATTATACCCAAAATATGACATGTGAGAGAGTTGTAGAAGGCAGGGGAAGGCCGAAAACAAGCAACCCAAACCCCAAGAAATTTGGCTTCTGCCACTGCAAGAAAACCATCTCCAGAACTAAATAAGAGAACTCCAGCTATTCCGGGGTTATAAGATTATATAATTGACAAATTAAGCTAATGAACGAAGTAGTTGAATAACTTTAACTAAGATTATATAACCAAAATTCTTTCAAAGTTTAAACTAGTGAGGGCCCAACTCTTTATCTAATAATCTCAGCATATCTAGCCCGCTATTAATAATCACCAACAACCAACACCAACTTTGCCGGGTGTCCATCATTCATTCCTCCATTAATAAGCCTTACCCTCATCAATAAAACCCTCAAGGGCCATTACACCAAACCAGAGCAACTTCTTGAGAGAGAAGGGAAAGAGATAGAGAGAGAGAGAGAGTTTTGAAGATGGTGAACTTCGTGGAAGCACAGAAGCCTCTTCTCCATGCTCTCGTCAGGCTGGCAGGTCTTCGGCAGCTCACGGTGGAGATCCACCCAGGCACCTTTATGAGCTTCTGGGTACCCAAAGACAAGATCCCCAAAAAGAGCACCAATAAAGAAATCGTCCCAGTGGGAAAGACCAGCGACGTCAACAAAAACAAAAAGAAGGGGGAAGGGAAGAAAGAGAAGCCAGCAGTGGTGCTCGTGCATGGCTTCGCCGCAGAGGGGATCGTCACGTGGCAGTTCCAGGTAAGGGTGTTAACCAGCTAGGGTTTTTTTTTGGCTGGATTGAATACTTTACTATCATAGCCGAACAAGAAGAGCCAGATTCATTAATAAGAACTTTTTAATTTTTATTCTTTAGATCTAATGCATTAAAAAAAAAGGCACGATTTTCAAAGCGCTTCATCTTTTAAATAATGTTAGAATATATATTTTAAATGTATAATATATTTTTAATAAACATTATATAATATAAATTTTAAGAAAAAATATTAGGTCAATATATTCAAACTTGTTTTCTTTTTAGATAAACTTAAAAATGAATACATGAAATTTTCTATTATATTTAAATACATCATTTTAATTTATAGATTAATTTTAAATAATGAAGAGATTTACTTTCATAAATATTATTAAAATATTAAATTCTAAAATAATTATATATAATTAAAAATATATAAATTACATAAAAAGTTTTTTGTGATAATATTTTATAATTATCCTAATGAAAAATATATATTTTTAATATATTTATGATATAATTTTTTTAAATTTTTTCATAATTCTATTCATGAATAAAAATAAATCTTATGCATGTAGATTGCTTGTAATCGTTTTCTTAAATAATGAAAAAAATTGTTGTTGCTGCAATTAATTACTTCAATTAAATGATCTTACAGGTGGGAGCTCTGACCAAGCTCTACTCAGTCTATATCCCTGACTTGCTCTTCTTCGGGGCTTCCAGCACAACGGCAGCTGATCGATCACCGGAGTTTCAAGCCGACTGCCTCGCCGTAGCGCTGGACCAGCTTGGAGTGCAGAGATGCACGGTTGTGGGGTTCAGTTATGGGGGAATGGTGGCTTGTAAGATGGCGGAGGCAAGACCGGACCTCGTAAATTCGATGGTGGTTTCGGGTTCTGTTACTGCTATGACTGATTCGATCAGTGCGGAGACGATGGAGCGGTTGGGATTCTCATCGTCAAAAGAGCTGTTGTTGCCGGAGTCTGTGAAAGGGTTGAAGGCGCTTTTGAAGGTGGCGACCTATAAGAAGCTCTGGTTCCCGGATTTTTTACACCGGGATTACCTCAAGGTATGCATTCCATTCAAGCTTTGGCGATGTTTTTTACTTGTTTCTTTTTTAAGAAAATTTTAAGAAAATAATTATTACTTAAAAAAGGGCGGTTAAGCCTGATGCTAATTACATCATGGGCTAATTTTTTTCTCAAATTTTAATATAATATAATTAAATTCTGTCATATTTGATCATAAATTTATTTTAAGTTTGTTTATGACTTCGCACTAATTAATAGAGGATCGCTTTTTCTATTAAAATTTTAAAAAATTTACTATGATTTTTTTTTTGGGTAAATGTAATCACTACGGAAAACACGTGATTACCGGTGGAATTTCTGGCGGAAATAAATTCGTCACAAATTCCGACGGATTTTTCGGCAATTTTCCGACGAAAAATTTTCACCGAATTTCTGACATATTTTTCGACTCTCTTTCCGACGAATGTTTTTGGAATGCATTTTTCTCAATTAATTGATTCAGAAATGTTGGGTAATCATTTTTTCTTTTAATTTCTTATCTGCTTTAAATGCAATAGCGTCAAGTCCAATTTTTAGGTGGTTGTTAGGAGATCTTTGGAACTATTTGTTTTCTTTCTCCCAAAGTAATTATTATTTAATTATTTTATATCAGTTAAAAAAATTTAGATATAATTATGAGAACGAAGTTGTGACAATATTTTACTAAGTTTATTTTTTTTTTTATGATGGATTTAAAATTTTGACAGACAAAAAAAATCTATGACATAATAAATTTTTTTTTTTAAGATTGCAATAGCAGATGCATCTATGACATAATAAATACAAGATAAAATAATTAAATTTCTAAAAGAAATTATTTTTTAAACAAATTTAAATATAATGAAATCAGATGCCATGAAATATAAGATAAATAATAAATTTTTAACACATTTATTTATAATAATTTTTTTATGAAATATATGGTAAATTTTGTATGTGAAATTTTTTGCATGTGAACATTTTTTAAATTGATCCTGATAAAAATTTGATCAAAATATTTGAATCCAATTTTTTTAATTAAGAATGTTAAACCAATGGGTGCATTAATTTTTTTTTTTTATTTTAAAAAATTGAATTGAAATATTTTGATCAAGATTTATTAGAATAAATCTTTTTTTTTATTTTAATTCTAACTAATTTTTTATGTATGACATAATCTCTAAATAAATTAAAATTTTTTGAAACTTGATTAAGAATCAAATTGTACTTAATTTAAGTTATATTTTTAAAATGAAAGAACTCTAGCATTTTATTCGATAAAAAAGTTAAATGTAATATATATTCTTCTTCAACTACTATTCAATTTATACGTGTTAAATTAATCAACTCTTCACATTTGAAACTAAATATTTATTATATTTTTGAATCATTTACCGAATTTAATTGTAAATTAAACCAAATACTAAAAAATAAATGGCAATCTCCCAACGACATAAACCCCACCACTATCCACAATAACTTATTTACTCTCTCTCCGCATTAGCATTTTTTTTTTTCATTTTTTATGTCTAAGATTTCATTTGGGATAATTTTTTAATTAACTACTTTTTAAAACAATTTTGTAGTAATGTAGGGGTTAGAAAGATGCCCCAAACCATGCCTAAATCCTTTAAAAAAACAACTGTGGAACGGAGGTACGAATGTAGTTCTTGAACCCACTAAACCAAAACTTTCACATGCACACAGAGATTCCTACTTTGTTTAAAAATATCAATTTTTTTTTTTTAACAATAAACGCAACAGAAATTTTCTTAGGAACTAAAAGAAAAATCTCTGGGCCAAAGAAAAAAAATTGAGATTTTTCTAACTGGCCGTAAGCATTTGGGAACAATATAAGTTATTTTAGCCGAGCCAATTATCTCAAAATAATTCAATTAGCTTCAAATAAAATTTGAAAGAACATATTCCTACTTCTGTATATATAGAATATTGCTTAGGTTACTTTATGAGTTATTAATGCCTTATTTAGTCTTTATCGTTGCGGATTAAGCCTTTATTGCTTGTGGTTGAGTAGTTACAGGTCTCGTCATCTCATCATATTAATCATATAGACATTTCAGCGTATAGAATTTTGCGTGCGCTGCCTGATTAATGGCTCATTTACTCTTTCTGGTGGCTAATTAAAGCTGGTTGGCTTGTGGTTGAGCAGGTCATGTTCACGAATAGGACCGAGCGTGCGGAGCTGCTGGAGGGTCTTGTCAGAAGCAACAAGGACGCCCAAGTCCCAGTTTTGCATCAGGTGATTAATTATTTATGCCACTAAGATTACGATTTTTAAAAGAAATAGAGATTTTTTTTTCAAAAAAAATTATCATCTTATTTTTTAATCATATAAAATCTAATTATCGAATCAGAATTATTCATGCTAAATATTACCAAAAAATTATCGCTTTAAATTTTCTAGAATTTTAAGATGATTTGATTATGTATCAAATATATAAAAATTAAACTCATATTGAGAGTCTAAATAATGAGATAAATAATTCACTAAATAATATTGTGTTAAATTAAATGAAAACTTTTTAACACATGTAAAATATATTCTATTTTTGACAACAAAAAAAAAGAATTGATATATTTGCTTATATTTGTGCCACAAAGTAAAATAAAAAGATAAAGAAAATGAGATTTTTACTTGTTTCATTATTGAATAATGAAGGATATAGAGATGTGACATCAGCAATCAAATTATTAAAGATTTTTACACTTATCTTTATTATTTTTTTAAATTTAGAGCCGAGTTGAACTACTTTTAACAAATAGTAATGCCACACTATCATATTTAATATATAAGTTGATGCGTTGCTGTCCTACAGTGATCAAATTTAATATTTAATAACATAAAATTTTAAAATCACTTTTTTTAATATATATAGATTTTTGTCGATTCTTAGGCTTTATTTGATCGAGACAGTTTTTTTATTACTTCTTAAACCAATTTTTTTAATTTAAAAATTAAAATTTAAATTTTAAAAAATTGCTTTAAGAAACAATAAAAAAATCGTCCCAAATAAAACAGGACAAATCTCTCATTTATTAACAATTTTTTTTATAAGATCCGATGGTACTCCCTTCCTTTTTTTTCGAAAAGTTTTGAAGATTCATTTTTAATTTATTTAAAAAAATATATTTAAGTTCTGGCAGACGTGAATAAATAGCCTTTATAACCGATGGGTGAGAGCCAGTGGCGCTCAACTAACACAGATTTCCTCTCCTAATGGTGAAGATAATTTGACCTTCAAATTCACCGGCCATGTCGACAAATGGCAGAGACCTTTAAATATAAAAGAATATTACTGAAGCTGTGAAGTAAATTTATATAAGAAAATTATTTAAAAGTTAGTTTTAAATGATCCAATCAAATTCAAAATGTAAAGGGTTTTGACTAAATTTTTTATAGTTGTACAGCCTGAACATGTGATGATGTTCGCACGAGGTTTTTCGGCTACATTTGTTGGTTTATAATATTTCTCATATAAATCAATCTCATTGCTCGCTCAAAAACTATTTTAAAGATGTTTAAATTTTTTAAATTGTATATTTATTAATTACGTTGCTGATCATATATTGATGGTGATCATTAGGATAGAAAGCTATATTTTATGCATAATTTTATTTTAAAAATTTTCAAGTCTTACTGTAGAATAACTAAAGGGTGATGGAAGACAGTTAATTATTGTTACTCAAATGACGTATTTAACCGCTTCAAGGCTTGTTTCATGTAGTTTTCTGATGGCTTTGTTTTTTTCATGTAGTTTTCAAATGAATATTATCATTATTTTTTAAAAAAATTTTATGATGAAAAGTTGTTTTTATAATCAAATCTATTAATCTATGGTTTAGAGTTCATAGTTTAGAAGCTAGCTGCAAGAAAAATGTTCTCATTTTTTAAAATTAAATATATTTGCAAGTCAAATGGTTTTTATAAAAATTATTTTTCCTATAAACTGCTATTGTTTCATGTAGACCCTCAATTGTGGATTATAGATTTAATATAAAAATTGAGTTGGCTAATCATACTAATGTTTTGGTTCATAGATCATAAGATAAATTTAAGATAAAAATATGTTTTAAAAAATGAAATAATTTCGACACATAAATGCATGGAATTTTTTTTTTTTTATATTTAAGAAAATTTAAGAGATTGTGAAGTTTAAAATTCAACAAAATCATAAAAGCAACCAAATGACCTAAGACTACGAACACTGCTAAAAAAATTTCTTTGGAGCTTGATTATCTGTAGCTCCATATCCCTCTGTTAGCATTACCCTGCTCAGTTCCTCAATTTTGTTTCTAATTATTTATTCTGTAGTAAAAACTTGCATGAGAGGACATAAAGCTTAAATAAATGTGTATATTGAGAAATTAATTGTGTGGGGACATTTAAATAAAGCGGTCTCTCACTTTTTTTCATAAAAAAAAAAAAAAAATCTTCGTCTATTCTTTTTAAGCTTATTATATGATGGAAAACTTTTCTTCTACTATGTTGAAGTAGTTATAATTTCATTCGCCTTACTGAAAATTTATTTTAAAACTTTTTCCTATCACTTGGTCGCAGAGAATACTTCTTCTGTGGGGAGAAAATGACAATATCTTCAATCTGGAGCTCGCCAAGAACATGAAAGAGTAAGCAATGGCGCCGGCTCTGTTTCTCCTATTCTATAAATAAATAAATAAAATACTGGCTCAATTGAGATAACTTGAATCTACATAATTTTATGCATAGTAATCAAATAATTTTTATATTATACTCATCTTTTAAACAAAAAAGAAAATCAATTTCAAGATTTTATCATAGCTAAATTTTAAGTAGGATGTTTAGATCCAAATATAGGATAAAATTCCCAAAAAAAAAAAAAAAAAAAGATACCCAAGTGTGAAGGCCTGCCATTGAATTTGAATTATTAATGTATGGATTTGCATTAGTATAAATTTTTTATCATATTGTACGTTCGTCAATCGAATAACAATGTAAAATAAGTATGAATGTTTAATTTTCTCGCACTTCCATTAATGTAACAAGGGCTCCTTATTCAATATTAATCAGAAGACAATATTCTTATATTCCAATTACATTGTATTTCCTCGAGTGTTCTTATCTTGGTTTATTGCACCCAGCTGATAACAAAACTCATTGCAAATCTTCATGTTATAGGTAAATCACTGAATCGTATTGATTGCATAGCTAGTTGTTACAGAAGGAAAACCACTGGCCGTTTGAATAACTGGTGTAGGGGTTGCAAAATGGTGAGAGGGACTGCCTGTACACCCGTATTCGCTTTGCTCGTGTTGATCATGTTAATAATTAAAAACTCAGGTTCTACAACTCATAGACTCTAAGCCATCTTAATTTGTCATGCCTAGAAGTTGTCCAAGGCTTTTAGTTGCATGCTACCCTTAACTCACCTATAATTGAATCTTGATAATTCAGTAAGACTAAGGCTTCATTTGGGACGGCTTTTTTACTGCTTCTTGAAGCAGCTTTCTAGTACAAAAGTTTTAATTTTTATACTAAAAAGCTGTTTCAAGAAGTAGCAAAAAACCCGTTCCAAACAGAGCCTAAGACTTTGTTTGGGATAGCTTTCTTAGTACTTTATAAAACAACTTTCTAATATAAAGTTTTTTAGTTTTAAAATTTTTTGTACTAAAAAGCTATTTTAGAAAGCAGTAAAAAATCCGTCCCAAACAGCCTAATACGTCCTACGCATATTCTAGACAGAACTCATTTAAGGGACTCTGGACGTCCGTAGCAAAATAAGGCCACTCAACCCAAAGATCTCAACTACTCATTGAAGGTATTCACATGCAGAGTCTATGTTCTCATTATAACAATAAAAAAAATAACTTTGAATTATAATTTTAATAAAAAACAGCCAAACAATATATTCTAACATTGTATTCATATGTTTTGAATTAGTACATGAAACAAAACATGAAAAGAGATACATCAAAAGAAGCATATGAAAGCCTACAACTAATTAATCATTTTCAATCTCCTCAGTCTCTTGAGCCTACTACTAATGTTCCTGCTCTATGAATGACCTTAGCTCAGCTTGCATCCACCTTTGCTATGCTTGCCTATCAACTTGTGCTTATTGCATTCATTATATTTCCTTTATTATACCTGCCACCCCTTAATTGACTAATTACTCAATGCCGCTATCCACAAAGGACACTGAGCTAGATGATTATGCTTCATATGCATAGGCTTATGAGCCTAATCTTTATATTTAAGAAAATTTAAGAGATTGTGAAGTTTAAAATTCAACAAAATCATAGAAGCAACCAAATGACCTTATTGAAAAGTTAGATTAGTGGATCGGGCTTCATCACTTAAAGACTACGAACACTGCTAAAAAAATTTCTTTGGAGCTTGATTATCTGTAGCTCCCATATCCCTATGCTAGCATTACCCTGCTTACCCTGCTCAGTTCCTCAATTTTGTTTCTAATTATTTATTCTGTTGTAAAAACTTGCATGAGAGGACATAAAGCTAAAATAAATGTGTATATTGAGCAATTAATTGGGTGGGGACATTTAAATAAAGCGGTCTCTCACTTTCTTTCCTAAAAAAAATCTTCATCTATTCCTTTTAAGCTTATATATGATGGAAAACTTTTCTTCTACTATGTTGAAGTAGTTATAATTTCATTCGAGTTACTGAAAATTTATTTTAAAACTTTTTCCTATATCACTTGGTCGCAGAGAATACTTCTTCTGTGGGGAGAAAATGACAATATCTTCAATCTGGAGCTCGCCAAGAACATGAAAGAGTAAGCAATGGCGCAGGCTTTGCTTCTCCTATTCTATAAATAAATAAATAAAATACTGGCTCAATTGAGATAACTTGAATCTACATAATTTTATGCAAAGTAATCAAATAATTTTTATATTACACTCATCTTTTAAACAAAAAAAAATCAATTTCAAGATTTTATCATTGCTAAATTTTAAGTAGTCTCCTATTCTATAAATAAATAAATAAAATACTGGCTCAATTGAGATAACTTGAATCTACATAATTTTATGCAAAGTAATCAAATAATTTTTATATTACACTCATCTTTTAAACAAAAAAAAATCAATTTCAAGATTTTATCATTGCTAAATTTTAAGTAGGATGTTTAGATCCAAATATTTGTAACACAAGGTTCAAATGCCCAAAAAAGAAAAAAAAGAAAAAAAGAAATTGTACGTAGCTTACTATTCAAACAAAGCACTACTTGATTGATATCTTTTTTTTTTTTTTTTTCTTACTATTCAAACAAAGCACTACTTGATTGATATCTTTTTTAAAAAGAAAGAAAATTACAACTTAGGCTGTGATAGTGATCCTATCACATTCCTCCTTAACAAGAGAAAAGAAAAAAGGAGGAGCATTATTGATGTTCTCCCATAAAAAATCGTCTTTCAAGGCATGATTAGCACAAAAGCGTGCTAATTTATTACAATCTCTATAAGCAAAAAGAAATAAGAGACTTTCAAAATTTTGAAGAAAAGATAAGTCTTCCAGATTTACCTCTGAGCTCAGAATATCCAATCCATGAACAGATTTTTGGAGATGATTGATAATATTCCAATTATCCCCTTCAATGACAATGCCTTCATAGTCAAGCATCCAATCTTTGATCATAAGCTTAATATGACGAAAGGCTAATAGCTCAAGTAAGCCAATGTCCCAATGAAAGCATTTATGACCGAAAGCTAAAAGCAATCTACCTTTATCATCTCTAATTACACCACCGAGTCCAGCTTCATAAGATTGATTCAAGGCTGCATCAATATTAATTTTGATCCATCTGGTTGAAGGGGGAAGCCAATAGGAATTCAGCTTAGGAAGCTGGTTGACATTCCAGTGATCCGAATACATAGCAGTTTTGGAAGAGATAGATGCAACACAAATTGAATTAGAAAGAATATAATTCAACCCAAATTCTCTATTCTCATGAATGAGCTGATTTCTGCTTTTCCAAATGAAATAAATCAGGGAGCAGTATAGATGAGGAAGGAATGGATTATTAATGTTGTTCATTTTCAAGATACGAACACAATCCAGTAAGGAATGAAATCCTTGGATAGATATACCCCATTGTTGAGAACAGCCAAGGCTTCCATAATTTTACAACAACCGGTTGAAACATGATCTGCATTTTCTACCATACCACATCCTCTTGGACAATGGTTGTCATTTAATAACCTCCTTTTCGTAAGAAAATCTGCAGTAGGGATAGCTTCTTTTAATAGTCTCCACCAGAAACAATCTATTCTAGGATTAAGCTTGAGCTTCTTCAACCAATTCCAGTCAAAAGTGGTAGAATTCTGCTCTGTTAGATTTCGGAAAACTAAAGCAGATAAAGAAATCCCAGAGAATTGATGAGTTAGTTCCATTTCATCTTTCAAGATATCAGAATAAATTTTGGTCTTTAAAATGAGTTCAACTAAAGATTTACCAAAGTATTCTTCTAGCTCATTTCTTATCCAAACACCGTTGGAAATGAAGTTTTGGAGAAAAGGAAATTCTGTTTCAGAATCAGGAACTGAAATGTAAGTTGGCCAATCAATCAATCTTTTATCCAACAACCAAATATCATTTAAGGTATTGATATCAGAACCTGAATGAATTTTCCAACGAATACAGTTTTTTAAGGCTTTGGCACCGCTGCAGATGATTTTCCATGAAGGAGATGAATATGGTCTATAAACAGTAGACCAGATATCCAATCCGTATTTTGAAGCCAATGTTTTGTTTAACATAGAGTTTGGATTTTTAACAAAATCCCAAGCAAATTTAGCTCTAAGTGGTCCCATCATACTAACCACTGAATGAATTCCTCTACCTCCATAAGTTATAGGATTACACATATCTTCCCAAGAAATAAAGTGTAAACCGTGAGACCCATCATGTTTATTCCATATAAATTCTCTACAAATCTTCTCAAATTTTTTCAGGATGTTTAATGGAATGAGAGAAGCTGTAACATAGAAGAGCGGAATAGAAGTAAGAACAGATTTTGCCAATAAAATCCTCCCAGGTAATGAAATGAATTTCTTTCCCCAATTATCAAGTTTAGATACAGTTTTCTCAAGGAGACTGAGATAATCTGAAGCGGTCCTTCTTCTTAAGGAAAACTTGAAACCCAGGTATTGAATTTCCTTAGTTTCATTAAAACCAATGAGTTTAGAAATCCTTCTTCTTATGATGATAGAAACAGCTTTGCCAAAGAGAATGGAGGATTTGTTTTTGTTGAATGATTGGCCCGTCCATCTGCAGTAATCAGAAATCAGTAATTTGATTTCTTTCAAATGATCCAACATCCCTTCTGAGAACAGTAGAATGTCATCAGCAAATAAAAGATGAGAAATTTTAGGGGATGAAGGAGACACCTTAATGCCCAACATGTTACTTTTGGCTAAAAAACCATTAGAAAGTAATTGAGAGCATAAGATGAATAAAAATGGAGAAAGAGGACAGCCTTGTCTTAAGCCACTATAAGCTTTAATCCAACTGGAGCCAATACCATTAATTTGAATAGAGAATAAAGGATCTACAACACATTCAATAATCCAATTGGAGAATTTCTTAGGAAAACCATGATAATCCAGAATTTGTTTTAAGGAATCCCAAGATAAGCTATCAAAAGCTTGCTCCATATCCAGTTTTATAGCCACCAAGCCCTTTTTTGCTGTAGAGATCTTAAATTTATGGAAGATTTCTTGGGCTAAAAGGACATGATTGAACAAGGATATCCCCTTCATGAAAGCAACTTGAGTTTCATCAATTAAACAATGGATGACTTTTGAAAGCCTATTAAGAATCATTTTAGCAATGATCTTATAGATAGAAAGACATAGGCTAATTGGCCTAAAATTGGAAGGCAAAAGAGGATTGTTGGTTTTTGGAATAAGAACAATTAATGTCTCCTTCCACTTGGAGCACATTTTACCAGATGAGAAGAAGAGCTCAATAGCTTTCCAAATGTCTCCACCAACTATATTACAATAAGCTTTAATGAATGAGTAGGTAATCCCGTCTACTCCTGGAGCCACATTGTTCTCAAGTTCTTTGATTACAAGTTCCAAATCCTATAAACAAAATTTAGAATCAAGAAAATCAGATTGTGATTGGCTGAGAGTTCTTGGATTGGTAGGCCATCCGTGGAGATTGCAGCCCCTAAGCCTCCATTTGTTGCTGAAATAATCTGAGAAAATATTCTTGATTTTCTCTTGATTATCCACTAAGATACCATAATCATCTTTTATTTGCTTAATGAAATTGCTATTCCTTCGACCATTGGCAAAGACATGAAAAAATTTGGAGTTAGAATCACCTTCCCCTAACCATTTTGTTTTAGCCCTTTGTCTCCACCAAGTATTTAATCTAGCCAAAGTATAATTATATTCATTAACTTTAGACCTAAGAAGCAGAATTTTATCTTGGGGAAATACAACCTCACTCGATTCTTCCAATTGGAGAACTTCAATTTCATTTTGTAACTTAACCTTCAAGTCCTCAAGACTTTGGTGTTTTGCTTTGCTCCAGAAGTACAAAGCTTTCATAACTCTATCAAACTTTTTATTCAGAGCAGACATAGCATCACCTAAGGATGGCTTGCACCAAGAATTCTTGACAACAACAGCAGCAGCCGGGTAGGAGAGCCAAACATCTTCAAATTTTATTTGTTTTGACCTGCAGACCGCAGACATGGAGATTTTTAAAACAATAGGATTGTGATCTGAAGCAACCCTTGGTAGGTGTCGGACAGTAGAAAAAGGAAGCAGTTCAAGAGCCTTGGTATTCAAAAGACACCTATCCAATCTTTCATGAATGCGAGCATTCCCATCTTTATTGTTACACCATGTGAACTTGGGTCCTATGAACCCAATATCATGTAAATCAGAATTGTTCATAAAGCTCCTCATTTCCATAGGACCTTTGGAAAAGGAGAACCTTTTTCCTCCTTTCTTATCTTCATGAGAGAGAAGACAATTGAAGTCCCCTCCAACAATATATGGAAGATCCAGCGTATGATTTTCTTCCAAAATCTGCCATAAGATTCTTTTAGTGTAAAGGTCTCTACCTCCATAAACAGTTGAAATAATCCATAAACCTTTGTTGAATATATTTAGTTCCCCCACTATACATTGTCTTGAAGCAATAATGACAGTGAAGGAAGCTAAAGCCTTCTTCCAAAACACCAGGATTCCTCCGGACATACCACTAGAAGGAAACATAAAGAAGTCCCATTCATCTCCCATAAATTTATTAAAGTCTTCCTTGTCCAAGGACTGAATTTTTGTCTCAACCAAGCCAACAAAAAGAGCACCCCAATCCCTCACAACTTCCTTCAGATATAGGGAGGCTTCCTTTTTACGAGCCCCCCTACAATTTCAAAAAACTAAGGAAGTCATTTGGATAAGAAAGGGGATGAACCCCCATTTCTTTTCTTCTTTTCATTCAATTTGTTGAGTCTAGAGGAAACATTCTAACTTTCCACACCTCGCATCAATTCTGTTTTGCCTGCTGCTTTTGCTTTGCACCAACTGCGAAGAATTCTGTAATGACCTCAAGAGGCATTCCCTTGGTCTCAGGTACCTTGAGGAAGACGAAGAAAAATGCAATGACACAGACAATGGCATAAATCCCAAAGACACCAGCAAGGCCAATGCTGTTGAGCATGACAGGGAGGGAGTATGTGACTATGATGTCGCCGATCCAAAAGACGAGGGCGCAAATGGCTATGCAGATGCCGCGAACCCTGGTGGGGAAGATCTCTGCGCAGAGAATGTTGGGGATTGGACCAAATCCCATGACGAAGCAGCAGAAATAGGCGATGACACTGACCGTGGAGAGCACGGCATGAGCCACCGTTCCGAGCTCGACTAAATTAGCTATGATCAGTACAAGGAGTGAACAAATGAGGATTGGAATGGTGGAGAGGAGAAGAAACCTGCATGAGAGCAATGGAAGCATACGTGTTATTACAAGGAAAATCCGAGAAAATAAGCACATATTAGTTTTTGATTTTGCTTGTTTTGATTATGCTGAAGGTGAGCTTAAGGTGGTTTTATGTGGAACGTTCATCAATGGAGCTGGTGCTTGTTGTTCATGAATAAAAAGTTGGCCCCTTCTCTCAAATTGGTCATAAAAAATGGTAAAGCCACTCATCCGCCTGAGCATCCTCATCTCTACAACACTTAACTTAGTAATATGCTTCTCTTTTAATGGCCAACATTCGGCACCATAAAACATTGTAGGTCTCACCACCATTTTATAGAATTTTCCATTAAGTTTGAAAGGAACTTTTCTATCACACAACAAGCATGATGCATTCCTCCACTTCAACCATCCAACTTAAATTCTACTGATAATATCCCCATCTATTTCACCGTTACTCTGAACAATAAATCCAAGATATCTAAACCGTGTATTCTTATTAATGACTTGATCGCCCAAAGTCACAATCCCTTCACTAGGTCTATTAATTTTAAAATTACACTCCATATATTCAATTCTAGATCTATCTACTCAAGTGAAAACCTTTAGACTCTACAGTTGACCTCCATAATTCAAGTTTACCTTCAACTCCCTCTATAGTCCTAACTTCTGAGATTAAAACAAACATCTAAAAAGCGTAGGGATTATTTTGATCATTTACTCATTTTTAAGCACACTGTTTATCAAATTGAGTTTTCTACCTTCAAGCAACCAAATGGGGTATTAGATAAGATTTGGGGATATGTAGTAAACAATGTAAAACAAAACGACAAGTTGAACAGATAATATACCTTCTCCCAGATATATCCATTAGCCTCATGGCAACACCTATTGCAGGGAGCATCAACAGAGTAGTGAGAGAACTGATGAGGATGGATGATGAATCAGAACCAAGTCCAAGGTTTTTAAGAAGCACTTCAACTCCTGCTTGTTTAAGAATTTGAGGTGTGTAATACAGGACACCATTTATGCCAGAGAACTGCAGGAAAAAAGATAATGTCAGTATAGAAGGATGAAAAGATTTACACATTCTACCATCACATGGTGACAACAAAATTTATACCAAACTTATATTCATTAAACAAATTTGGAGGATAAGTAGCAATAAGAATTAGGATATGGATATTTTAAATTGTAGAGCTTAACAAGCACGCATGAGCTTAAATTTTATAAGCAAGAAGGAATAGCCCCACAGGAAAATAATCAGCAACTGTTCATAAAGATTAATTATCTGTTTTTTTTTTCGAAACAAGAATGAAAAATTACACGATAGAGGGGTGTACTTTTGCTAAGAAAATTATTGAAGGTCAACGTAACAGAGTGAATCCCCAAAAAATTACTAACATCAACAACAACTAGTGGTCCAAACTACAGCGGTAAAAAGACCTCTCTTTAGAAATAAACAAAACATAGAAAATTGATGAGAACTCCAAGGTACTAGATAATTTAAGAAACAAGTAACTTTGAAAAATTTTGTTCATAAGAAGCAAAGAAAAGGATCACCTGCTGCAGAATTTGAATACCAATACCAACAATAAGTGCTTGTTTGACACCAGGTTCAAGAAGATCTGCCCACACAGAACCTTTAGAAACTGTTTCTGATGGATGTACCATTGCCGGTCCAATAGGATGCTGGTCCAGCAGCTCCTTAGAGTAAAGAGCAGGTTGGCTCACTAAAGCCGCGGCCTGGATAAATTCACTTTCTTCTGGAACTTCCTGACCGGGGACTTGAACAAGTGAACCTCTCCTTGAACCAGGCACCCCCTCTTGGTGCAAATAGATTCTCTTAAAGCCTCCTTCCTTGTTCCCATCCGGGCCCTCTCGCTCCGCCCATTTCCATGCCAGTTGCCAACCACCACCAATACCCATACTGCTAACAGCCTCGCCATTTTCATGAGCAGCTTGTGGAGGAACAATGTCCTTCCCCTCCATGCTTGTTGTCTGACGAGAAATCAATGGACTCTGTAAATTGTCATCAGAATCACTTCCTGCAGCAACATCAGAGACATATTCATCACCCTCTCTTTGGCCAGTCTCTTCATCCCATTGCTCAGTTTTAGGCCCTGCAACACTAAACATGCTTCCAAAGTTGGGAAATAAAGTGCTTCTCATGCTGCCCATCTCAGTAACGGGTAACTTTTCATGGACGCTACCAAAGAGAGTGACAAGAGGATCCATGAGAGGAATGTTGCCCTGCTTTTCCAAGCTGCTACCATAGCGAGAAACAACACTTCCAAGGATGCTCTGCCCCTTTACAGGGCGTGCAACCCACGAGACGCCCTCCTCAGGCCCATAGAGTGTAATTTGTTCCTTCTCACCATCGTGTTCTTGTTCATCAATGATCTCATTAGCAGGACCAATGATGTACTCCTCAATCGAAGTATCTGCCCCAACACCCAGACCTTCTACAAGAAGAGCCATCTCTCCTGCACGTCAAAATAAAATAGTCATATCTAAGCATTCTTGCTCCATTTAAACTTATTAAATAAATAAAAACAGAAAAAAAACAGATGGAAGCATAGAAAAAAAAAATATTTCACACGAAAAATTGTAAACGAGTTTTTACACAAGTATCTTTAATTTATGTGGCAACTGCAACCTAATAATAGCTTTTGAATTATCAATCAATACATTACATTCACACATGATGATTAGCAAAGTAAATGATCTAAGTTTAGAGCATCAATGAAGCTGAAAGGCACGAACATGTTTGCAAGCTCATCTATATGTTTAGAACTCTGTTTATTAGTAGAAAATGGACATTACCCTAATTTGAGAAAATGTGTAGAGATAACATGAAAAACAAAAGAGTCCGTCTCTTCGGAGACATCCGATAAAATTGGAACGATACAGAGAAGATTAGCATGTCCCTTGCGCAAGGATGACAAGCAAAAATCGAGAAATTGTCCAATTTTTTTTTTAAATAATAAAATAAAATTTTTTAAAAAATATATGAAAAAAAAAGAGAACGTGTACAGGAACATGACAAAAATGTTCATAATGATTATACAAAGTTATCGTCATTAGGATGATCATAATCATCTTCATCCCCATATCAACAATTTGCAATTGTTTGTGAATCTTTGTTTCCATGTTGTTACACGAATACTTTGTTTCCACGCAATGGTTTTAACCCAAATTTGCATAAATCCAATTACTTTCTAGATATGTTACCTATGCAACCCCTTTTTCCTTTCCATTTGTTCTGTATTAAATTTGTTTCCTTCCTAATTGATGCAACTTTGGCAATCCCATCTTAAATGCTCAAACAACCACAATCTATTTTCTAATCTTATATTTAGTGCATGCTATTCCCAAACACCCTTTCACATAATAATAATAATAATAATAATAATAATTTCACACATTACATTCAAAAGTTTATCACATTTTGATATTAGCATTCTCACTATTATCAAACTAAATTTGGTTTTAGTGGGTATTCATTGAAGTAGGGACCAGACCTGACAGATGCTAAATAGGACGTTTTGGGATCATAATTTGGGGGTATCATATTGCGGCAGATGCTAAGATTGTTCCTTATCTGATGGAGATATTTATGGAAAAGTTCAAATTTAAATTAATTCCTACCACTCTTTTTGCCTATGAATAGACTGTTTCTGGCAATAAAATTAATTCAAATTATCCCAAAATCTTCACTTCTCTCCCCTTCCTCACTACTAGTTGTGGGCCACTTTATCCCCTCTAAATGTCGCCTTTCCTCCTTCCAGAGATCAAATTCTATGTCGCCAACGGCTGCCTAGAGCCACTAGCCATTATCCCATAGTTTCAGAACTATTGGCCGAACTTTGCTACTACTATCATGGAGTCTAAATGGTGTCCATGTTCTGGCTGAAACCCATAAGGAAAATTAAGTATTGCTTATTATCTCAGAATATAAATGAGACAGAAACAAGAACATGCTTGCCCTCCCAGAGCAAAACAAAGATAAAAACAAAAACCTGCTTGTTGTCATGGAAAAGAACAGAGATTAAAAACAGCACGATAGTTGATATTCAGTGCAGAAGTGAAAAACATTGTCTGCTTGCTGTCTACAGAAATAAAGAGCAAAAATCAGAATAAAAAATCTTATACATCTTGAACCAATGTTCAAGACACTTTTTAATTAATAGAGATATCATTAAGGAACCTAAAGAAATCCTAAATCTTTGTGAATTTGTTCAAGCCTCTTATTATAGACTTGTGTTATATTGTTAATCTGTTGGTTATGAATTGAGTTCAATATCAAAGCACTCATAATTGATGCATGATATAAACAAAAGATGGTACTATAGAATGGGAGAACTTCTTGTTGTTTTAGATTCACACCAAAAGGAAAGAAAGAAGTCAAATCAAGAAAAAATGGCTGAAAATGAGTCCTCTCTTAATCTAATAGAACAAATGATCAGATTACCAGTAAAAAATGATGATAATTATTAGTGTGTAGGATGCAATCTAGCAAATTGAATAATAATGATCCTCACTCATGCTTCCAGTCCGCCACCATGACTGCTATCAAAGAGGTCCACCAAGATTGACTCCATCTCTAATGCGATATTGCCAAATCTACTATTGTACCGAACTCCATCATTAAGATCGATTCCACCAGACTCAAGGTGAGCAATGCATGGTTAGAAGTGTATAATTAAACAATGGTGTACCTTCATTTACTAAAACTATCCAAAAATAAACAAAATGATGTCTTCCCAAAAAGCAAGGGTCAAGAACTACCACAAACTGAGAAGACTATATTACAGAAGGAGGAGCTTAAAGAACCACCTCCTTGCTAATTAGAATAAAAAATATAAGAAAGTCAATGCTTTATTGGTTTTGGCAATCTTATTATAGAGCCAAGTCAAACTGAGTAGTAAAGCTTTGAACATTTTGAGTGAATAGGAACACAAGAGATTGCCATAATTAGAAGGCACCTAAAAATAAAATATTACCCAAGCTACATGATTCATGAGATTCTCAAAATTCATGTTTTCAAACAAAATTTCTAAAATATCTTAGAAACTTCTTGAAAAATCAATTTCCAAACAACAACAACATCAAGCCTTTATCCCATTATGCAGGGTCGACTACAGGAATCCTTTTTCTCTATTGTGTCCTGTTAAAATTCTCATTTAAATCTAATAAAGAAGCGTCATTTCTAATATTTTCTAACCAGGTGCTTTTAGGTCTACCTCTGCCTTTCTTAACATAAATCAAATCTAATACATATACATTCCTAACCGGGTCATCAGAAGGCCGCCATTTTATGTGACCAAACCATCTAAGACGACTCTCTCTAATCTTATCTTCCACTGGAGCAACTCCAACCTTTCACGTATATGCTCATTTCGTATCATTTCTCTAAGAGTAAAGCCACTCATCCACCTTAGCATCCTCATCTCAGTAACACTTGATATCATGCTTATCTTTTAATGTCTAACATTTTGCACCATAAAGCACAATCTTATGTATCACCTTTATTCTTCAAATAGTAATTAACACACATTCTTCACTCATCTGGCATATTTTCAGTCTTCAAAATAATATTACAAAATTTCATAAGCTGAGAAATTCCTTCATCTCCAAAGCATTTCTACACCTCTATTGGAATATCATCAGGTCCAACAGCTTTTCCACACTTTATTTTTTTTAAAGCTTCTCTAACTTCGGTTTTACTAATACACCAATAAAAACAAAAATATTTATTTTCATTTAGGGTGCTAAGGTCACTAAAATCAATCACATTCTCATAATCTTTATTGACAAGTTTAGAAAAATATCTCCTCCACCTTTGTTGATTGTATCTTCTAATAAAAAACACTTATTAATCTTCATCATTAATACATTTCACTTGAACTAAATCATTACTACTCTTATCCCTTTGATTGACTAACTTATACATAAATCTTTCGCCCTCCTTATCTAATCTATTATATAAATCATTAAAAGCTAAAATCGTTGCATCACATATTACTTTCTTAAACTCCTTGCGGGCCTCTTTATATATTTTTCAATTATCAAAATTTGTATATCTAAATTCTTAAACTCCTTACGGGTCTCTTTATATCTTTTCCAATTATCAAAATTTTTATATCTAAATCAATTTTTATAACAAATCTTTTTATTTTTTTATCTTTTCTTGCACATTTTGATTCCACGGACTATTTTTACTATTAGGAGATTTTTTCTTTGATACTCTAAGTACATCTTTTGCAACATTTTTAATATCACAAGCTACTTTTTGCCATATAACATTAACTTTCTCATGCACAAACAAAATCTTAAGTTCTAGCATCTTACTCTCAAAAATATTTTTATTAATATTCTTTAAATGCCCCCATCTAATCTTAAAATAATATTTTACTTTATTTTTTATTTTCCACATCTTCAGTCCAAAACTAACACGTGATGTTTGATACATAAACTTTCACTCGGAATAACTTTCCAATCTAAGAGGGTAAAAATGACTAATCGGGTAAGAGGGTAAAAAATCAACCTACCTCCACCTAAAGTTATGATTTCACAGAAGTGAAATTTTCTACAAGGGGACTAATGATATGGTGATTAGATCTAGTAAATGATTAATTGAATTGTCTATGATCATGATTTGGGCATCAGATCATGAAAAGATGAAATGGATCATATTCGTTGAAGTTTTGATAGTTTGATCTTGTGATGGAGATTTTTTCTTATGTTGTTTTTAGGCCACAACATCAGAATTGAAAATTAAGTTAATAGGAGTTCATGGGTGAAAACGGATCATTGATCCAATACCTAATGATTAAGATCAAGAGACAAAGAATCTGAACAGTTAGATGTGATAAAGACAAAATGACAAAGATGACTTAAATTTAGACAAATTTGTATTTTGAATTTAAATTTGAGCTTCCCTTTTTGTGGAGTTAGATTAGAAAGGATAACATTATTTCAAAATTTAGAGTTAGGAATAAGATAGTACCTTATTCGAAGAAATTAGTTTAAAAGAAAATAAGGACAAATGTACATTAATTCATGAACTTTGTTTTGCATATAAATAGGCTATTTCCAGCAATAAAATGTAATTTAACTATCTCAAAACTCTTTTTTTATCTCTTTCTCTCCTATAGTTGTCATCCACTTGTATTCTCATTAAGAGCTGCCACTCATCATTCTAGAGGTCGAAATGCTGCTAGATGCAGGCTCGCACAGTTCTAGAGCTGCGGGACAGTTGCCGCTGTTGCTGCCATGGAGTCCCGCTGCAGTCCAGGTCCGGGCTGAAACCACAGGGATGGAAAACCAGCTATATTGCTTGCTGTACCAAAGCAGAATCAAGACAGAAACAGCAACATGCTTTTGCTATTCCGGAGCAAAGCAAAGAACAGAGATCACAAACAGCAAAAACGTTTCTTTCCTGGTGCAGGATAAGTCAGAAAACTGAATATGAATGCTGCCTATAGCAAGGAAGAGTCCAAATATAGTGAAAACGTCATCAACAGTGAGCCATAATGCTCTAGAAATCTTTAATTATCTGATAGATCACTAGAAAATCTCTAAAAATCCATAAAGCCTCAAGCCTCTGAACATAGACTTGATTCATGACATTATCAGGTTAGCTAACTATCATTTGCTACCCAACACGCACAATCATATAATATAGCTGATTTATTTTGCTATCTTACAATATTTCCACATAACACAAAAGTAAACTCTATATCTTACAGTTACTTTTGATCCTAAATTCCAAATAATTATGTCCTCAATTTATCCTAAATATTTTATATTATGGAACCAAACTATGCAAATGTACCACACCTACCTTATAGTTAGTTCTCCATCATTATAAACTGCTTGTTTTCTTCAAAACCACTAAACTTGCATTATCATTTTCGCAGATTTGTTCTACTAATCCTAGACACATTTTCTTCTAGAGTTTCTTTCTTTTTCATTTCTGCACACATAATTTACTTTGAAACCAGTCTCAACTAATTGTACCATGTCATCTCAAGTGTATAAACGCAGATACCATTCGAAATATCTACAGTACTCGAACATGATCAATATAAAAAGACAATACGTTGATAATAAGCTGGGAATTAACCTTATTAGAGTTGGAATTTACTTAGTAATGAAGCAAATACTTCTAGAAGTAATACATCATTCAACGTGAATTTCCTCCAGCAACGATTAAATCACCGTATGAAAGATCATTTCTACAGCTACTCTCTTCTTCTTCAACACAAGCATAGCCTTTGCTATCAATCTTCCAAGAATAAATATAATTGACTCTTGGATATAAAAAATATATCATTAACCATTATCCCATCACCCTCTTCTTTTATTTTGAACAGAACGTTATGATCAACCCCTGTTAGTATTTTAGACTTAATTAATACAACAAAATATAAAATATTTTAGGGTGATATATAAGAAAACTTGAAACTATATATTTATATATTTAACATCAAAACTTTACTATTTGTATAATATAACACTTTGTTAACAGAAGTCAACAAAGTGTTAACAAGCTCCACAAATTCTTTGCCTCGAAGTCATGACGGCATCAAGTTAGGAAGTCGTGAGATGGGATCTCACTAGGGAAGAAATTCACGTGACCTACGATAAATACAAAGGAGGAGGAAGTCATGATGTTACACTGGTGAAGAAGGGCATGGAAGTTGTGATGGGATCTCACTGGAACAGGGATTCGAGACCGAGGAAGTGTGCTAAGGGCAAAGTTCTCGCCGAAAAAGGGATTCATAGGACCGACAACGTGTGCATTGGCAAATGGAGGCGATGGGACTAGAAACTTGTGAGGCAATGTTATGGGATGACAACATTTTGATGGAGAGGATGGGGAGGGTGTTAATTTTGATATTATTTAAATTTTAAGTACTATGTATGCAAATCCTTAATATTTTAATACCTAAGTAATATAATTACTAATGAGAGAAAACTCTATAATCTATTATTGACTGAGTAGAAGACATAAGTAAACAAGAAGACTAGAAAATAATAATAATAATAATAATAATAATAAGATTACTAATACCCTCAAATAAGATAATATATCATAAAAAAATAACATTCATAATCTCATACTTTCCTAGAGCAACTTTTCAATTTGGAATTTTCCTACGATAGCACCTCCCTCAAGTTGGACATTATATATATATATATATATATAAACATCTATCTTGTTGCAAATATTTTAAAAAAGAAGAGAATTATAAAATCTGGATAAAAATACCAAATAATTATTCTTCATTGGATGTGTAATGTGTTCAGTGATCAATCCTTTCTCAATGCTGACAAGTTCGAAAATAATTTCAACCACTACCACGATCATCACCATGACCACGAATATCACAAGAAAGCTGAGCAATAAACCTAGTACTAGGAGAATCAAGGAGAGAACAATGAAGATGATTGTAAAACTTCATACGCATATGGACTAATAAGATACCTACTCCAAATTGAATTGGAACAATAATCCAAAAAAAGGAGCGGTTGCTCTACTTAAATCAAGCCACCATGTTTTGGCTAGGTGAAAATTCCGCTTGAAAAGTAATTATCATCAAGAAAAAACCTATTGAGAATTCAAATGACTAATTCATAGTGAGTTCTACTTAATGAGTTATGTTGAGGATCAATGGAAAAAGTGATATAGTATGAGGGAATGTGTCAGATCGGTCCAACCGGATCACACGGGACCGGCCCAATGCAACAGAGCCGAAACTTCTCCGCCTCCTGCGCATGTCGCGGATGCCGCGAGATCCATGGGAGCTATTTTGGAAGGTTTTTTGAGAGAATTGGGAGGGCAATTTGAGTGTAGGGACTGTTTAGAGATTTTCTTTTGATTTATATGCATTAAATAGTTTGTTTTCCTAGGGCTAGGGCATCTTGAATTTGGCTGAAATTTGATATCCTTTTAGTTTCTTTGGGCTCTAGCGACGTCTAGAAATTTGGGAGAGATAGATCCTCCTTTCGAATAGAGGATCACTTGTATCTTGTTTGTTTTTCTTCCATTAGTTGTTTTCTTCTTCATAAAATGGTTGTTTTCTCTATTTTTTCCATTGAATTCGTAGAGATCTATCGTTGTTTTCCAGAAATTGATAGGATATACTTGAAATCTTCAAGTCAAACTATCAAATTGGTATCATAGCATTTTTTGGGACCTTTGGTGGGCTGTTTTGGTGAATTTCAGCGGTTGTTCTTGGGATTTCAAAAAAAAAAGTTAATATTTTTAAAGGTCGAAGTCCAAATTTTTATTTCTACAAAAATCTGGGGATCAATGGCGGCCAAGAAAATGGATGCGTTGGAGGAATGCCTCGAAATGGAGATTGAAAGAACGAAATCTGAAATTTCAGATCTCCAAACTCAAGTTTCAGATTTTAAAAAAGGATGTTTTAGCCATTCATGATAAGTTCGATTCGAAATTTTCCATCCTAGAGGAGATGTTAAAGAAAGTGCTCAAGGGCGAAACAAAAATATCGCCTTCGAAGGTGAGGGAATGTGCCAACAACCACAGAAGTGTGAAAAATTCGAAGCCAACCAGATGAAAGGAAGATCAAGAGGGGGAGATTTTGGAGGGAACAAAAAAAATGCCTCCCCTAGGACCTATTCCTAAGGAGGAGTTCGGTAGAGGTATGTGGAGAGATGTGACACAATTGGGCATGAATGGAGGGATGTTGAATTTGAAAGAAGAGGGGCAGAATTAGAAAAACGATGACTTGATTTTGATCGAAGAGGTGTCGAATTTGAAAGGGAAAGGCGTAATTATGTCCAAAGGGGGACTGTATCTGAAAGGGGAGGGGTTTGTTATGATACAAGGGGTGTTGAATTTGAAAGGAGAATGTAGGAATTTGATGAAGGGCTTGGGTATGAACGTAGAAGGGATGATTGACACGCTTGGGGGGAACCAACCCCTTAGGGAAGAAGAAATTATGAAGAGAACAGAGGGAACGGAGGTAATCTGAGGGTGAGGAAGCTGAAGATGTCTATTTTCGAGGAAGAGAATGCCCATGGGTGAATCTACAAGGTAAAAAGGTACTTTACTATCAACAGGTTGATAGAGGGGGAGAGACTGATGGAAGCCGAGATGTGCTTGGAAGGGAAAGCTTTAGCATGGTACCAGTGGAGGGATACGAGGCGACATATAATAATCTAGAGAGAGTTTAAGGATTGCCTGTTGGAACATTCCAAACCAACAGGAGAGGGGACTTCTACAACCAGTTATTCGCTTTGATGCAGGAGGGGACAGTGATGGAGTACCATGAGCAATTTGAGTACCTCGCCAGTCGATTGGATCGGCTTCCAATCTGTACTGGAGGGAAACTTTATAAAGGGATTGAAACCGCGCAGCAGTCAGAGTGATGAGACCTCGAGACTTGAGAGAGTCTATGGAGCTAGCTTAGTTGGTGGAGGATCAGTGACACCTGAAAAAAGGAGCAGGAGGCAACAATTCAAAAGGCTCGTACAAGATGACCACCACCTTTTTGGCACCCAAGGAGCCAACACCGGGTACTCTTATGGAGACTTCGAATGAGAAGACTGTCTAGAAAAACCTGAAGATAACTTCAAGAAGCTCACATAAATAGAATTACAAGAGAAGAGCGGGATCTGTTTCAGATGTGACGAGAGGTATATGCCAAGGCACAGGTGTAAGGACTGAACTCAAGTTCTTACCGTTTGTGGTGATGAAGGAATGGAGGAGGGTGTCCTCTTTCCACTTTGCAGACAAGGTGGAACTTTGGGAGGGGAGTATTGTTAGATCGATCCATTGGACCGATCCACATGGGACTGGCCCAGCGCAACAGAGGCAGAACTTCTCCACCTCCTGCGCATGCCGTGGATGTCACAATATCCATGGGAGCTATTTGGGAATATTTTTTGAGGGAATTGGGAGGGAAATTTGAGTGTAGAGACTGTTTAGGGATCTCCTTTGATTTGCATGCATTAAATAGTTTGTTTTCCTAGGATTAGTGCATCTTGAATTTGGCTGAAATTTGAGATCTTTTTGGTTTCTTTGGGCTTTAGTGGCGTCTAGAGATTTGGGAGAGATAGATCCTCCTCTCGAATAGAGGATCACTTGTATCTTATTTGTTTTTCTTTTGTTAATTGTCTTCTTCTCCATAAAGTGATTTTTTTCTCTATTTTTTCATTGAATTCGTATAGATCTATCGCTATTTTCTAGAAATTGATAGGATATAATTAAAATCTTCAAGTGTTTCCTATCAGAATGCCAAGGGATAACCTATTTAAGATTACTCTATTGAGCTCAAGAAATATGAAGTGATATTGGGAGTTAACCTTAAAGATGTACATTGAGAGTTAACCTTAAGAATATATAGACTCATGAATTACACATTTGAGCTTTTCTCCAAATATGCTAAAGAACTTTAACTTTTTCCTATATTGGACCTTAGCCACAGGATATGGCCATAGAAAGATAAAATAAATGCAAGAGGGAGAATGCACAAAGAAACCATATAAAGATGGGTCTTCTTTTTCCAGAAGAAAAAAAAAAGGATGGACCGATAATGGCCCTTTCCTTACAAAACCTAGGAAGCTTTATGACCATTACATACAAGTTGGTACCTAAAAAAAATGAAAACTACACGGTAAACTCTTCCTTAAAAAATAAAAGAAAGATAGGAAAGAAAAGAATAACTATGGTTGCAATAGACATCATGTTGATTCCCGTTGAAAAGTGGATAAATCTGTATCTTTGATGGCAATCCTAAGGGACATAACGATGGATCATTCTCAAATAAAGACACACTATAGGAACTACTCACCAAAAGATATATATTAAGTTATTAACCAAGAGATGGTCATTGCCAACATCTATACAACCTTATTTTTAAGGTAAAAATTTATAACCAATCAATGAAATGGGCACACCATCAAGCAATTATAAAAAAAAAATCTTAAATAAGAAAGAATCAAATAAAATCATAAGATAACAACAAAGCAAGAGTTCATCCGATGAAAGAGAGAACCTTTAAGATTCATTTAAATTAAATTGCTTGTTGCCTGATAAACCTTGAAGATATATTTTCTTTTTATTTCTACCCCACAGCAAAGGTAATTTGAAATTTTTTGTCCGCTGCCATTCTAAAAATGCTAACATTAGAATCACTAAATTACAATGCAGAATGATAAATACCCTAACAATATAACAACCAGGAGAAGCCAATACATTGCTTTGATTTGGATCAATGATCTTGCATGTAGAAGTTCAAGCCACTACCCCAATACCCCAACTATCATGAAAAACACCAGAGACCACAAAAGTAGAAAAATCAACCTCAATAATCTATTGATCTGTTAGGCCGGTTCATCCTGAACCGGCCCAGCCGGCCCAGCCGGCCCAGCGGCCGGCTCACGTATACAGGAGGTAGAACATGTCCGCCTCCTTTGAAGCTTGCCGCCCACATGAGTGGGTCCCACTTGGAGCAAATTAGGAAGAGAGGATTGCGCGACTAGAGTGAGACGGAAATTTTGAATTAAGGATGTTTGAATAAGGGAATTATTGTATTAATAGTATGGCTTGTTTAGGGTTAGGGTTATGCATGATTATTTAGTTCTTTGGAGTTTTCTCTTGGCGTCTTGGGCTCTAGAACTTCTTCTAGAGATTTGGAGAGAACAATCCTCCTCTCGAATTGAGGATCAATTGTATCTTGCTTTGTGTTTGTTTGGCTTTCGATTTCCCTAATACAATCCACTGGTTTTTGGTTTGTTTTAATCACGTTCTTGTGTGTTTTCTAGCAGATTTTATCAATTATTGCTAAAGTTGCCTACAAACTCAAGTATTTCCTCTTGGATTACAAGCGAACTCAAGTATTTCCTATCAAATTGGTATCAGAGCATTGTCTTGGGACCATCAGTGTCTGAAATCAAGAAATTTTAGCAAGAAAATTTCTCCCGCAAGAAGATCCTCTCACAAATCTTGGGAAGAAAGATGGACGGAAAGAAGGTCGAAGTTTTAGAAGGTGAAATTGGGTACTAAAATCAGATTTGGAGAGAAAATTCTCTGATTTTCAAAATCAAATTTCCTCCAACAATGAACGGTTGGAAGGAAAGATCACTTTGATGGAAGAGATGTTGAAGAAATTACTAGAGCTGAAGACCAATCCGGCGACATTGGAAGCAAAGGAGACCACCGGCAGTCATGGGAGAGGAGGGAATCCGAACACGTTTAGGGGGAGGGGAAATCCGGAAGTGAAGATCCTTGAAGGAGAGGACGACATGTTACCTCTAGAACCACTTTCTAGAGAGGAGAGGAGTATGGGATACAAAATGAGGGGTGCTGATTTTTGTGGGAAGAAAGGGATATTTCCACCACCGAGGTGCCGATTTTGAAAGAAGGAGAGGGGAAGCTAACGAAGGGTACGGTTATGATCGCCGGAGGGAGGATCGTAACAGCCAAGGAGCACCTCCTGTTCGGGGTATGGGATGATATGAAGGATTCAGGGGCAATTGGGGTGACCCGAAGCTGAGGAAGCTGAAGATTCCCATCTTCGAGGGCAAGGATGGTCATGGTTGGATCTACAAGGTAGAACAATATTTCTCCATCAACAGATTAATGGGGAAGAGAAGCTGACAGCTGCAGGGCTATGCTTGGAGGGAAAAGGCACTGTCTTGGTACCAATGGCGGGACATGAGGCAACCCATCAGGAGCTGGAGGGAGTTCAAGGAGTGCTTACTGGAACGTTTTCGAACCAGTAGGGAAGAAGGCTTCTATGAGCAATACTTTGCCTTAACACAGGAGGGGACCATGGCAGATTACCATGACAGGTTCGAGTACTTGGCCAGCAGATTAGATCGGCTCTTGGAGACGGTGCTGGAGGGGAACTTTATGAAAGGGCTTAAACAGAAGATACGATCATTGATTAAAGTGATAAGGCCAAGGGACCTAGGGGAGGCCATGGAGCTAGCCCAGTTGGTGGAGGATCAAAAGCAACTTGAGAGAGGGGCTCGGGGGATCATACAGGATGACCACCACGGTCTTCGCTCCCAAGGGGGCAACGCCAGGGAGTCTAAAGGAAGTGTCCAGAGAGAGAACTGGAGAAGGGAGAAATGGGGGAATTTTCAAAAGGTTAGCGGAGAAGGAAATACAAGAAAAAAGAACGAAGGGATTGTATTTTAGATGTGATGAGAAGTAAATGTCGGGGCCATGGTTTAAAATTGCGCAACGAAGCCCGCCTTTGCGCAATTCCAGTAAAAAACGCCTCGATGCTTATGCCTCGAGTTTTTTTTATGAGGCTTGCGCCTCAACTTGGTTGAGGCCCGTCTCACCTCACGCTCACCTATATATATTAAAACTTACATAAATCTTAAAGTAAATGCCCGAAATTGGACTCTATAGGAGAGGAAGGGGATAGAGCAGTTCACCATAATGATGATTCAAATGAAGAACCCCTTATTGATGACAGTGCTGATGACTTATGAGTTCTTATGTGATATGTCATTGCTATTTATTTTTGGAAATCGGAAATATATGTTAATGAAAAGAATACAGTGATTTCGGAAAGATAGAATTTTGAGTTGAACTATATTTCATGTTGTCTTATTATTGAGATATTTTGATTTCACTTTATATCTTATGCTTTTTTATGCTTTATATTATTCACTAATTAGTATATAACAAATTTATCATTTTATGTTTACGCAATCTTTTGATTTTGAGGTTTACGCCTTGAGGCTTACGCCTCGCCTCACGAATGAAAAATGCCTCAATACCCAAATACGCAATTTTAAACATTGGACGGGGCATAAGTGTAATGACCGAACTCTTCAGGTTCTCATCGTCTGTGATGACGAAGAAGCTGAAGAGGGAGATGGAAGTGGGTTAGAGATTGAGGAAGAAGGGAAGTTGCATCTAGATGTGGCAGCAAGTCTCCCTAAACTCAGTAGTTGAATTCACCCTGAATCACACTATGAAGGTGAAGGGATAGATAGCGGATAGGGAGGTGATAGTGTTGATAGATAGTGGGGCGACCCACAATTTCATCTCTACCCAAATTGTTGATCTACTCGGGGTGAAACTAGTGGATACAGGAGGTTACAGGGTGATTATGGGCATGGGGAAGATAGAAATGGGTAGAGGAATTTGTAGGGGAGTGGTGTTAACCATTCAAGGGATAAATGTGTGGGAAGATTTTCTTCCCATGGAAATGGGGAGTGCGAAAGTCATCTTGGGGATGAAATAGATGCAAACCTTGGGGGAAACCAAGGTAAATTAGGGAGCACTGAGGATTGAACTGGTGGTGGGGGGAAAGAGAATGGTGGTCCAAGGCGATGACATGCTTTCTAGGGCAGGAGTATCTCTCAAATCCATGATCAGAACCATACAGAAGGTGGGAGGTGGATACTTGGTGGAATTGCAACGCTTGGAAGGGATCAGTATGGGAGAGGAGGGAGACATTCCTCTTGTAGTGCAACCAGTCATACAACAGTTCATTGAGGTGTTCCAGTCACATCAAGGGTTACCACCACTCAGAGAACAGGAGCACGCAATTCTTCTAAAGGAGGGGGTGTGATTAGTGTACGACCCTATCACTACCCACAAATTCAGAAGGATAAAATTGAGAACCTGATTAGGAAGATGTTGGAGGTTGGAATCATCATACCAAGTGTGAATCCTTTCTCTAGTCTAGTATTATTGGTCAAAAAGAAGGATGAGAGCTGAAGGTTCTATGTGGATTACAGGGTGTTGAATAAGAAGACTGTACCGGATAAATTCCACATTCTTGTGATTGACGAACTTTTGGATGAACTGTATGGAGCAGTGATATTCTCCAAATTGGATTTGAAGTCGGGATACCATCAGATCCGAATGAGGGAGAAAGATATCTCAAAGATAACGTTCAAGACACACGAGGGGTATTATGAGTTTCTGGTTATGCCATTTGGGCTTACCATCGCCCCTGCTACTTTCCAGTCACTGATGAACAGGGTGTTCAAACAGTATCTCCGGAAGTTTGTTATAGTGTTTTTTAATGACATCTTGGTGTACAACAGAATCGAGGAGGAGCATCTGAAGCACTTGAAGTTGGTATTCGGAGTTCTATAGGAACATCAACTGAGGGCCAACCTAAAGAAGTGCTACTTTGCCCAGACCAGTGTATAGTACTTGGGTCATATCATGTCCAAGGAAGATGTGGTCGCTGATCAATCAAAGGTGGAGGCTATGTTGAGATGGCCCTGACCTAAAAATCTGAAGAAGTTGAGAGAATTCTTAGGGCTGACGGGGTACTACTGGAGGTTTGAAGGGTACAGTACTATAGCATGGCCACTGACAGAGCAGCTAAAGAAAGATGGATTCTTATGGGGAGAGGCAGCGACAACAACATTTGAGAAACTAAAGAAGACTATGACCACGGTACAAGTATTAGCTTTACCAGACTTCACTCAGGCCTTCATAGTGGAGACAAATGTTTCAGGATACGGATTGGGGAGTACTCATGCAGGATCGGCGACCCATTGCCTACTTCAGCCAGGTGTTGGCAGCAAGAGCCAGGCTGAAATTAGTCTATGGGAGAAAGTTGATGGCCTTCGTCTTAGCCATCCATAAGTGGCGACCCTACCTATTAGATAGGCATTTCATTATCAGAACAGATTAGAGGAGCCTGAAATACTTGTTGGAGCAGCGGATGGTGACTGAAGAGCATCAGACGTGTCTGTCCAAATTGTTGGGGTATGATTTTGAAATCCAATACAGACCAGTATGGGAGAATAATGCGGAAGATGTCTTGTGCAGATGAATGGGGGAGCTACAAACAGTGGTAGTGTATGTTCCTTTGATGCCAAATTAGTCTATGAGAGAAAGTTGATGGCCTTCGTCTTAGCCATCCATAAGTGGCGACCCTACCTATTAGGTAGGCATTTCATTATCAGAACAGATTAGAGGAGCCTGAAATACTTGTTGGAGCAGCGGATGGTGACTGAAGAGCATCAGACGTGTCTGTCCAAATTGTTGGGGTATGATTTTGAAATCCAATACAGACCAGTATGAGAGAATAATGCGGAAGATGTCTTGTGCAGATGAATGGGGGAGCTACAAACAGTGGTAGTGTATGTTCCTTTGATGCTAGATTGGGAGGTCATTATGGAGGAGAGTGCTAGGGATGAGGAGTTGGGGAAGATCAAGACAGATTTACTGAGTAAAAGTGGTAGCCACCCCGGGTACTCAGTGGAGGGGGACTGACTATTGTATCAAGGGAGGTTCGTGATGCCCAGAACCTCAAACCACATCCTAAACTTACTCCAAAAATTTCATGGAAGCGCGATTGGTAGCCATTCAGGGGTGCAAAAGACCTACATGAGGTTAGCTTCAGAGCTTTACTAAAAGAGAATGCATGGAGACGTAGAGGAGATGGTGGTCAGGTGTGAGATATGTCAGAGGAAAAAATACCTGGGTATATTGCCAGGGGAACTACTACAACCGTTGGCATTACCGGGACGAGTATGGGAGGAGATATCCATGAACTTCATAGATGGGTTGTCCCATTCAGAAGACTTCACGGTGATTTTGGTGGTGGTAGATAGATTGAGTAGTATGCTCATTTCATTCCCCTACGACATCCTTACACCGCGGTGACAGTGGCTTCAGCTTTCATCAAAGAGGTGGTCAGATTGCATAGGGTACCAGAAGCAATCGTATCAGATAGAGTTAAGGTGTTCCTCAATCATTTTTGGAGGGAGTTGTTTAGGTTATAGGGGACAGTTCTGAAGAGGAGCACCGCTTACCACCCACAGACGGATGGCCAAACGGAAGTGGTCAACAAGAGCTTGGAGACCTACTTGAGATGCTTTGTGTCGAAGGCACCCAAGCTATGGGCCAAGTGACTATCATGGGAGGAGTACTGGTACAACGCCTCTTTTCATTCTGCTTCTCAGATTATCCCATTCAAGGTGTTGTACGGAAGGGATCCTCCTCACTGGGTGCACTTTGGGAGTAGCAGTACTCTAGTTTTTTCAATGGAGGAGTACTTGGGGGAGAGGGATAAAGTGTTAGAGGAGTTAAAGAAACATCTACTGAGAGCTCGATAGATTATGAAGAGACAAGCTCCGACCATACAGATAGAAGACAATCGCCAACAGAAGAACTGAGAAGCTCGCTCCAAGATACTTTGGACCTTATATAATATTGAAAAAGATTTGAGCGGTAGCATATCAGTAAAAACTACCAGCCACGATAACTATTCATCTGATTTTCCATGTATCGCAGCTTAGAAGAGCCATTGGAGATTATACAGCCAGATCGGAGTCACTGACAACACTTACTAAGGATTTGGAGATAATTCTAAAACCCTTAAAGTTGATGGAGATTCTCCAGAAAGAAGATGGAGCTAAGAAAGTGCTAATCAAGTGGAAGAATCTTCCTGACTATGATACCATGTGCGAACCATACGAGAGGGTGAAACAACAGTTTCCTAGTTTTCACCTTGAGGACAGGTGATTCTTTGGGATGGTGGTATTGTTAGGCCGGTTCATCCTGAACTGGCCCAGCCGGCCCAGCGGCCGGCTCACGTATACAGGAGGCGGAACATGTCCGCCTCCTTTGAAGTGTGCTGCCCACATGAGTGGGTCCCACTTGGAGCAAATTAGGAAGAGAGGATTTGGCTGCTAGGATGAGAGGGAAATTTTGAATTAGGGATGTTTGAACTTTGAATTAGGAAATTATTGTATTAATAGTATGGATTGTTTAGAGCTAGGATTATGCATGATTATTGGGTTCTTTGGAGTTTTCTCTTGGTGTCTTGGGCTCTAGAACCTCTTCTAGAGATTTGGAGAGAACGATCCTCCTCTCGAATTGAGGATCAATTGTATCTTGCTTTGTGTTTGTTTTGCTTTAGATTTTCCTAATATAATCCACTGATTTTGGGTTGTTTTCATCATGTTCTTGTGTGTTTTCTCGCTGATTTTATCAATTATTGCTAGGGTTGCTTGCGAACTCAAGTATTTCCTCTTGGATTACTTGCGAACTCAAGTATTTCCTATCATGATCATAACTCAACTCTAAGAGAGCATCAACCCAATCAATTGCATCAAGAACAAGTGAGGGCTCACCATAACAAGTAGGGTTACTACCAATATTGGCATCCATATTAGTACTTTGAAAACTCCGATAACTCTACTTAAATACATAAAGAACTTGTGAATTCAAATCATGACTGACCCAAGAGAGTCAAAATTCTAAGGGATATGTTGATCAAAATAGCTCCTAGCAATTGTCTTCCTCAATTCAAAATAGGACCTAAAAAATGAATTATCATGTACAAAAATATTACAAGCCCACCAATAGGATAGAAGGCCTTCAAATTCCACCATTTGCCAAAAAACACATTAATAAAAAAAAAATCAACTGGAGAGGAATCACGAGCAGCAAGAGAAATGTAGGTTAAAGGACCATGTTCAGGGGCACCAATAACACTATCAAAAGAGGAAGGAAGAGGAGAAGCAAATAAAATAGACATGATTGAGACTAGGTGAGGATTGAGACTAGGTGAGGAGGCAAGAAAGCAGATGCATCCACACCCAAGGCACAGTGGAGAAGTCAAAATATGATGCTGGAAGAAGATAATGTGGAACCACGACGAACAAATGAACTAGAGAATAATGCACAACAACAAGAACCCTCTGACACAGACAACTTAAGAAGATAATAGGCAAGAAGAGATACTAGCCCGAGCGACGGCCCAATAGCCTGAGATAATGGGGATGGTAATTGCAGAAAATAGCAAAGCAAAAAAGATGCAAAACAACATAGAAAAAGAAGTGAGAGTCAGTGGCGAGGGAATACCGAGAACGGGTCATATAAAATAAAGCTAAGAGAAGGAGAGGCCATGAGCATAAGGAAGAAGGATGATGATCATCAAAAGGTGCTGCGATCAATGCAGGGGATAATGTTGATAAAGAGTTGAGAATGGGAAAATAGGATTGGGTTTTTTAAATGCATACACATGCCACATAGAAGAATCTCATATCTACCAATATGGTGCCAAAATTAGGGTCAAATACTATGCCCCATCCTAATCCTTGCCTTTACACTAGATTCAGAAGAAGACATGGAGGAAAGAATTACATTGATGAAAAGGTATGCTGGATAATTTTACATAAACTTTACTGATTCATCTTTAGCAACTCATGCCATCAAGATATGTATGTGGTACTGCATCAACAATCTTATTAGTGTCAGATCACAAAAAAAAAAAAAAAAAAAAAAATTTTAAAAAAAAAAAAAAAAAAAAAACTTCTATAGAAACATGTTGATTAAAGAAGTTGTAATAGCAAGTTAACCAGGTAGACTTATAAATGCATGCCAAAAACACCTATTAATGTCCAGTTGAAGAAGAAGAAACCGCACTCTATCTATATTGAGTAAGAAAGGTGAGATGCAAATCCAAAAATTGATCGAGTATGTATCACTCTTCAAGGAGGCAGAATGACTGCAATCAAAATGATCCATTGAGTAAAAAATACAATTAATTTTCTACGCACTGATGCCAAATCTATTGATTTATTGAAACTCAATAATCAAGATTGACTCAAAAATATCTAAAATGAAGAAAAAAAATGTCTTTTAAAAGAGTGATAGAGAAAGAGTTGTCACAAGTGGAGAAGCCTTAATTAGTGAAGAAAGAACTTAGATGGTCACCTTCTTTCCAATTCAAGCATAGAATAAAAACACTAATGCCATATCAATTTAGGCAAGCTTAAAAACAAGACATCATTATATAACCAAACTAAGTAGTACGCCCTATTATTTTGGACATTTGTAGGAGTGAATAGAATGATAAGAGAGTTTTAATTCAGCACGCTCCTAAAATTATGATACCCAAGCTTCATAATCTAAGACATTATCAAAATTCAAGTTTTTAAACAACCTTTAAAACTTGCTAGAAAAGACCTAAAACATCACTTGTCAAATACAATGAAGCTATATGGTTCAAAGGTTGGAAAGTTAGCTTTTCATCTAAAGTTATGATTTCATATGAGTAAATTTCTCCTGAAAAAGGGACTCAAGATCTAGGGATCAGATCTAGTAGATGAGCAATTAAATCATCGATGATCATGATTTGGACATCATATCATGAAAAGCTCAAAAGGATCATGCTCCATTAAATTTTAATGACAAGACGTCTTGATAGATTGAAAGTAGCGTTGATTTTCAAATTACTATTAGAATTGAAGATCAAGTCAATAAAAGTCTATAAGTTAAAATGGACCATCAATTTGATGTTTGATGAACAAGATCGTGAACCACAAAATTTGAACCATTATGCAATTAGGACAACAAATTGCCGACCCCACATAGTGGATAAAGGCTTGATGTTGTTGTTGTTGTATGCAATTAGGACAACAAGACAAGGAAAATTTAAACTTTGAACTTGTTTTTTGATAAGTTTGCATTTTGAATGTAAATTTGAATTTCCTTCTTTTGTGGAGTTGATTTAGAAAGGATAATATTATTTTCTAAATTGTCAAGTTAGGGATAAATTTGTTCCTTTATGAAGCCAGTTTAAGAGAAGACAAGTCGAATTAAAAATATTAGTGATGTTTTTATCAATAAATAATTTCCTTCAATAAAAAATAATTCTTACTCTCCCAAAATCTACACTTTTCTCCCTCTTCCTCTCCTAGTTAGCCACCTCTATCCCCTTAAAGAGTTGCTCTAGAGATCAAAATCTGTACTGCCAACTATTGTACAAGCTATCAGCAACTTCCTTAATGTTCCAGAGATGTTGGCCGAACTCCATTGCTGCTGCCAGGTGCCGATTGAAACCCAAAAGGAAGGAAAGCCAAGTATTGTTTGTTGTTCTGGAGTAGAACCAAGGCAAAAACAACAACAAGCTGGCCACATCGGAGCAGAGCAAAGGCAAAAATAACAACCTAATTGTTGTCCTGACAAAGAACAGAGATCACGAACAGCAAGTTGGTTGTTTCCCAGTGCAGAAGTCACAAAAAAAAAAGTCTGCAAGCTTCCATAGCAAGAAAAGTCAAAATTAGAGAGAAAACTCATCTAAAGTGTGAAACAATGCTTGAAACACCTTTAGTTTTCGTTTGGGATGGCTTTCTTATTGCTTATTAAAGCAGTAAAAAAGCCATCACATTGATCATTATAACATCTCTCAAATAATTTCTAAAACCTTTCCTAACCTTTTATTGTGGACTCGTTTCATAACGTTAAGAGTTTGACTAAATACCATTCATTGCTAGACGTGCTCAGCCATATATTTTATTTCGGCAACTTATAAAATTTCCTTTCAAATCTACAACATATTTTGTTTAATCAGTCATAACGCAAAGCAAACTCTATATCTTAAGTTATCTCCCATGCTAATCATGTTCAACTTCAGAGTTCACAAAAAACATATAAATATCCTTTTCTATGATCTTTACACTTTCTAAGTCAGCTAAAAAATTCCACCATTAATGACCTTCCTGATATAAAACGCCTGCTTAAAAACGGATAGGATAAGAACTCGATATAAAACAAAAGAAGAAAAAACAGCTCTTTAATAACCAAAATCCATAAAAGAACAAAATTGAAAACAACTAAACTTAAAAATCCAAACTTTAATATTGTGTTAAGAAGTAATGAAGGTAAAAACTACGAAAACACAACAAACCTGAGACATCATCCCTTCCACGAAGCCTCTGTAGAACCCTTTTGGCCTCCACCATTCGCCCTTTGCTTACAAGCCACCTTGGGGATTCAGGTAAGAAGAATACTGTTAAGGCCAAATACACTAAAGCAGGGATAGATAGAACTCCGAGCATCACTCTCCAGTTGGGATTCGCCATTAGAGACATCAAAAACACCATACAATATGATAGAAACATTCCTCCCGACCCACTAAATTGAGGAAGTGTATTTAGCTGGCCTCTTATCTCTGGTGGAGATGTCTCAGAAATATACACAGGGATAAGCGTAACAGCCAAGCCAACTCCAAACCCATCGATGAGCCTGGCCAGAAGCAAGGTGTAAACATTTGGAGACCAAAGCATCACAACACCACTAACAAAATAAAGAACTGAGGAAAGGATTAGCAAAGGGCGTCTGCCATGTCGATCTGAAACAGGTCCAGAG
Organism: Dendrobium catenatum; assembly: GCF_001605985.2. Lineage (NCBI taxonomy): Eukaryota > Viridiplantae > Streptophyta > Magnoliopsida > Asparagales > Orchidaceae > Dendrobium > Dendrobium catenatum. The sequence continues at coordinate 6,635,119 of NW_021318618.1, read as the reverse complement.
AATGTAGTAATAATAGTAGCCCCAATAAGCGACATGGCAACGATTAATCCTTCAATAGTAGGTTCTGTCTGCAACTTAAATTCCCTTTTGATGTAGATAACAGCTCCTGCATGGACATAAAGGAAGAGAATGAGAGTGTAAATTTTTAGCGTAAAGCAAAGAAATTATTTTTTCTTGCATAAAATATATTAAAAATTGCAAGGAATTCAAAAGTAATGAGTTACATCTTTGGTTGACAAAGATATTGAAAAAAAAAAATTTATACCAGCAATTGTGGCATTGTCCCAGCCCTGTAACAAGTTGCCTATAGTGGCAGCTATGGCTATAAGAACAGCTCCGTCCATCTTTCCGGTGAGGAATAGTTTGTTTGTCAGAAACAATAGCCGTCTGCAATACAATCACACGTTGGATGTCTTAGAATGAAAATAATTAAAAAAAAATCATGACGGCCAATTTAGCAGAATCAAAGGCGCTCAAAGAATAGAAGTCGCTCAAACTACGAAAAAAAAGGCAAATAATCCACTTACACTTCGGGCAGAATCAGGAAAGAGAATATCAATCAACAGAAGAATCAAAGACGGCGAGCATGGTGATCAGGACGAAACATAGCCATGGATGGACCTGAATAAGCTGTCCTATAGCCCCCGGAAAAAGCTGTCAATAACGATATAAAAAATAATCGCAGAACAAACAAAATTGAAAGAGAAAAATGAAGAACGCCATTAAATACGAGACATATGATGCCCAACCTCTAAAGCGACGCTTGTAACACTCCCTCCCCAGCCCCTCTTTCGGCAAGGAGAAACCCACCGTATAAGCACCAGAAATAGCCAGCAAAATACAAAAGATCGTCTTCTCTTGAATCAAACTTTACCAAGATGGCACTTTTTGATTGGAGAAAGCCAATAAAATTCAAATTGAACTACAAAATTATTCAGAACATCAGCTAAATGAGATCTCCAAGATCCTCTACTCTGTACGCCCACGAAACTTAAAGATGAGTGGAGATCGTGAGAACCATCCTTTTCTTTACCTAATTGCCGACCCCTCGACGCTACGGGATCTTCAGGGTTTCCTACCACAGGAAAGAGCCAAAACGGGAATAAAAAATAACCACAAAATCCGAAGCATAGCTGTAACCAATCTGTCAAAGCTTCAGCCTTCACATTCAGAAGATTCTATGTGATCCCTGCCCTTCTCCGATTGAGTCGGAATCCCTAGACATCTCCCGATTCCAAACTCCTATAAGAACCCACAGCTCACGAAAAAATAAAAAAACGAATCCAAGAAGAGAGAGAGAGAGAGAAGAGGAGAGAGAGAAGAGGAGAGAGAAAAGATGATGAATACACCTGCTGAACGCGCGCTTTGTTAACGTCTGTATGTTCCGTCGTGGACCAGAAAAAGCAACAAAAAGAGTATTTACCGTTTACCACCTCAGATTTCAGATATTTATGCAAGATCGTTTTATAATATTTATTATTTTTTAAAGACTAATCACTTAAATTTAAAAATTTTCATCTGATTTTTATTCACCATTATAATTAAATATATCAAATATATTTTTCTATCGTTAAAGCAGTGGCGGAATCACATCATGCTTAGGGGCGGCAATTGCCCCGCCTAAAAAAAAATTTATAGGAGAAAAAAAAATTTATAGGAGAAAAAAAATTTATAGGAGAGAAAAAAAATTTTGCTCCTCCTAAAAAATGACTTTTGCCCCCCCTGAAAACTCTTTTTTCCAAACTTGTCCTAAAATATCTATATATTTCTTCAAATATTTCGTGTTTTTCATGACAATTTAATTACACTTTTTTTCTTTATTTTTCTTGCTTAATTTTTTAAATAACTTATATATATAATTATTTTTGTATTGTACTTGCCTCCCCTCAAAATTGAAGCTGGTTTCGCCCCTGCGTTAAAGCATATTGAAATTATTAAATTGTGAAAAATTAATATTATTATAATGGGAGATAATAGTAAGGCAATGGACATAGAATCATAGTTAGACGATGATGATTATAGGATCGAAGTCAAATAATAATGGGTAAAAGACTCTAATTGGGTGATGTTGGTTGAATGAGCATAGTCAAACGAGGTGGTTGAAAAAATCTTTGCCATATGATAGTGGCTGTAGGATTATAATCAGTTGATGGTAGTCATATGAACATAATCGAGCAATAATGATCGGAAGACCTATGTAAGATGATGGTGGTTTGAAAAACATAATTAGATGATGGTGATCTGAAAAGCATAATTTGGCAATAGTAATCGAAGGATAGTAGCTAGTTAATTCTCAATGATGCACGGAGGACTCTAGTAGTGCTATTATGGTCCGAGGATCATACTCATGTCATGGTTGTCGAAGGATCATAATTGAAAAATAATTGATAGTGATCAAAGGAGGACTGTAGTTAAGTGAGGATAGTTGGAGGTCGAGTAGTAGCAATCCAACAACAATTGCTATGGTGGTCCAGCAATGGTGGTTGGATAATGATCAGGTGTAGTGGTTCAACATTAACAAATAGGTGGTGTGGTCTAATGATGACGTTCAGATGATTGTTTGGAGTTCATGGATTCTTCAAGCTTTTAAGGCCTCTTAAGCTCAAGTCAAAGCTCTCCCTCATATAGAGAGTATGAGTTTATTTATAATTTTTAAAAATGACATGCTACATAAATATAGCAAAAAATTGGAACAATCTATTAAACGGACTATATAGATTCAAAAATTTGGAGAATTTTGAAACTTTATGTCAGCCCCAAGATCTAAATAAGAATAATTATCTATTTTATCATTTAATCTATCAACTAGAGCTTATTTGAATTATCATATAAATCAATATATCCAACAGAAGCAAATCTATATGTCAGCCCCAAGATCTAAATAAGAATAATTATCTATTTTATCATTTAATCTATCAACTAGAGCTTATTTGAATTATCAATAAAAATCAATATATCCAACAGAAGCAAATATATATATATATATATATTCATTCCTCAAAATTATATTTACAATAGCCAAGAGATCATTGCATTCATAAATCTATCTCAAGCTCCTAACTACACAAAGAATTAAAAAAAATACAAAGCTAGCAAAAGGAGAAACGTAAAGATCTCAATCAACCTCACTCCTTAGAATCTTGACCTCTTCCCTAGCCCGAAATCAATAAATCACATAATAAAATTACAAAGCCCAATAGTACACAAAACGCACTAAAGCTTTTAATACATGGTTCAAGAATCAATATGCATGCTTCTCTCAATGAATATAATCAATAACTTTTAATATCATCATGATCAGTTATTAATAATACAAATGAATATGACCTATAATAAAAAGCATGAATCATTATGCTGAATTCTATAAATCAATAATAGACATGAGAACATAAATGCATCAGTAATCAATAAATCAAGATTGTAGGGAACAACGCATTGATACAATCATTCAATATTATCAGTCTGTCAGTGATCAGATGAATCAAGAACGTAGATGAGCCATATCAATACGATATGAATCAGAAGTGTTAATGTATGCCTAGTATAACCATCTATAATCTAGAAGTGTTAATGTATGCCTAGTATAACCATCTATAATCTATAAACCCATGTCATTTTATATGCATGAACATGAATAAGAAATGTATGAATTAGTTATATGTTATCAATATCATATAGTTTAGCAAGACAGGAACCCAACTTTAATGTGGTATTTTTAACGTCTTTAACCCAACTATTTCTCAGTTTATCATAAGTCTTATCTATCACACTTAATATTAGTTTATTTAGTAAATCAATTATCATTACATATGACTTTCAATAATTTATAAAGAGTAGTCACTATTTACACGTCGATATAATTCAGTTATCATTTAATATTACAATTAGGATTACACCACAATTTTTTTATTTTAAAGAAAATCTATTCGTCTAACAACTTACCTCCCTTTGCTTCATATTGACATCTCTAGTTGGAACTATTTAAACTGATTTAGGCTTTTCCTATTTTAGATATCACACGTAAACAATTCTATCATTTGTTCTTCTGTTTAATTGCTTGATCAAGACTCTCTCTCTCTCTCTCTTGCCTTGACTCTTCTTACATAAAACTCCAAATAATAAATCAACTCATTTTTATTTAGTGCATTTTGGAACATCATAATGAGTAAAAAAAAAGAGATTAAACCATAATGCAATCACATAGTTTTCTTAAATTATATAAACTCTCAATTTTCTATAACTTGAATGATTTAATCATTCCAACGAGCTAAAAATTAATTTTGGAAAGAGAAAGGCTATGATATTCTAACTCATGACTCAAAATATTGTTGATAAGTTAACACTAAAAAATTAAATATTAAAAAAATTATAATATTTTCATATGAATATGTATTTTTTTTTTTTCAATTAAATATGGGAATTCATAAAAAAAAAGATTAATAAAAGAATTGCTTTCCAAAATAGTTTTTTCAGTACAAAAAGTTCTAATTAACAAATTTTTATGTTAAAAAGCATTACAAAAGCTATTTCAAACGAAATCTTAGGCTTCATTTTTATATGATTATGTATTTTTTTCAAATAAATATGGGAATTGATAAGAAAAAAAAGATTAATAATTCCTTTATTGTTTTCTAAAATAGCTTTTCAGTACAAAAAGTTTTAATCAATAAATTTTTATGTTAACAAAAGCTATTTCAAACGAAGTCTTAGGCTTCATTTGTGAGAGTGTTTTCCTATTTTCTAAAATAGCTTTTTTATAATAAAATTTATTTTTCAAAAAAAGTTTACACTAGAAAATAGTTTTAAAAGACAACAAAAAATACGTCCCAAATAAAGTCCGTGTTAGGGCATCTTCAACTCAAAAAATCAATTTTCCACTCCAAAATGCAATAAAACTTCAAAATGGAGTAATTCATCTCCAATCGAACTCCATTTCATCTCCTCTTTTGTGCACTTCTTCATCTCGCTGTAAAGGAACCGTCTTTCTTCTTTTTTTTTTCGTGTGCTTCTTCCACAAATCCCATAAGCCAATTTTTTTGGAGTAGGTGAACAGTGCAACGTCAATATTGCAGACAATTTTACAATTGATTGAATCGTTTGGCGGACGGCATACACTTGTTTATCATTCGCTTGCGGATTGTCTTAGCATATTGGATCTAATTATGTCATAGAATCTTTTGCCATTCAATTATTCAATAAATTAGTTTAGGGGAACTTTTCGGGTTTAATAGTTTCTCTTAAAATACAGTCCATTAAAAGCTTTTCAACTATGGTGTACTTTGTAAAAAGCACTTATGACTAACTAATCATTCAATTAAAAGTATTTTAAATTAAAAATGATTATATTTATCAGTAATGAATTTAAATTAAGATTTGATTAGTACAATTGAATCCAATGATGTGATAGAATCGCATTAAAAGCTTTTCAACTCTATTGCTTACTTATAGAGAGCACATTAAAAATGATTGAATATTCTTGCATTTACGAGTTACTAATCATTCAATTAAATATCTTTTAGATTGAAAAAAAATAGTCACACAATATATTCAAATATGATTAAATAGATTGAAAAAAAATATTCACATAATAGATTGAAAAAAAAAAAGTCAAATATGATTATTTAATAAATAAATTAGTTCAAATATGCATATTGTAGTTAATTAATTTATATCATGACAATTGTGTGTTTCATATCAACTATGCATGTTATGTTGCTATCTATGCATGCCATGTTAATTGTATATGCATGTATATCATTATGCTAGATCTTAATACAATAGTCATATATCAATTTCGTATGCATATTATCTCTTTTATTTTTAAGAGTATGTATCAATAACAAGGATATATGGTGAAATGTCAGTTTGACCATGTTTGAATGTGCAAAATGACAGCCTTTATAATATAATAAAAGTTAAATGATAAAAATTTGCTAAAAATAAAAATATCACATATTTTATCTATTCGGATTAAATCAAAACTTAGAAATCATGCACAATTCAAAACCACTAAAAATAGACGTAGGGCAACGATCACCTTTGTGGAGAGGAATACTTTTCCTAATATGATCAACAGACAAAACCAGCTGTACGGGCTTGAACTCCTCTTCCTCTCTCTTCTTCCCCTTTTATGTCCCATTCTTCTTCTCTTCTCTACCAACCAAATGATATGGTATGGGGTTAGGGGAAGTGGCATTAGATATTTTTATAAAAATTATAGAAAGTGACTAGTGTCACTATGCTCTCAAGAATTCACATTCTCTAGAAATTTATCCTAACTCGAGACTTTAGCGTCACAACTTGAGCGCTGCAATGCCACAACTACCCTAAGGACTTTAATTTTTCTTCTTTTGTTACAAAGTGCTTAGCACTGTAACACTCTCCACACTAGCACCGTAACGCCCTTAATGAAAAATATATCCTTATCAAAATTTTATTCCAAATTCAATTTCTAAGTATCTTTTTAAATCTTTCAAACATTAAATAATCCAATTGTATTCATAATTCTTATCATGTCCTATTCCGATGAATAAGTACTTTGTTTAATGTACTAGTGGGTGTTACAAGAGTGATTGAGCTCAGGTTATTCTCTAGTTCTTTTTTTCTAATAAAATGAGAAAGGGTTAAGACATGAGGTGGTGTAACCAGATTCACATAAGGCTATATATAGGAATTTGATGGGAGGGGCATAGTAGGTGACCGCAGATGAAGAACTGGAGAAGCAATAGGAAACCTGCAGAAAGAACAAAGCACAAAAACAAACAAATCTATCACCAATGGACTCACTCTCATCTACTCGTCATAGCACTCGGTGCAAGGGAACTTGCCCCAAAATAGATGGGACCCCTTCATGATCAGATGAGTCTGAGCATGACTCGTGTCCTAGATGTGCAATATCATACGAGGGTCATTAATTATTCTACTATTTTCTGTTCTAATGTAGCATTTCTTTTTGCTCTTGAATCCCTATAAATAAATGGTAAAGAAGAGCATTTTGAATATTTCGAAATTTTTTAAAGAAAAACTTTAACTAGTAAAATATTTTCCTTAAAATTTTCATGTTATCTTTCCATTTTTACACATGTTCTTAGGTCATATTCTCCTAAGTATACATGCTTGTAAGATCGGGTCACCCACGGGCAAAATTAAATCTAATAAATTAAAATTTATATGCTATTTATCTCATAATGAATCTAAAAAGTTGAAGAACTATTTCAAATACACATAATTCAAAATATTTAATATATATATATATATATATATTTAAATTATTGTCAAAATGTAAAATAGGAAATGAAAATTTTCTTTAAAAAATAAGTAT
>NW_021318618.1:6618429-6625542 GCF_001605985.2 Dendrobium catenatum | reverse complement strand
TAACATCAATACAAGACTATTGTCCTATAGAAATCAAATCAAATCAAGTCCTGATATTTTTCTATTCGATTAAAATCGCGTAGAATCAATTCCGACCGGTAAAATCGTCGTAGAAAATACTCAAATCGTGTGTACTAATCATATCTATAACATACCAAAAGTTGTGCGGTGAAAGTTGTGTCAAATCAAAATCATGTCGAAAAGTAGACTACGAAAACACAAAACAGATCACAACTCGGTCAAAACTCAATATCTTTGAAAACAGAAATAGGGTTCGGAGTCCTTACCACGAGATCTTCACTTTTCCCAACAGCGACGTCGGACGAAAAGCGCTCCGCGGCCTCCAAAACCAGGTTTCTCCTCTTTTCCCTTCTCTTTCTCTCTCTAAAATCAGATATTTTTATTTTAAAATGATTTTCTCTCTCATCAAAACGAGCTGATTTCTTTAAATCGTTTGTCTGATCGGCCCGGCCGATCGCCAAATCGTCCCGGGACGATCAGACCAAAAATATCGTCCTGGACGGTTCCCAGAACTATATTCAGGCCGATATTTTCTACAGTGCCGATCGGCCTGGACGATCTAAAATCGTCCTGGACGATCCTGAGAGGAAAATCCAAATCAGAGAGGAACAGTAAGGGAACGAGGTCTCACACGAACACCCCCTGGCTCGAGCTCGACTCGACTCGTTTGCACCCATAGTATAGTTTGGCCTAGCCTGAGAATGCAATAGTGACCTATTTTTGATCTATCAGCGACACAATAAATTATTATTATTTTTTTATTTTTTTGTTGATATGCTCTTCTTAATTTTAATTAATTAACTTAAAATATATAATTAACAAGTTATATAGATTGTTTAAATCAAAATGTATTCAGGTCAGATTCTGATTGGTCGGGTTCGATATTCAGCTTTTTGACAAATTTATTAATTGAATCAGATTTGAATCGATTGGGTTCATATCGAATTGGGTCTGAACTAAAACCCCTAATATATATTACAATACTGGTAAAGGGTATTACATATAAGTTAGTTTTTTGCTAGCTTAATTATCATAATAAACACCTAAAAATAATTATATTAGTGCAGTTCATGATATAATATATAAGCATTAATCGCAGTGCAAATCCAACGGCGTTTAAGCCTATACTATTGCAAATCACGTCAAAATATTTATAAATATTTTTTTCAATGAAATTCTCTATAATCTTAGAGTCATTAGTGACCTTTAAATTGATAACCATGCTTCCCCTTCCTTAATTATATCGAGCAAAGAAGATATTCACATTGATCAAATCAACTAAACAATTTTATAAATATATTAATCAAAATGTCTATCTTTTTAATCTTCAAGTCATTAATTAAGATTCTAACCTGTTGATTAAGGTTGCTTTATTAAAATTAAGGATGTCCCGACTTGAAAATCCAATCTAGTCCTGACACGAAAAATATGGATTTGAGCTGTCTTGTTTAATGAACAGGTCGGATTTATATTTGGAATTTCAACCCATTTAATTGGTGGGTAGGGTTCAGGTTGATCCGCAAATTCAATTTTGACCCGGACGTGTTTTGTTTAGGGTTTTTTTCATAAATTCTTTTGCTTGTTGATATGCTCTTCTTAGTTTAAACTGTATAGTTATCAAGTTAAAAATTTTTTAATTAAAATTGGTTATCGATTTGAGTTTTGGTTCAAATTTTTACCTGTCTATTAAACAAATCAGGTTCAGGTTGACTGGATTTAGATTAAGGGTTTATTTGGGACGGCTTTCTTACAACTTTTTAAAGCAGCTTTCTTACTAGAAAGAAAGCTGCTTTAAGAAGCTATAAGAAAGTCGTCCCAAACTAAACCTTCGTTTGGGACGACTTTCTTATTCCTTCTTAAAGCATCTTTTTAGTACAAAAATTACAGCTTCTTAAAATTTTGTACTAAAAAAATCTGCTTTAAAAATCATTTAGAAAGTCATTCCAAATGAAGCCTATAAGTCAATTTCGAGTTGGACTTGAACTTGACTTGTGAACCCATTTTAACACCTCCTCTACTTAAAACTAGATTTTCTATTGAAATATAAAAATTGATTAACAATAAAAGAAGATAATTAATCCAATAAACGTGATTAAAACTAACATTAATACGTGATCATCATCATGTCACAGGCCGTGAGGCCACGAAGCACAGCTTGACTGCTTAATTAAAATCAGTTAACAGGCTTTTTAAAATATAATAATTAAATTAAAAAAAAAATTAATTAACAGAATTTCGTGCAAGTAACTATTGCATTAAGATATTAAGAAGCCAAGATTAAAAGTAAACAAATCACATCTAAATTATTAAAAATTAAATGAAATATCTTTTTTTCTGTATATATTTTGCTGTGATTGAAAGTATAAAATATTATATAAATAAATATTAAAATTTAAGTATTTCATATATAAATATAGAAGAATTATGTGATTAGAATGATAATAATAACTTATGCTTTAATAAAATTAATAGATGAGGATTTTGGATGGTTTTTAAATTCAGAAAATTAAAATTTTATATTAAGGAAAAGAAGATCAACTTATTATATATAATAATAATAATAATAATAATATACCATCTCTATTTTTAAAAACTTTTTTAATTATCATTTTTATTTTTGATAATTTACTCATGATTCTTTCTTTTTTTTTTAATATTATCTAGATGCCATAGTAAATGCACAAATCCAAAGTCACTTGAATAAGAAAAAAATTTTACTCAAAACACCAACACAATCTCTTTATTTAAAATCATCTTTTTATAAAATTATTTGTAATTAATATATATAATTATAAGAAATTATTTGATAGCTTATGTCACAATCACTTTTAAATATTATAATTTTTAAATTTACACGTGTCAAAGACTTACAAGCCAGATGTAATTTCCACAATTGTTTTTGAAAAAAAAAACAAATAAATATTAAAGACACGTGTCAATGCACAAATCCAAAGTCACTTGAATAAGAAACAAAATGCTCAACAAAACCGGCTTCAATACAGGTGGCGCCTAATTCAACGGCTTTGGGAAAAAAACATCTTTAAATATACTAGATGTTGATTTTGGTGGGACCAACATTTGATTTTGATCAAATAGTTTATATTTTTATTATTGTGCCAATCAAGGCAGGATATAATTGTATATTCTTATGATTTTCGTAGCTTAGATTCTCAATAAAAATGTCATAAAGTTTCCATAAGAAATTTTATGAATTATAAGGTCACATTTGAAGCTATTGATGTAGGAGTCATAGTATTTGAGCTCTTTAGTTTTGAAAAATGAGGATTAGGGGTTGAGTTAGGGGTTTAACTAAGTATTTATGAATAAATTTTGGGTTTTGATTACTCAGGCTTAGTTTGGGATAATTTTTTTAGTGCTTCTTAAAGCAGTTTTTATTACATAAATTAAAAATTTTTGTACTAAAAAACTGCTTTAAGAACCAATAAGAAAGATATTTCAAACAAAGCCTTAAACCCAACTCCATAAAAAAATTGATAGATTCCATATAGGATGTTTGGAGTAAGAATTTGATGATGAGACTATGAGATAAGCTAAATCATGAAGAATTCATTAGAGATGTTTCAAGCTAGGTTTTGCTAGCTTTGATATTGCTTAATGAGCTAAACTGGGGGTGTTTGGTGTATTAAGAGGAATAATAAATATAGAATATAGAAGAGGTGTTATGTGATGTTGAGATCTATAAAATGTGATTTCTAATATAAAAGTTATTGGATTAAAGCACAATATGTCACGACCCGACCCGGATCCTGATTTCGTCCAGACGAACCATACAGCCAAAACTGATTTTCTGCACAACCTGTACCGATCGTCCCGGACGATCCAACTTCGTCCCGGACGAACCTGGAGCAAAAACTGATATTACACAATAAGAGGGGGGTGATTAACATTAAATGTTTATGGCCTCACTAAAGAACTACAAATAATCATGAGAGTTAGAAATTTGAGCATATACTGAACCTAATGAAGGGAAGTGTCACCCATAAATTTATTCATCTTGATTGGAATTATTAGTATTAATTTGTTCATTACATATTTGAGTTTTAAAGTAGAAGACTGATCACAAAGATGAAGATTCAATCATACGTTATGTTTGCATTATTGATCTTGTTCTTCATATTATTCTTTATGCAATTGAGCTTTCACATACCTCTTACTTCTGAATCCAATTATATTTCCTCCTGAGACCCTCAAATTCTTTTCATATTGTTGCGTCCTGGAATATTCGCGGCGGTAGAGAAATATATAGTTTAACGTCTTAGCGTTGTGCGAAGATCCAGCACACAATTCTGAATCCAATAATATTTCCTCCTAAGCCCTCAAATTCTTTTCATATAATCATATTTCTTTTAATATTAGCAATTATTGACTAATTAAAGCTAGTTCTATAAAACTCTAATAAACTAAATATAAGAATTATATGATTTTCAACTTTTGTGAAAGTACATTCCAAAGAGTTGCAATCAATTAGCATGAGCCTTGTAGCCTCCATATAGGGATAAGCAAGACCAATAATTGAATTGTAGATAGATAGGAGCTACTAAACAACTTAGATGCATATTGTATAGAAAAACATTGAATGTGGCAAATGACTTAGATTCTTGAATTCATGAAAAATTTAGTTAATGTCACATCAAATCTAATATTCTCTTGTGAATTATTGCATGATCATTATTAATATTAATGGGATTCAAATCTTGGTAGGCCAATACATTCTATTAGGTTATTTGGTAGGGCTACCAAATTTACATCAAAGTCTTCCACTTGTCAATTTCAATATATATATAATCTATTATACCTAAATAAAAATATAAAAACATCATTTAAAATAAATTATAAGAAAATGACTCCAAATACAACTTCAATCTATTATAGGACTACAAGCAAGCAGAAATAGAAGGTTCAAATGGGGGCTGATCATAAATAACAATAAATAAGGCTTGAAAAATGTTGATAATATATATGATTGAAATATGCTATTTACTTAATAGAATAATGCTTTTATGAGCTAATCAGCTTAGCCAAAATTGACCCCAAAAAAATTATTAGAGGTTAAAGATTAAGTAAATAGATCTAATTTATGAAGTATGATTTGCTTGTATTCAGATTTAAAATTAATATACATATAAAATAGTTATTTATGAAATAACATTGTTGAGGGTAGAATAAAGATAGAGTTGAATTTAATATCATATGCTCAAAGTTACGCATAAGCGTGCATCAAAATATCGAGGAAATATGATTCAAGCTAAGTTCATCTCGTCCCAACCCATAAGACACTCGACACTCAAGCAGGCATCCATGATCCTATAACTCATCCCAGCTGAGCAAGCATAGTCGATTAGTCTACCACAACGAATAGTACCGATGAAATCGTATCTGACAAATACTCAAGGAAGGAAGGCTTTTGAAGATAACTCAATGATTTCATAAGAGCTCGAAGGCAACTTCATCAAGTCCACTTTTCAATCAAGCTACATAGCTATTATATTTTTTTCTTATTTTCCGTATAGTCATGCATATAGTCAATTCTTTAATATTTAAGCACCAAATCAAATCTATAAATAGGGGAGGCAACATATGAGCTCAATTTAAATAATTTTTTATACTCGAAACAATTTTACAAAAATCATAAAGCTTCTTAATCTATAATTCTCCCCTCTCTATATTTTCTCTCTCTCTCAATATTCTTAATATAGTTGAATGTCATGTACAAATAATTCGGAATTCAACAATTAATATGATATTCTAAAACACAATATAAAATAATTAGGCTGAACTCAAAAAAAAAAAAATCTCTATTATAATATTCCTTTCAATACATTTGTATTAAATTTAATATTTTTATATTGTATGAAATAACATTATAATTTTATACATAATATAATTTCTGACTTCATAAATAAATTCATGTAATCATAAATTTACACTGAAATATATATATGTAAATATTATTCTTTTAGAATTATTTTTCGAAAAAATGCATAAAATAATTCCTAATCATGACCGCACGTGAAACATTCATCCACTAACTAAATATCCAAACATGATCTTTTAGTTTGGCAGAGAACTATTACTATAACTCAACTTGCCTCGTATCTGCAGCAAGGGAAGCCGTCCTGGACGATGATGAAACTCCATTATGCTGCTCCCTTGGACGGCCTCCGGGTAACCAGGGATTCGTGTCTTTATGTTTTTTTCAAATACCTGAGTCCAGGACCACTTGGCTTCGGAGTTGGTTCTCTTTGGATCTGGTTAAAGTTTTGTCTGCAAAGACTGATTGGGATCTTTACTTCAGAAGAGATTTGCACGACTGGGATGAGATGCTTCCAGTGTAATCTCACAATGATCTATTGCGGCTGTCATTTGGGCATCTGTTTCGCTTCACTCTGTTTAATTTCTGCGGTTATCTTAATGTTTCTTTTGAGTTTTTATTAGTTAAGATGGCATTTTGTTTTAAGGCCATTTAATAGTTCTTTCTGTATTAGTTTTTTTTCTGGGCTTCTTCAAGCCGGCCAGTAATGACTTTAGTGAGTTATTTTATTACTTGTAACCATTTTTTGATTAATATAAAGGCTTAGGCCAAATTTTCCCCAAAAAAAAAACATACTCTCCTTCTCATAAGGGGCATTAACTAAAGTAATTTCTATACTCTTCTTCTTCGCTTCTGCTACAGCAGCATCCCAAGATGGAGAAACTACCTTCTGAATTGTCTCTACAGCAAGAAGATCCTTCAAGACCTTAAGCTATTTTTGAATCCCAAGCTTTACAAACATGCATAGAAATCTCTAGATTTAAAGCTGTAGCATGTAAATGCACTTCCCACTTCTTCAAGAAGGCAAAATAAAAGGAATGATATGATCTTTTGGATTACATGAATCAATGAAGATGAATAATCTCAGCAGGCTTATTTTGAAAAAAAAAAGCAAGCAAAGCTAAATATTTATAAACTTCCAAAAAAGAGGAGGTTCTCGATGATTTTTTTTTATTTCCTACTTCATCTCATAATTTCTCCCATTCAAATCTTTAGCATCATATGTGAGAAAGTAAATAAAATTCTGAACAAAAAAAAAA
>NW_021318618.1:6600301-6618329 GCF_001605985.2 Dendrobium catenatum | reverse complement strand
ACTCGATGACCTTTAAGTTATCCAAATTGGGCGTTAACATGTATAAAATTTTTAATATATTTGTGCGTTGATATTTTTTCTATTTTATTCTATGCTCAAGATTTGAAGTACATACGACTTAACTCCAACTATATATATATATATATATATATATATAAATAATATATATATATTACTATATATATATATATATATAGTATATATATATATATATATATATATATATATATATATATATATATAATATATAAATATAATCGCTTTCATTTATCTGTCAAAAGAGCCAAATAAAATTCCTTTCTAGATTCAAACTTTCATCATTATATTTCTTTTTTGCAATTATGACGGATCAGTTAATGAGGAATTGAAGAGGGACATCCGAACTGGGATAAATTTGGCCTATTCCATTGGTAAACAATAAATTGAGTTATATGGGTTTCATTTTTTTTCTTCTTTTGTAATTGGATGTAGATAAAAGGGTAAATGATTTTATTCTAAATATATGCAGGTAAGGTCTAGTTTTTCAACATGCTGATGTTTTGTTGATCAGAATCACAGATACGAGGTCCCAAAGCTTTAAATTAGTATGTTATGTAGAAAGGAAAAAAAAAAACCAAAAGTTAGTTTAGGAATGGTTTTAATTATGTCAAAATATTGTGAGGAGATGTGCAACTTATAGCTAACATGTTGAATTGGATGCTTATATGTTTTCAATTGCTTGTGCTTGTTATTTTCAAGTAAACATTTCTTTTAATTCAATTAGTATTTTGTCTTTTCAACCATTTTCCTTGTCATTTTCGAGTACCATCTTAAAAAGCAAACTTGCATCTATACATAATGAAGTGTCTAAACTCGCATCAAAATGATTTAAAGATAAATGTCTTTTTTTTTAATGTTTCCAGCATTAATATGCACACATCCCAAATTGCATGAGGCTTCCTTCCACTTTTCCACGTTGTGTAGAACTTTTGATGCGCACCAACCCTTTAAGTCTGTGTGCTTTCTAAAGCATTATATTGTTAATTTATAAAGAAAGCTTTAAGCCTATCGCAGCTGAAGGAGAAGAGACTTAAACATGCATGTAACTCCTCCAACCTAAACCAGAACTGAGAATGTGCTAATCACCTTGCCGCTTCCATATAAACCATGACTCATTCTGAATGGGACAAAACAAATGCAAAACAACACTTCTTTCAACAACTCATTAAACTACCAATGTAGTCACCCAATTTTTTTTGTATACTTCCAATAACTAGTGACACATTTGAAATATGAACACTAAAGTATGCAAGGACAAATAATTCAACGATTCTATTCTACTTCTCAAAAGTTTCCTTACATGCTTCTCTATTTACTCTCTTCTATAGACCTCTTTTCAGGTTTTGCAAATTAGATACACTAAAATTTTATATGAAAGGATATTCTATTTATACATTTCTTATAGTTAAAGAACCTCAAGAAAGGAAAAAAAAAAAAGCTATATACAATGGAAGGAAAGGGTCAAAACGTAGATCATTCCAAGTCTATAGTGACTCCTGCCCACGATTTTTCTTTTTTATAGTTTGTTAACCTCCATTTCACCTAATTTATCTTCGAGCCGTGTCTTGACTTAAGCTAATTTGAACCTCGCCTAGGCTAATTCCAATTCAAATTAATGGCCGATTTGGATTGGATTGTAGTATCGACTAAATTTAATTTCTTAGATTAAGAGAATAAGACTCAACTCGAACTTCAAATTGACTCCGGAATTAGTCGAATTTACTTGATTTGTTTCCAATTTAAGCCGGATTAGTTTCAATTTTAACTTGCGTCAGTTTGATTCGGATTCGATTCATCGTTTTATTTAATTTAATTTTGTTTATTTGATCAAATCAAATTGAACAAAGATTGACCCGATTTGACCCAAATCATGTTCAAATCAAGTCCAATTTTGACCCAATCAGTTCATTTCCCAGTTCAATTAAAATCCAAATGCTTTCCAAATTGATTCAAATCTCCATCAAAATCAGGAAAATTGAACCCGACAGGCCCCGATTTTTTGCCAAGGCCCGAGAGTCTGAGAGTGTTTATTTGTTAGGTACGTTTGTAGCAGTTCAGTGAAGCCACAGATAGTTTCCAGGAAGCCATGATGAGAGTCTGAGGAGTGTTTGAGTTTTGTTTTTAAAGCTTTCCATAGTTGCTTTCTTTGAGTTTGTTCAGTTTGGGAGAGCTTTGAGTTTGGAGAGATTGTGTTATTGTTGATGTTGAGTTGGAGTTTAAGAGGTTTCATTTGTTGAGTTTGAGTTTGTTAACTTTGTTTGAGTTGAGTGTTTCATTTTGTGTTGTGAGTTGGTTTGATTATCATGAATATTTTAATTGTGCATTTGTGTTTATTTTAGTTGGTTTGTTTTTTGTTCAGATTTTAAATTATAAATTAAATGAATTTCAAAAATTAAGTATTTAGATTAGTTTAATATGTTAAAATTCAATTTTTTTATTTAGAGTTTCGTTTATTTCAATTAAAGATTATTAGATTTACTTTGAGTTGAATGATTAATGTTTTGGATTAACTTGAATTGCTCGATTATATAAATTTCAAAATTTATTTTTAAAGTCTTGATAATAATTAGAAAATTAAGGTTAAAATATTTAGATTTGGCTTGGATTAAATTAAATTAAGTTAAGCTTTTTAATTTGAAATTAAGATTTTTAAAAAGTTAGATTTAAGTGTTGTGTTTGAAATTAATTTTAAATTAAAATTAAAATTAATTCACGTTTTACAGTTTAATTAAAAAAAATTGTAAAATGTTAATTTGAAATCATTAATCAAGTTGAATATATTATTTAATTAAAGTTAAAATTTATTTGAGTAAATTTAATTGTTGTATTTTACATTTAAAGAAATTTAATAATTAGATATAAATTAATTAAATTAATAATTTTTTTAATCAATAAGGTTATGACGTTTGCACTCTAAATGGCGATGTTGCTCTCAAATGACTCAAAAGGCAACTCGGCAAGATTCAAAGGAAATTTTCGGTAGCCTCCCGCATCCCCTCCCGGCGCATGTCTCTTAAAAATAAATTTGAACCATTTCGCCCGGATTAAAATCAACGGCGCGAGTCTCGCAAAATAAATCATCCGCCCGGATTAAAAAATCACGGCGGGTCTGGGGTCCTTCAAATTTTGAAATTTTCATCTCTCCCATATCAAAAATCAATGGCGCGAGGTCTTCATTCCCTTTTATAAATTTTGGCTTATTATAAATTTTTATTAAAATAGAGAAGAGCTGTATTATTATTAAAAACAGAAGTTGAAATCTTTCCGCTTTAATTTAATTCAACAAAAGAAAAAAATCTGTATGGAGAGGCATTTGTGAATGCAAGGTTTAAAAAAAATATCTAAGTCGTCAAATTTATCATCCCATAAAACTATGTGAAGTTTGCTGGAGTAAAGAAACGGTTTGAGCAAATAAAGATAAATGCTCATTGCCCTCATTTTCCCCAAAAAAAAAAGATAAATGCTCACGTGCTTTTGGATAAAATCTTCATACAGAAGTACATTGTCCCTATATACCTTGAACCGAACAGGAAAATTTTTGTAAGAACAGAAGTGCGAAGAGGTCGGTTGGGCGTGACTTGAAGCCGAACAAATGCAGAGGGATTTTTGAGGGAAACGGACGCGATAAGTGTGGACGATTCAGGCGTGTGGAGTTGATTCCGGCGCGGCTTGACGATTGAAGGCAGGTTCTTGATCGAAGGAGACCACAAGAATCGTGAGAACTTCGGTTTAAGGATCACTGGAAAACTGAGTGAGTGTGGATTGGATCCTTCAGTTTTTTTGATTCTCAATTCCTTTTTTTTGAATTACCAAAAGGCAGTTATTTAGTCAAAAGATGCGTCCTTTGGCCATGTGGGGCGGACATTATTTCTGAAGAAATGCTCATGCTTCATTTTTTTTTCAAAATAGTTGACAACACTCAATTGTTATCAATAATAAATAACACCTTTATCTATTTAAGTCTTTTGATGTAAAAGAGGTTGAGCAATAAAAAAAACAATTTGATTATTTAAAGCACTGATTGCTATTGACTGATGAATCTTTGAATCAGACATTTAATTTTTCTTATGTAGCAAAAGTGTTGTCATTTAATGGCTTGATATTGTGCTCACATTTAATAGGATTACAAATTATTCACGTGAAGACTCTAAACAGAATGACAATTTGTTGCTATTTCCATCAAACAATTGCTTTCTTTGGTCCGGCGGAGCAACGACGTCAGGCGGTGGTCCGGCAGAGGTGAGGGCCTGAAGTGGTGGTCTGGCGAAAGCGAGGGCCTCGGGTGGTGGTCTGGCGAAGGCGAGGGCCTCAGGTGGTGGTTTGGCGAAGGTCCGGCGGTGGTCGAGGAGGAGCTTCCTCCTTCTCTTCTCCTCTTCTCTTCTTGCTTTGGTCCCCCTCTCAAGAGAAATGAGGGGTTTATTTATAGATTTCTGGAGTGGCATGGACCGTAAATAGGTGAGAGATCAAGGATAAATGGGGAGTGGTTGGATGGACGGCTGATATTGAATCCCTTGATTATGGACAGTTCATTAAACATTTGAAGGTCTTAATGATGTCGGAATTCAACGATCTTGGGCTCGTTGGATTTGTCTCGTCGAGCCGCTCGATTCAATTATAAGCAAGTTATGTTTGGAAACTGTTTGGGAATCCAAATTGTGGTTTGAACCCTCCAATAGCGCTTCAGACCCTTAATTTGGACCCATTTGGGCTTGGATTGAGTCAAATTTGATGTCGTTGGGTCTGTATTTTTGAGACATTCAGTTCGACTATAAGTTTGCTGAAATCGGAGTTCGGATGGTTCCAATTTTAATTTTGGAAGTTTCCAACTTGGTTTTGCATCGAGATTCGTGCCCGATCAAGATAAATTTTTGATGGCGTATCAAGAAGAAAAGAGAGAAGAGATGGGAGAGAAACATAATGTTTAGGCGTCATAGAGTCATATTTGTCAGTTGGTCTAGTTGAAAATTTGCTGATCGCAAGGTATACTATTATTATGCTACCTCTAATTTTAATGATTATGTGCATTTTATATTTTATGAATTTTAACTTGGTCAAAATTTTTAAAAATTATGATATCTTTAATTTTAGCAAACTTCCACTATGTAACATTTAATATGTTATAATTTTAATCATTTTGTATATATTGACACAAATATATTGAATTTTCACCGGTTATTTTTGTATTTTGAGAGACATTTCTTATTTTGGGATATTTAAATAAATATGAAAATTTGATAAATAATTATTAAAATATCATAATATTAGTATGTGACATGCATACTTATTACAGTGGATACATATATGATTAAAAGGAGCACACTGGATTTTTTTATAAATTTTATTAATTTTGGTTCATATGCAAATTTTACATGTATTAATATGATACAATGAGATGAATATTATGTTATATATGCAGTGAAATATATGTATGTAACAAGACTGGTAAAAAATGATTAACTAATTCAAGTTGGCTGGAGACATATTACCTTGTATGAAAGAGCAGACCAACGAACTTTCTATTAAAATAAGATTGTAATGTAATCCTAAATGATATGAAAAAAAGACATAAGGAGACAAATTGATATGACATGATATGCCGACAGAAAAATAAAGTGACAACTTTTGATATGAAAGTCATTTGACTTAAATGACTTGTGATATGATTGATTATTGAAAATATGATTGAGACTGATTTCTATAGGATTAGCCTACAAGACTTGATATAAGAAAAACACCACAGATAGTAGAATGTATTTTCTTGCTTACAATGCATACATATGCATATAACAAGAATATATATATATGATAAACTACATAACTGACATGACATGATTTATATAAGATATAATCATTGACTGATACAAGTATTTGATAATATTGATAAAACATATATAAATGCATTTGATATAATATGAATTATATAATTTACATATATATGTTCCTAGCATAAACATTGTACGACAAACCTATGATAATAACACATGTGCTGATGTAATAAGTTATTATATATATCAATTCTCTGCTTGTCTCAGTTTTATGAAATCAACAAACTGAAAAATTCTAAAAGCGAGAAAAATACCTGAGAAGAAGAACATCTCATCAGTCAATCCTTCTTTACTGAAAATTTCATCTTTTCATGTCAATTTTTTATTTTGCTTGATGATTACTATTTTCTGCAGCTCGAACTATTTAATTTTCTTCTCAATGAGATGTATGCCTTACTTGTTGAACTATAATACATAGCCTTTTTTTTCAGTATTAAAACTAACAAGTTACTTTTTTTATATTTATCTTAAATGCTCTTAAAGAGCTAAGAGATCAGAGCCCTGCATTGGGTACCCATACCCACACCCACCCATGTACCCACCCATACCCAGTATGGGTGGATATGGGTACGCCCATGGCCTTATGGATGGGTACTCAACCTCAGAGGATAAATCGATTTACATTGTTAATCACCATATATCTTATATCACTGCAATCATTACTACATAGTGTGCAACACTTAACCATGCTGCGACTACGATAAATTATGATATGCATTTTGAAAGTTTGCAATCCTCAAGGCCATCAATCCGTGGCAGACTACGTTCAAAAAACATGGAAAGTGGGTGAGTATAGGTGGGTATGGCATCCCGAAAGTCACCATGGGTGGGTGTGGGTGGGCGAAGCTCATCCGAGTAAAGCATGGGTACCCAACCAGGACCCCATGTAGGGCTTTGTAAGAGACTGTTTTAGATCAGATTTAAAGAGTAAAGAGACTGTTTTAGATCAAATTTGAGGAGTTAAGGAGGCTAAATTTGATATATTAGATAGTCTGAGACTGAAAGGGCTCCAACATAAATAATTCATGGACCATTTTAACCTTCTTCTCATAGAATCATAGTTTGTTTGACTCTAGAAGGGTGCTTGTTCTTCATTTTTCTTATTGTCATCTCAACTGAACATGTGGGTTTAAAGTGGAACGCATAGTTAAGCTTCTTATTTAATAACTTATTGTTTTATGTAATTAGTACTTGCAAGTCAGTTTATAGTCCCAATATATGCCAACCATTTGTAACTTACCAGGCATGTACAATGAGAACATCATTGCCAACGAAATGATGCAATATGACTGCTTCGTGAGAAAAATGACAATGATTTACAGTGGGGTTGTAAGGGGAGAATTTTCTAGGGTGTTAGGGATGAGTAAACACCACAACGATGAAACATGCAAGAAAGTAAAAGCAGCGGAAAAATAAAGGACACTATGATTTAATGTGGAAAAGCTCAAAATAGGGAAAAAAAAAACAAGGAGCCACACCACAGGAAGAAATCCATTATCAAAATTGAGAGAAATAAGTACAGATCTCTCTTCTCTCTCACTCTCTCCTTGCTTCTTTTCTCACATGCCCATATTCTCAATGTCTAACACATCAAAATACAAGAGAAAGCCAAGTAAAATAACACTAAGGGATGCAACCCTTCAGAAAAACGAGAAAGAAAACCGTCTAGTCCGTCTCGTAGCAATGTGGCGCCAGTTTGAAGCGCTGCGGCGCTTGAACCTCTATCTTGATCCACTACAATGTTATATATATGCCGTTGCGGCGCTCTGCTCTCTATCGTTCTGCACCGGGGCGATCGGGAACACAGCACTAGGTGCTCGGGTACACAGCTCTAGGTGCTCGGGTACACAACAAGGGGGTGTTGTACCGAAAAAAATTTCAGGTGCACCCCTAGCCAAAATGAGAAACTTGAGGTCCGAGGCAACGAAACAACTCAATTGATCAACACAATCAGATTCCACACAAAACTTAGGGGACACTTAAAATTCCCTTCAGTTTATTTGATAGAACATAAAAATAAAGTTTAATACAAAAGGGATATTTAGATGGGTGCCCATGAGTACAAGTCAAGTATATGGGTGCTCAGGTGTGACAGCTTGCGGATGGGTGCCCATGAGTGGAAGTTATCATGGCAGGTGAATAATGGCATGGCTGATAGAAGATGTACACATGTCATTAAGGTGGCAGTCGTCACATAACAAATTAAATGTGTCATCTTGTGAGAAACAACAAGTTGTCCAAGAGTGGGATACAGGGAAGTCGTCTCCCAAAGTTAACGAGTCTGTCTTGCAAGAGACGATGACTTTCAAGAGGAAACAACAGATAGAGTATTTGTTAGGTAGAAGACTTGCTAGGGGTGGAAGACGAGTTGTGGTTGTTAGCTTGATGGATGTAGCAATGGTTATGGAGAAGCCATTAGGTTGTAGATGACTTAATTGATGTGGAGAGTGACTGGTACCTGCCAAGTAAAAGCACTTCTAACCACCTAAGGCTTCGTTTGGGACAACTTTCTTTATGCTTCGTAAAATGATTTTTTAGTACAAAAATTTTAAGCTTTATATTAAAAAGCTGTTTTAAGAAGTAATAAGAAAGCCGTCCCAAACGAAGCCTAAGTTGGGTACTAAGACCCACCTCCAATGGTCTTAAGAGGTTACCTGTAGAAACAAAATTGTTAACAAAAGGGTTACTGATCGTTGGATTATATTATTGGACTACTAGAAAAGGGCACCAGGGTGGAGACCCGACAATGGCAAAAGGAGTGGCCAAAACACATGAGAGTAAAGACAAAGGTGTTGGAGAAAAGTTATTTTTAGGAAAATGAACCTCTCAAGGACCTTGTTGTAGTAAGCAAGATTATGATGCTAAGCACACATGACAAAGAGTTTTTATTCTGTGCGGACACCGGACCTTATTGTAGTAAGCAAGATTATGATGCTGAGCACGCATAACAAAGAGCTTTTATTCTGTGCGGACACCAGATGGTTCTCCCGTCCGGTTAAGCGCTCAGTACCGAGCGCGGCACATTTTTTGGGTGATGTGGCATAATTTTATTGGTCTCTGAATGCCCTTCGGACTCCGCACAGAATAATAAATCCATGACGAAACTCAGCTTGAGGAATGAGTCAACAAAAGGATAGTTCCGAGGAGGCCGTCTAATGAAATAAAATATCACAAGGCCATTGAAAAGAGGTATTTAGTGTGTTTCACATTCTCAGCTGGCTGAGCACACACGAGGCTTGTGAATGTAGAATTGGATGGATCGGCGGATCGTCGGAGCGAGCCGGAGACAAGGAAGATGAACAAGAAATGGAAAAGCTGTATTGTCTTATTCACCGTATCCGTTATACAATAGATAGTTTAAATAGATAAGAGATGACAGGTTGAACACGTGTCATTTTGTTATTGGCTACAATTGTGTAAGCTGTAATTATACTAAGCATCTATCCTAATAGCCCCTGTCAGACTGATGATTCATCTTGAATTGTGAGTTTGGAGCGGAAATCCTTGAATCGAGCGGTAGGAAGTGGCTTAGTGAAGATATCCGCGATTTGATGAAGAGTGCCGATCGGAGTGAGGCGGATGACCTGATTTTGAATGTGATCGCGGACGAACCGGTGATCAATTTCGATATGCTTCGTGCGGGCGTGATACACCGGATTGTGAGCGAGCGCGATTGCGGAGGTGTTGTCGCAGAAGAGCTCGATCGGCTGACTGTGTGGTATGCTGAAGTCGTTGAGCAGACGCTTGAGCCAAATGGTGTCGGCGGTAGCAGCTGCGAGTGCCCGGTATTCGGATTCTGTGGATGACCGAGCCACCGTCGTCTGCTTCTTGACCGTCCATGAGACGAGCGTGCTGCCGAGGAACGTGCAATGACCCGTTGTAGACTTTCTTGTTACAGGATCGCCTGCCCAGTCTGTGTCTGAGTAGGTAGAGAGATTGAGTGAACCTGGTAGAATGGATAGGCCGAACGACACTGTTCCTTTGATGGATCATGCAGGTGCTGAGAGAGGACGTTGACCGCGTGAGCAATGTCCGGACGGGTTAACGTCAAGTATTGCAGTGATCCTGTTACACGTTTGTAGGTCTCGATTGCGGATAAGTTGCTTTCGGTTGGAACCTGATCGGGAAGTTTCGTGCACGAGGGATTAGAGAGGGGGTTACAGTGAAGCAGATTCATTGAATTTAAAATGGATGTGGCATAAGCGGACTGAGAGAGGAAATACTTATCTTGAAGTTTTTGTATTTTGATGCCGAGAAAGTGATGTGCCAAACCGAGGTTCTTCATATTGAATTTATTGTGTAGTTTGGACAGCATGTCTGACAAGAGTGCTTCATTGTTCCCGGTCACCAGAATATCGTCGACGTATACGAGTAGAAAGATTAGAGTCGAGTCATGTTTGAAAGTGAGTAGAGAGGGATCCGCCGTGCTATAATGGAATCCGAGGTGAATTAAGTAATTCGTGAATGTGGTGTACCACTGTCTTGGTGCCTGACGTAAGCCATATATGGATTTTCGAAGATGGCAGACATGATCGGGAAATTCGTTGTCGATGAATCCTCTTGGTTGTGTCATGTATACTGTGTCTGTAAGCTGTCCATGGAGGAACGCGTTGGATACATCCAACTGCTGAACTGGCCACCCTTTGGACAGGGCGATAGTGAAGAGGACCCTTATGGTTGGAAGTTTGGCGACCGGACTGAACGTCTCGCCGTAGTCGATGCCGTACTCCTGCTGATTGCCCTGAGCGACCAACCGAGCCTTAAAGCGAGCCACGTTGCCGTCCGAGTTAAATTTCTTGCGGAACGTCCATTTGCATCCGAGGATGGGGGCGTTGGATGGAGGTGGGACAAGATCCCAAGTGCCTTGCTGTTGAAGTGCGACGAACTCGTCAGCCATGGCTTGCCTCCATTCCCTGTGCTTGGATGCTTCTTTGAAAGTGGTAGGATCAGGGTCGGAGTCCGCAGGATGTAGCGTGTTAGCCATCAAATTAAGGCGTTGCGGTGGTTTTAGAGAACCCGTCTGAGCTCTAGTGATCATTGGATGTCTTACTTGCGCGGGGTTAGATGTGTTGCGGACGGTGATATCACTGTGGTTAAGCGGAGGAGGATGTATGGGAGACGCTGCGAGGATATGCGTGGGATTGGTTGAGGTAGACGCCTGGAGCTGAGAAGCTGTATGCGGCATATGGAACTCGGTTGATTTAGACGTGGGCAGAAGCAATGAGGGAGGATGATCCGATGAAGATATCTGCAATGACGGGTTATTAGTAGCGAATGGAAACGAACATTCAACAAATTGAACGTGTCGCGAGATAAAAGATTTTTGAGAGTCCCTGTCGAGGCAAATGTAGCCTTTATGCCGATCTGAGTATCCCATGAAGACGTGAGATTTTGATTTCGGATCAAATTTCGTCCGTGTATGAGATGGAAGGAGCGGGAAGCATTCGCACCCGAAGACCCGAAGATGAGTATACTCGGGATTAGTATGAAAGAGCAGCTGCAGGGGAGATTTGTTTTGGGTGTTAGGTGAGGGCATCCTGTTAATCAAGTAAACGGCGGTTGCAGTGGCCTCGGGCCAATATTGGAATGGCATAGAGGCTTTGTGAAGCAAGAACCGGACTGTCTCCACAATGTGACGGTTCTTACGCTCGGCTACTCCGTTTTGCTCCGGAGTATAAGGACAGGACATTTGATGACCGATCCCTTTAGAATGTAGAAAAGATTTCATGGCGTAGTTGTTAAATTCTGTTCCGCCGTCCGTCCTGAGAATCTTAATAGATTGCTTCGTTTGATTTTCAATAAACTTGGTAAATGTAATAAATGTTGAAGTAACCTCAGACTTATGAATAATTGGAAACAACCAGGTATAGCGAGAAAAATCATCAACGAATATAACGAAAAAACGAAAGCCGTTAGTAGAACAAATCGGTGACGGACCCCAGACATCGGAGTGCACAAGTGAAAGTGGTGTGTTCGTCCTAGAAGCAGAAATTTCAAAGGGAAGTTTATGCAGTTTGCATTGAATACAGGTAGTACAAGAGGAGTTTACAGAAGATATATGTAAATCCGAATTGCTTTGAGCTATGTTCTTCAAGATCTTGAAATGCGGATGTCCCAAACGATCGTGCCAGAGGGAGTTCGGGTTCGTGTAGGCGGTGCAGGCGAGTTCCGGAGAGGTAGTAGTAGTGGTAGGTGTAATCTTGTAGAGACCTGCTTTACAAGGACCGCGTAGAAGCTGCTTGTTTGTCGTTAGATCCTTACATACAAAACCGGAGGGGTCAAACGTAATTGAAATGTTGTTATCTTTAACGAGTTGAGAGATGGATAGAAGATTGTAAGAAATTTTTGGAACGTGCAGCAAATTAGATAAGAGAAACTTACGATTCGGGGTGGGAAGAATACCCGTGCCCGAGTGGGCGATCGGGATGTTCCTGCCGTCCCCGATGAAGATACTATCGTTGCCCATATAGGGAGAGGATCGACTGAGGTTGTCGCTGTTGTTCGTCATGTGCGAAGAAGCCCCTGTGTCTAAGTACCAGTCTGGAGACGGAGCTTCTGAATTTGCGGCGAGGGCGGTGTTCTGTTTAGGAGTATTAGACTGCGGGATATAATTGGCATTCATCCTGTGCCAGCATGCGTCTGCCGTATGCCCTTTCTTGAGGCAAATTTGACAGACAGGAATCGACTGCTGCTGGCCGGTGCGAGAAGCCGACTGGGGTGCCTGAACGAACGTCCGCGGTTCCTACGACCGCGGCCCCTGTTAGAATACAGGGCAGATTGCTGGATCGTGTCGGTATGGAGACGGGCAGCGTCGACATTGACATGAATTTCTTCACTTATTAGCATTGCATAGAGATTTTCAAGCCGAAGGGGTAGGGGATAGTTACGAACGTATGTCTTGAACAATTGATACGCCGGAGTTAACCCGTTCAAGATGTGTAAGATGATGTCCTCGGAGTCGATGGAGGATCCAGCGGAGGCGATTTGATCGACGAGCTTCTTGATCTCTGTGAGGTATTGCGTCATGGAGAGGTTTTTCATCGACACGTGATGAAATTCATTGCAGAGCTGAATGACTTTGGAGCGGCTAGTGGCTTGAAATTGACTTTCTAGTGCTTGCCAGATTTCGTGAGTTGTGTCGAGATGGATGATGTAGGGTAGCACCGCCGAAGATATCGTAGAGCAAACCGCAGCTTGAAGGTTCTGATCGGTGATCTTCCAATTCTTGATGACGGGATCAATATCGGAATCGGAGGCATTACCGGAATGCGTGGGCGGTGCCAAGAACTGCTCGAAGTCATTTGCCCGAAGGAGCTTGAGAACCTGATGACGCCAGATCGGATAGTTGTCCGGTGACAATTGATGTAGAACTAGAGTCTTGAGATTTGATACAACGAACTTGAGTGAATGGGATATTGGGGAGTTCTCGGTCGGATTTCTTGATTGCTGTTCCGTAGCTGAGGAGGAAGCGGAATGGGAGTTCGTCATTGTTGAGGACGAGAAGTAGAAGGAGAGGAAACGAAAGGCCTGATACCATGTAGAATTGGATGGATCGGCGGATCGTCGGAGCGAGCCGGAGACAAGGAAGATGAACAAGAAATGGAAAAGCTGTATTGTCTTATTCACCGTATCCGTTATACAGTAGATAGTTTAAATAGATAAGAGATGACAGGTTGAACACGTGTCATTTTGTTATTGGCTACAATTGTGTAAGCTGTAATTATACTAAGCATCTATCCTAATAGTGAACACAGCACCTCATCATAAAAGAAATAGCTAATGCATGAGTTAGAGCCGACATAAGTCAAGACCTTGAGGCAACCTGAGGTTGACCTCTAGGCAAGGCGACTTGAAGTCGACTCCTGTGGATGATTTGTGTAGATCTCGGAAAAATCTAAATCGCCTACAGGATGGGTGAAGTTGTTCATAAGCAACTTTCTAAGATTCAGTGGGGCTATAGATGTTGGCAGGGAAAAAAGAGAAGTTATTCATGGCACTGAGAAGATGTCAAGCAAGGGCGTCAGCAGAAAATCTACAGGAGGAGACTCAAGGGCTTATGTCCTGAAAAAAATATAAATTTTATAATAAAACTCTTCTACATATATGTGTACAACATATAAAAAAGTCTTGAGATATACACACCTGCATGCATCTCTGAACTATAAATATTTTGCAATATCACTTATGTACATAGCTGTGTATAAATCTTAAATACATTTACTATTAATACAACCTTTTCACGTATATGCTCATTTCGTATCCTATCTCTAAGGGTCAAGCCACTCATCCACCTAAGCATCCTCATATCTGCAACACTTAACAAGCTTTGAAAAACTGGGGATATAAATTTTTTTTTTATATACATTGAATATATATATATATATAGTGTCATTACACAATAAATTATAAGAACCTAATAGAAAATCTATCAAAATTTTATTGAAAATTTCGTAAAATACATTGCAAGGAGTGTACTAGGAATCGCTTGCATGATCACGAAATGGCAGCACAAGCTCTGAAAACTGGGGATGGGCCAATAAGCAGGTTTGTGATGAATCAATTAACGTAGAGATGAAAAGAACTCCTTTATGAATGTTAGTAAGCTGGAAAATTATGGAGAAGAGTTCGGGTTTAGTCAACAAAAATTTTGAGGTGATGCAGTCATGTAGAGCTAGAGTGAAGCTTCAGTTTGACAGTTGAACTTTAGTCTTCTTCTCTGTAACCATCTTCTCTGCACCATCACTGGAACCTGTTATTGGCAGCCTGAGAAAAAAAAAAAGTTCTCCATGGCTGCATTTACTATATTTCTTGCTACTCTCGAGTCAATGAGCATATCAATGAGGCTAAGGCACACATTATGTTCACATTATCACATAGCCTGTGAATACTTGATCACCAAAAACATTTTGTAAACCTGATTTGATAGCATTGCCTCTGAATAAAGAGAAATCCTCCGGAAAAGTTTAAAGTTAAAGCATTTGTTGCTCCTACAGCAATGGTAAAGTCCAACTTGACCCAGGAACTCGTTTTACTTCACTGCATTCCATAAGTTCTCTCACTCTTTTTACACCATCCCAATTTCTTGTTTTCGCTAACATATTTGATAGCAAAACATAAGTTGATGGATCTTTTTTCTCAATAGCAAGCACATTCTCAGCTGCTCTCTTCCCTATCTCCAACTCACCATGAAGCCGACAAGCACCGAGCAACGTTTGCCAAACAAGCACAGTAGGCTGGAATGGCATGCCAAGTATCAGATCTTCAGCCTCTCTAAGCTTTCCAGCTTTCCCAAGCAGATCAACCATACAACA
This sequence comes from Dendrobium catenatum, assembly GCF_001605985.2. NCBI lineage: Eukaryota > Viridiplantae > Streptophyta > Magnoliopsida > Asparagales > Orchidaceae > Dendrobium > Dendrobium catenatum. Next base: position 6,603,154 of record NW_021318618.1, on the reverse strand, counting down.
ATAATGATCTTCTCCTGGCCAAATGCCATAATCATTTACCATAGATATAAAGTAATTCCATCCCTCATCAACAAACCCACCTTGGCTGCAAGCATATAAAACACATATCAATGTGATATAATTTGGCTTTGCATTGGATGAGATCATTTGTTCAAACACCTCTATGGCTTCCAAAGCAAATCCATTCTGAGCAAATCCCATAATGACTGTAGTCCATGAAATGACTGACCTCTCCCTCATGAACCAAAACACTGAAAAGGCATCTTTCATGGAACCACATTTAGAATACATGTCGACCAGAGCGTTATCCACACATTCATCCACTTCAACGCCCAACTTAATCCTGAATCCATGAACCTTCTTTCCTTGTTCTAAAGAAGACAAACTAGCACAAGCATTCAGTTCAGTGGCTAATGTGAACTTGTTGGGAGAGATACCAGCTGCCTTCATTAATTTGATAATTTCTATGGCTTCGGAAGGCTGCCCACAATGTAGGCAGCCAGAAGCCATCTGGGTCCAAGCAGCCACATCTTTTTCCGGCATTCGATTAAACACTTTAAATCCATCAGCCAAATTCTGGTTTTTAATATACATATGTAACAATGAGTTCCCCACGCATATTTCATCATTGAAACCAAACTTTACAAGTTGGGCATGGACTTTTAACCCATTATTCAAGTTCAAACTTGTCGCTAACCCAGTAAGAACGCTACTAAACGTGTACTCATCAGGACTTACACCTTCCAGATTCATCTGAAGCCATAAATCCCATACCTTGACACAGTCAAATTGTAGATATCCAGCAATCATAGAATTCCATGTAACTACATCCCTAATAATGCATTTCTCGAACAACTCCACGGCTTCTTCGAATACTTCATTTCTTATCAAAGCCATGAGAAAAGCATTAATAAGGAACGCATTGGACTCGAAGCCAAGGCGGATAACTTGGGAGAATACCTGACGTGCTTGAGATGGGCCACCTGAGAGTGAACCGGCGTGGAGGGCGCTTACAAGCGCGAATTCATTTGGGCGAGTACCGCAGCGAAGCATTTGGTTGAAAAAGGAGAGAGCTTGACGAGCATGGCCGCTTTGAACGAGGCCGGCGATGGCAATGGACCACGAAACGAAATTGTGTTGGGGCATTTCGTCGAATAGTTGGAGTGGAAGGGAAACGTCGGCACAAGACTTTAAGTACATGTTGAGGAGGTGGTTCTGTAAGAAGAGAGAGGAGGAAAGAAGGGAGCTTTTGAAGAGGAGAGAGTGGATGGCGGCGCCAAGGCGGTGGTTTGATGTGCGGGCGCATCGCTGGAGGAGTCGGGAGAAGTGTTCGGCTTCAATTTCGGGATTGAGGGAGGAGAAAAGTCTGCTGAATGGAAGAACAGCACTAGCTGGTAGTGGAAATCGGGTACTGTATTCTGAAAGAAACGAGGGAAGGGCCATTCATTCCCTCCAGATAATTCATTCGTTGGCTTCTCTAACTATAAAAAGAAAAAAAAAAGAGGATATATATGTTAATTATATATATCATATTTATTTTTGGAATAATTTATATATATGCCATATAAATTTTATTTATTTTTATATCTAGAATTAAAATTTTAATATTAATTTATATAATACATTAATATCTTAATCACATAAAAAATATATATATATTTCATTTAAAAAAATTAATATCAATGATATTTTTTATATGATTGAATATTTTATAAGTAAATATCAAATTTTAGCTGTCACATATTTAATTCATAAGATTTGTACGAATTCAAGTTAGATATTTTACAATTTATCTCACAACATCCAAAATAAATAAATAAAAAATTATTTCAAACTTAAAATTACTCATAATCTTTTTTTAATAACATGGTATTTTACTTTAATATTTATCTTATATTCTTAATATAACAAATATATGGCTCTTCACATCAATATAATATTCTAAAAGCACTAATCTCAACGCTGAGAAGATAAACGCGAATGATAAGAAAGAATTCTATGTTAAGGGAAAATGTTAAAATTGCACACGTGCCTTCATCCGAGGCCGTTGGTTGGCGTTCGTCTTGCGAACCTCATAGCGGATTTTTTTGGAGAATAGTCGGTTCCTTCGTTTTTCTTTGTACCTCTGCACGCTGGCTTCTCGCATTGCTCCATCTCTCATTTCGAGCAATAGTTCATTGTCCGTCAAACTGACCTGCCACACTTCCCTTTATTAATGCTAACAAAATTATTATCAATTCCACTCTTAATTATTCTATCAAGAAAAGCTCAGAATGAATAATTGATCGAAGAATAAACATTTTTTCTATTTTGACTAACTTCAATAAAAATAGTTACTCAAATTTTTAGGAAAGATTTTTTTTTCTATTTTGTACATAAAATTATACCTTTCACAATTTACCTGCCCTCAAAAGAGGATTAATTATTCTGTGTGATCACAGGACGTCATCCGGAGTCGAAGCATAACGTTTTATGTTATTTTTTGCTGGGTGCACCGGGTGACGTGACACATTCTGAATCTCAAATCTCCTCTAAACGATTTGATGACCGCACAGAATAATTTCTCTTAAAAGAGACTGAATTGATCCGTTAACTTTTTTTGAATGATTAAAATGATTCTTAACTATATAATAGAGATCAAATTAGTCCTTTTGTGACATCATTTACGCCTCAATTTGAAAAATAAAAAGACAAATAAAATTTTCAAATAATTAGAGTATATCATTGTTTCTGTACAAAGTGAGAGAACATTTTCCTCCTCATCTGTAATTGCACTAATCTCAAAGTAAATTCAAGAGCTATTAAATTTATTATGATGCAATTTATTTAAGAAATTATGATGATTATATATAT
>NW_021318618.1:6561227-6599036 GCF_001605985.2 Dendrobium catenatum | reverse complement strand
ATGAGTCATCACCTTCTGCTTGTCAATGTAATCCGATTAATCATTTACAAGCTAACATTCATGATTAGATCACAAATATTTTGTTTTATGGAAAGCCTGTCGGCCCACCCTCTTAGGCAAGGTATTATATTTTAAAAGCCAACTCATTTTGATTTTAGTGTTAACAGCTAGCCTTTATTGCTTACATGTAAATATCACATTCATTTCATATTAGTCATGTCATTTTTTTCATACAATGTAAGTAAATATTCATGTACTTTATAAAATCATAACTATCAAATTACTCAGTGAAATTTAACAATATTGCTATTAAAATGCTCATAAAATTCATATCATTTACTAAAAACTACACGATGAAAGTACACTAAATCAAGGAAAAAATACATTTTTATAAATTTTGGGAAGATTAAATTTATCAAACTCAAAATTGTTAAAACTAGAGTGAGATTTATGTTACTTAACAAGAGTAAAAGAAATCTTTGAATAAAACTAACGAATGAAACTCTGAACCTCTCTCTCCCTCTTTTATCTCTACTCCTTTTCCTCCTCCCCTCTTCCTTTCCTTCCTTAACAAGTCTAATGGCTAGATAGGAGGGTGGTTGAGTGGAGCAGAAATTTATATTAAAAAAAGTTTTTTAGTGGCTAGCGCCATGACGCTCCAACTTGGCGCCACAACGTTGCATGCTCATTCCAGAGTTACTATAAAATAAAGAGCATCAGTGCCACCGCGTCGAATTTAAGCATCCCAGCCCTACTCCCTCCAAAGCTATTGTGCTTGAAATCACAATTCACAACGCCTAATTAATAATTTTAGATTTTTATTTTAAAATTATTTTCAAAATTTTCATGTTGTAATTAGTTGTTACAATACATAGGTCTAAATGTGAACTTTTTTTAACTACAACAAGTTACATATATAATATTGGAGCTGGAATTATCACGGTTGTTAGCACTAGACTAGTCCCTCAATAAATCCTCATTAAAGAGTTTAGGTTGTATTCATTCCCGTTACCAAACTCAAGGAGTGCGATACTGTATTTATTGCCTCTACTTCCCCATATTAGGATTGGATAAATTGTGCACTAACTATTTGAATTTGATACTCATCTCTCAACCTCCCTCTCCACCATTGAACCATAATTCTCTATCACATGCCACCAATATAGTAAGCCCTTATCCTACCGTCGAAAGTTTATAAGATAGATATTTGAATGATGCATTGATGGCACAATGATCACACAATCTAATGAGTTATCATGAATCTTCAAGGCAACGGACAAAAGCCAACATCAATCTTTTATCTAGTAAATGCATCCCATATATAACTCTTCATTTTGGTGCACGTATTAGCTCGATGGTTAACTAATTTTATAAGTCATTCATAATTTCACAATCTTAAATAGTTCATACTTACATATTCATGGCTTAATCTTTGAGATAAGCATATGGTTATATACATGATTAACCATGTAGCACAACCTCAAAGAAACTATGACCTCATTCACAATAACCATCAAAATGCAAGAGAGGAAATAACCAAAGTCGTTTAGAGGATAAGTCACTATCACCTTGTATTATCTAACTCGAGTTAGATGCCATGACATTATGACACATTTCAAAGGAGCCTATTTGCAATAATATAATGGGACTCTAAGTTCACTGCATATGAGAAGAGAATGTCATGAGATGACACCCAAAGCAAGGGATGGAAGTGTCTCATTCAATGAGGCGCTCTCCATGCCATTAAGAAGGTTGTGGAGACTCTTATAAGTAATTGTTATAGAGCCATTATTGTTCTCTAAAATATTATAAGGATTAGAAAAATGAAAGGACTAGTATATTGACATTTGACTACACAAAAATATCCACCAATTAATAGAGATAAAGTTCACTACAACTCATGTGCTACAAATAATTCCTAGCTTGGACACATCAATCAACTCAATACCTAAAATCAAAGAATAAGTCAACTCTTACAATAAGCGAGCCAAAGGATCAAGGTAATAAAGGGGATGGTGACCTATCACAAGGCATATATAGTCATGTTAGGGCTAAAAGAAGCTCCATGTAAGATGCTAAACCAATCAATACACGAAAGAGTGTAGTTGGTTTATATTATACATGAAGCATTATTTCTTTTGATAATGCTTAAAAGCTTTCATCATACATGATGTCGATGGAAAAAAATGTCGAAACAACTAGTCAGGAGGGGACGTACAAATATGATAACCTCTACGGCTAAAATGTTTAGAAAAAAAAAAAAAGAAGCCAATGCTACTAATATTTGTATATACTTTGTTTATATATACATGTATTCAATGGTTTACTAATTATTAGGATTATGTTACGATCTTAAAGGATTGCAATGATAAACAACAACTTTTTGAGCTCATCAACAACTCCAAAAAATGTGAAATCCAAAAAGGAGAAGCGAAGAATCACAATAAGCAGACTTTTTTCAGTTCATTATTCGTGAAGGAGAACATTTCTATGCAATATATGATCCTCAAATCACCTATTAGCTCTTATTGCATACATATCTAATGACTCCTAATCCTCATTAATATAAACCTAATATACTCATTATATTATTGTTCATATTAGATTCTTACTAAAAATGGATAAGTATTAGATTTGATTACCTCTAGGATATTTCAAAGTCTTTTAAATCAAAACTAAATAACTAATACATATCAATTTTAGGCTGTCATTACTTTCTCATTTCCATAATTAACTTAGCAATCATGATTAAAAAAATAGCAAATTAAATAAATTTAGCTCACAACAAAAGCAAGAGGATGTCTACATTAAAATATTACTTTTTTTAGACCCTTCTACTTCAACTCCCAAACAAAAATTAAGAACTTATATCTTTTTTTTTTGTAAACCTTCAATCAAAGAATAAATATACACAAATTAGTAATATCTAAATTTTATGTTTGAAAATTGCAATTTGATTAATCATTTGGCTCAAGCTCTTAACTGGAAAACATTTTAATAAATATCCTAATTACTAAAAAAAATTAGTACTCTAAATATCATTTAATTAGTAAAATAAATTTTAGCAAAATTTTTCAAACTAATTTGATATCACATCTTTTAATTTTTGCTTAATATGTTGTAATTTAGTTTAATATTTTGTTAAATGTAAAATTATTTTAAATATATAAAAGTTAGTCTCTATATTTATTTCTATTAAATTCATGATTTTTTTTGTGTGCAAAAATGTCATACTTCTTTTATTTAATTACAAAATATTTTAAACTTCATGAAAATTAACGTTCCAACCACAAAGCTGAACTCTCACCATCGATGCCATATGAAAGAACTCTCTGCTTTCAGTTCCAGATCCTCCGCACTCTTGAGTCTTGAATGATAAGGCTCTCATGGGCTCGCCGGAAATTCCTTTCTCTCTCCCAAGTCTTCGTCCCGTTCTCTCATTTCCACGAAGCCATTGCCGGAGCAGCGGCCGAAGTTTCCCCCTGTCCGGCGAAGAAATCGTACCTAGATCTCACGCTCGATCTATCAGACGCCATAAAATTCTCTTCGAGATTATCAGAAAGTCAGAAGATACACGCGCGCCTCATCTTCACCGGTTTCAGTTCCTCTCTCTTCCTCCAGAACACTCTCCTCCACTCCTACTTCAGTTTCGGCGCAGTAGGCGATGCACGTCGTCTCTTTGACACTATTTCCTCTCCAAATACAATTACTTGCAACATTATGGTAACTGGCCTGTCCAAATCAGGCAATTTGGAAGATGCCCGTCAGGTTTTTGACGAAATGCCTGTGAGAGACGCCGCTTCCTGGAATTCTTTAATGACTGGTTATTACAGTCAAGGGAAGTTCGAGGAAAGTATAGAGATTTTTGCTTCAATGATTTGCAACGCGCTTGAAAAGCTTGATATTTTCTCTTTGACCGTTTCCATGAAAGCTGTTGGTGCTCTTCAGTGCTACGAATTGAGCTTACGACTTCATGTTCTTGCCAAAAAATTGGGTTTTGAAAATGCCTCTCAAGTTAAGAGGTCTCTTATTGACATGAATATTAAGTGTGGAGCTGCTGATATTGCTTCCAAGATCTTTAAACAGATTCAAAGCCCAGATCTTTTCTGCTGGAATAGTATGATTCTATGCTATATGGAATTGTATGGAGTAGAACATGCACTTAAGGTGTTCAACAGTATGCCTGAAAGAGATATCATTTCATGGAATACTGTGATTTCAATTCTGTCACAGCAGGGGCACTATTGGGAAACAATTTCCATGATTATAAACATGCAAGTTGAAGGCTACAGGCTTAGTTCAACAACATACACATGTGGCTTAACTGCATGTGCAAATTTTCCTCATTTAGATTGGGGAAAGCATCTCCATGCTGTAATTTTGAAGTCAGAAGCTATTATTGATGTATTTGTTGGTAGCGCTCTCGTAGACATGTATGCAAAATGTGGTCACTTGGATACTGCAAGGAGAACTTTTGACTCCCTATCTACCCATAATATTGTTTCATGGACTTCTCTTATTGGTGGATATGCTCAATTTGGCAAGGTTGAAGAAGCTGGAGAGTTGTTCAACAAAATGAGAAGAGAACAAATTTCGTTTGATAAGTTCACTCTATCGACGATTATAAGTGCTTGTTACAATGGAACAGATTCAGATGTGCATTTTGGTTGTCAGTTACATTGCCTTTGTTTCAAAACTGGATATAGTCCATCAACCCCAGTTTCGAATGCTCTATTAACAATGTATGCTAAATGTGAAAGAATTGAAAGTTCTGAATCCATATTCAAGTCAATGGCTTCAAGAGATGTAGTATCATGGACTAGCATGATCACTGCATATGCTCAATTTGGTAATGTTGGTAAAGCTCGAGAATTTTTCGATTCTATGTCGAAAAGGAATGTCATAACTTGGAATGCCATATTTGGTGCTTATATGTTGAATGAGCAGGAGGAAGAAGCTCTCAAACTGTTTATTGTGATGCTAAGAGAAGATGATGTGAGGCCAGACTGGGTTACATTTGTTAGACTTTTGAGTGCTGCTGCTGACATGGGAGCTCTAAAGATTGGTACTCAAGTTATAGCTCATACCATGAAATTAGGATTCAATGACTCCAACACTTCAGTAGCTAATGGGATTATCACAATGTACTCGAAGAGTGGAAAGATTGTCGAGGCTCGGCAAGTCTTCGATTCTATAACTAACAAGGATCTGATTTCCTGGAATGCTTTGATTACCGCCTATGCTCAGCATGGTCTAGGTAGGGAGGCAGTGAAGGCATTTGAGAAAATGTTGCTTGAGAGCATTCAACCTGATTATATAAGCTATGTTGCAGTCCTTTCAGGTTGCAGTCATTCAGGACTAGTATCACAAGGGAAATCTTACTTCGAGCGAATGACCGGAATCCATGGCATTGTCCCCGGAACAGAGCATTTTGCTTGCATGGTTGATCTTCTCGGTCGAGCTGGGTTCCTGCAACAGGCAAAGGAGGTGATAGTAAATATGCCCATCGAACCTACCGCCGAGGTTTGGGGAGCTATGCTTGGAGCTTGCAAGCTACATAACAATACTGAACTTGCAGATTTTGCAGCCAAGCATATATTTCAGTTAGATTCAAAGGATTCTGGCAGCTATATTCTGCTGGCAAAGCTGTATGCCGATGTGGGTAACTTCAAAAATTCAGCTGGAGTGAGGAGACTTATGAAGGAAAAAGGAATAAGAAAGAAGCCTGGATGTAGCTGGATAGAAGTTGATAATAGGATTCATGCTTTCATTGCAGAAGATTTGAATCATCCACAGATTAATGATATTTTGATAGTACTTGGAAATCTGTTTGAGAGGATCAAAGCTTTTGGGTATGTGAATCAAGACAGCTGTTCGAGATCAACCAGACATCATAGTGAGAAACTAGCTATGGCATTTGGGCTAATGAGCTTGCCTCCATGGATGCCAGTACATATCATGAAGAACCTCCGCATTTGTAGTGACTGTCATTCTGTGATAAAGTTGGTATCATTGATCTGTAAAAGGGAAATTGTGGTCAGGGATGCAATCAGGTTTCACCACTTCAAGGACGGGTCATGCTCTTGTTGTGAATACTGGTAATAACTAGGGGTGTCAATATTTGACCCGACCTGGACCCGCACTGGAAAATTCCGTGTTCGGGTCAACCCATTTGACATATGGGTCGGGTTCGGGTTCGGTAAATTGAACCCATTTCAAAAGTCAGGTCAGATTCGGGTTGACCCAAAAACCCAAAAATCTGAAAATGACTCGGGTTGACCCGTTTAACCTGGCCTACCGTTGGTCCGCTGTACGCGATATGCCTGTACCACGGGTACGCAACTCTGCTAGATCTCCTTCTCCTCCATGCGTTCGATCTCCCCACTCGCCCTCCTCTCATCCCGAGGCCGCCGACCGCCGCCTCTTCCACTAGCACATATCCTAATTCTATTCGTGGATCCGTCGTCGCCTCCTACCACGACATCTTCCAGACTTCCATCAAGAATGCGTCAAATGACCTAGCCGCACGGCCTGAACTCACATGCCACAACAACCCCAGGCCTAGCCTCCGGGGGTCAAGCCACGCCGTGCGGCCCACGCTCAACCCCGGCTTCACTGCGCTCTTCCAGGCTCTACCCGCACGCACAAGATTGCAAACTTTTGTGTTCGTGTTTCGGGTCGGGTCAACCCGGAACCCATGCGGGTCGGTCCGGGTTGAATTTTCTGAAACGGGTCGGGTTAGGGTCAGCCCGTTTATGCTCGGATCAATTCATGTTTGACCTGAATCCGACCCGCGGACCCATTTTGACACCCCTAGTAATAACAAATAGGTAGCTTTGTTTTTAGGTATTTACAACATCATTCCTGCATCTCATGGAGGTGTTTTAGAAATTTTTAGATTCTTTATGAATGAATTTTTTTTTTTTCCGTGATTAAGGAAATTAGGATACATCAAGTTGGCCGTTAACTCTTCAACAAAGGGCAAATAAATTCTTATTTGAAAGTGCTATCATTTGAATTCAGTTAAGTACTTGGCATATTAAGTTTGATACTTCGTGTAGATGGTTTTGTTTGTTCCGGTGTTTGACAGTGCGGTCCATAAGCTCATGGATAAAAAGAAATATCATAGACAAGTCTTTGATTCTACCTAGCATTCGACTCCCTTATTACTATAAGGTACTGTCATTGTTTGAACCCCGTCAGTTGATTATTATTATCATTTGATCATCATTATTGTACTGACGTTTGATTGTCATGACTATTAATTATCTAACCACCATCATTATCTAACTATCTTTACTTGACTACATTCATCTCATTTTCTTCCAACTACTATTACCCGTTTATCATCATCTGACCATAATTACTCAACCTCCATCATATCTTTGTTGCATAATTTGACTTTGTATAATCATTTCCACCTTTCATCACTTTTCCAATAATTTCTACAACAAGTAGTAGATAATTGTTCTCAACTTCAATTATATATTGAATCATTTCAGTTATATTAAGCCTTATAATTGTCCCCCTCTTATCACGTAAAAATTATATTGTCTCTTATAATAATCTTTTTGTATTTAAATGTATACTAAATCTTCATAAAATATCGAGAAATTGACCTCTTACTTTGCAACTGCAAATATTCTAGTATACAACACTTCTCCATCATAATATTTTATTTTTAATTTATGTTAAAAAATAGTTGATGCGCAAGAAAAACTCATCTTTATGTGTTTCAAAAACTAGAAATTTAGATTAATCCATTTTCCACAAAATAAACATTTCAACTTAAGGTTTGTTTGGGACGATTTTCTTACTGCTTCATAAAACAACTTTCTTTTGTACTAAAAAATTGCTTTATGAAGCAGTAAAAAAATCGTCTCAAACAAAGTCTTAATTTCAATCACTTTTACAGTAAAATAATATGGCTCTTATAGAGGAACAATTATTATGAAACGCTCCGCGCCTTTGAGATGCAAACGGTGATCGGACGTAGCCCTACATACAGTCACCACTGAGTTACGCGGTATTTGCTCGGTATTGCTAGGTATTGCTTGGCAATAACGAAAATACCGCTCTGTGAAGACCAATACCGAGCAATATCGAGTAATACCGAGTTTTTCTAGAATAAACTCGGTATTGCTCGGTGTTGCTCGGTATTACTTGGTATTGCCGAGCAAAATCGGTATTGCTTGATTTTTGTCTTCACATAATGGCATTTCTAGTTATTGTCAAGCAAAATCGACAAATACATGATTTTGTGCCTGCTACGTGACGCGATTTAGTGCCGGCCGAACGTAACTCTACGTCCCGGACCAAATAAAAGTTCCTTATAGAGACAATTTCACAACCTAAAGATGCATACAATCCAAGCTAAAGTTGACATAACTATGCTCATCATAGAAAATCATTACCATTTAGACCATTTCATAATAATTGCATAAGCAGAATTACTATATTTAATCCATTCAACTCCATTAAAGACCCACTTGGTTTCAACAATGGAAGCACTCACCTCATTGGAAGCTGTTTAAAAGCTACCACTCTTAGCAGATTTGACTCACGGAAATAATTTTTCATCTTAGAAATTTTAAAAAAGCAACAAAAAAGCAACCAAGCAGACATATTGATAATGACCTAAAAAACAAAATAACGAGAAAACTACTGTAAACAAAGCCCTAATTTAAGGCTTCATTCGGGACAACTTCGAATAACTGTTTTTTCTTGACTTTCAAGAAATTTTTGTATAACAAAACAGCTTGACAAATCAGTAAGAAAGCCATCCAAAAAAAGCTTAGGCTTCATTTGGGACGGTTTTCTTACTACTTAACGCAGCTTTTTAATATATAAATTTTAATTTTTGTACTAAAAAAATGCTTTAAACAGTAAGAAAGCCATCCTAAACAAAACCTCAATCTTCAATCCAGACTCAAAATCAAAATTCAGTCGGCTAAAAAAGGTTCAAAATGAATATCTATACAAAAATAAATGGTGTAATAATATAATATAAACATATTATACAAAATCTTATTTATACTGAACGGCCACAAAAAACACAGCTTGATAATCATTAGCCTGATTGTAAGGTTTTAGTTTCCAAAAACAAATTGGAAACCCAAGTTCAATACCTGAAACTCCACACAGCTTTGCCTGCAACAGGCACTGACGATTTATTGGTTCTGCACACCTGACTTCACGATCTAATCCATATTTCTCTGTATTTCATTTGAAGTTCTTTTAATTTAAAAGATCAACTGGAACAAACGCAGCATCAGAAATGCTACTAGTTTATTTCACACTTGTTTATAGCCTTAACAACAGCAATCTCCAGCTTCATCAGCAAATTTATAATGAAAATTTACACAAAATTTAACTTACATTGTTACAGAAATTGACAATGGCTTACACTTCCAGATGTCTTGAATGAAGCCTCTCAGAGCTCTTTTGTTTCTTCTCACCTCCCTCAAACCAGACACGAAGGTAGTTCATGAGCAAGAGAGAATATGCTTCTAGGCAAACACTATACTTCAGCTTCTACGTGGTTTCTTCTCCTCACTCTCTTATGCTCATTCTCAGACTGTTCCGTATGGTTCTCCTGCCAAGCCCAAGTCCCATATTTCCCAGATTACCCTTTCGCATCATTGCGACAAACTCGCCATAGTCGATCCGACCATCCTACAATAGCAGAATAAACACAAATATGGCCATTGATAACATTGAAAATATAAGATTACGTTTGGGATAGCTTTTTTACTGCTTCGTAAAGAAGCTTTTTAGTACAAAATTAAATTTTTTTAACTGAAAAATTGCTTTAAGAAGCAGTAAGAAAGCTATCCCAAATGAGGTCTAAATGAAACTATAAAGGTATCCAGAGGTCACTGGTCAAGAGCTTCTGTAGTCGTACTAGACGTATGGAACACAAGTAATGGAGCCTGAAGATCTTGGCATGAGTGTGGTTGAATGAATTTAAAGAAAAAGATGATTAAAATAAATCTAATTCTAAATAAAACAAACTTGACACCAAATGATATTCAGAAGGATAATAAATCTTAATTTCAATTAAAATAAATCTAGAAATCCTAATTTAAATGAAAAAAATAAATAATCATTATACCAATTTCTTGTGTTGCATGACTATCCTTCTTGCTAAATCTCTATATACGGCAAAATTACAGCATTATAGGCATATAAAATGGAAGCAAGAATTCTACTTACGTTATCTTGATCAACTTCCTTAATAATATCCTCAATGAACACATCAGCGATGTGGTGCTCTTTACAAGCTTGTTGAAGCTCATCAACAGTAATGTACCCACTCCCATCCTTGTCAAAGTACGAAAATGCTACCACCAAGTGTTCTTCACGCTCCAGCTTATTGAGATGAACAGTGGCAGCAATAAACTCCCCATAATCGATTGTGCCACTGTTGTCAACATCAGCCTGAAGCACATTCTAAAAAGTTAAAATAGCCCAAAAAGGTCAATTTTCTTTAAAGTCTAAAAATATTGAATACAAGCAATAACAGGAATTGTTCCACTCCGGTGTAATTATGGAAGCCTGTAGAGATTCTGAATTGCAAGCCTAAGAGTTTTTTATCTTTAACGGGGACTGTAGGTGTTCCCAAATAACAAAATCTAATAACAGACAACATTTTCGAGATGAGTTAATGGTACTTAAGGCTTCGTTTGGGACTGTTTTCTTGTTGTTTTTTAAAGCAACTTTCTAGTACAAAAATTTTAATTATTGAACTAAAAAGCTGTTTTAAGAAGCAACAAAAAAACTGTTCCAAACGAAGCCAAAATTTAATAGGAAATTCTCAAAAAGAGAGAGAGGTGGATGCTCCTGAAGAGAATCCCAGCACCATAAATTTTTGTCCACATGAAGTTAAATTTCAATAAATGAATTCCTCATTGCAAAGACCGCAAAACCATGATTAATTTAGGCTTCATTTGGGACGGCTTTTTTATTGCTTCTTAAAATAACTTTTTAGTTTAAAAATTAAAATTTTTATACAAGATAGCTGCTTTAAGAAGCAATAAAAAAGCCGTCCAAAAAAAAGCCTTAATAACTCCATCTCTATTAGTAAATAACCTATATGATTTACATTACAAACTGAGGACAAACAAACTATCAACTCACCGCATCCATAAGATCACGGATCTCCGTATCTTTTAATGTCGAGCCATATCTTCTGAGGCCAGCTTTCAGTTCATCAAATGAAATTGCCCCACTACAATCCGTGTCCATCGCTATGAACATTTCTCGTAGTCCAGCAATTTCCTCTTCTGAGAGGCTTTCGGCTATTACCTGGAACATAAAAGAACAATTAATATTGACTTTGAATTGCATAATGCGTGTAGTACTAACAATCTAGAGAAGTATCCTCAAACCTAAGGACGTCTCAAAAAGTCATACAAACATAATTCGTTTTTATCTAATAAAACATTTGCGAACAGAGTCAATGCAAAAGAAACTCAAGAATATGCAATTTTTTACTCAATTGATGGAACAAAAATGCAGCCATGTTTTATGAGGATCCACAAAATTCTCTTCATCTGAAATGTTCAGCCTAAATTCTGCTGATTCTAAGAGTCTGAAAAGTCATAAGCATCTAAAGATAGAAAGTATACATACTCGCAAAGCCATCTTCTTCAATTTATTCATTGCTGAGAACTGTTTGAGACGTGACAGGACTGCAGGATCCAGAGCTTGATCAGGAGCAACACCGTTCTCACAAATCCAAGGATGACCTGAGCGAGAAAGTTGCAAATAATTTCATTAAGATCTACAACCATTCTATTTGACCAAACAAGCTCAGGAAATCAAATAAGTCATGCACTTGAACTAGAATAAAGAACTTTCATTTTATATAACTGAATTGACTGGTGAAGATTTTTGTGCAAGTAGAGAAGGAAGAGATTAAAAATTAAATAGGTCTTGGGAAAGGAACAGCCAATTAATCTTTAGGATAGTCTACTCCCTAGACAAAGTATAAGAATAAAATAAGATATTCATAAAAAATATGTATTCTTTATTCTATTTATTAATTTTCTCACAGTTACCACTCATGATGAACAAGTAGCATTCAATTTGATGCTTGAAACCCCTAAAACATATCTCATGAGTTACCGTTGAAATTTCGCATGGATTATTTGCAATATAAAAAAAAAGTGGAAACAAATTTTGAATTTCAAGTGATTTGCTCATAGCTTTCAAAGAAAAAGTTAGAGAAAAAAGATAAAATATCAAGAAGTTAAGCAAAAAGGCATGAAAAAACATTAGCAGCTCATGTAGCACAAAAGATATGTATAAAAATTCAAACAACTAATACCAATTTGTTGGGATTGGGGTAGTGATGATTTCGATAAAGAGAGATTCTGGATGAATCATTATATTAATAATATATTAACATGACCCTCCGAGTTAGGCAAGATCAGAAAAATGCCTTACATGTCTCTTTCTCTCAAGACAGAGTTCTGGAATTAATCCATCTTTTACCAGGTGCATAGTAAAACTAGCAGTTCATTAGAACAACACCATGATTTCAAATGCCCTAACATTCTTTTTACAAGAAAACAGACCTCACATTCTTTTTACAAGAAACCACTACAATATCATATGGTGGAAAAGGAAGGCCAAAAGTTTCTTTTCACTGTACCATTTAATAAAATTATCACCCAGACATGCACAAATTTCAGAAAATTTTCAGTATAGCTATTAAGCGAACCAATCAAAGCTATTGATTTGTTGGAGAAAGGATACAAAAGCATCAACATCAATACGTTACTCAGAAAACAAAAAATAATAATCCACTGAGAGAACCATCTAAAGTTGGTTAGAGATGTTTTATCATTAGGAGTTTATAAGAAGAAAGAGAAAACAATGATATTTGATTGTGCCAGCATAAATAATGTAAGTTTCTGGCAATCAATCAAAAATAATGAACCACTTAAAAAATAAAATGAAAATGATCGAAATAGATACATATTTCTCAAAGGTGGAAAAAGAAAACTCACATAATACTTGATGTGCAGTTAGGCGATCTTGAGGACGAGAACAAAGCATTTTTCTAATAAGATCCTTAGCACTGTCAGATATCAAGGGCCAAGGTTCTGAATCAAAATCAATATGACCCTTCAGAACTGCATCAAATATCCCTTGTTGTGTTTCTGCAGAAAAAATAGAAAAGGAAATCCTCAATTTAAGGAGAAGAATGATTCCACAGGAAAGATATGGGGACGCTTCAAAATCATACCAGCCCAAAAAGGTGGTACACCGCTCAACAAAATATATAGTATGACACCAGCAGTCCATACATCAGCTTCTGGACCATAGTGTTTGCACAACACCTCAGGAGCTACATAATATGGGCTCCCAACCACATCTGTAAATATTTGGCCTGCAGTAATAGATACAAATCATGATTCTTCCAGTTAAAAAAAAAGCTACCGATTTGCAAGGCAGAAGCACACTGATTTGTCATAAAACAAATAATGCAAGATTCTTAAGGCTTTGTGCATTATTTTTGAATATTTACTACCACTGCTCATAAAACATTGTACTTGGTGAAAACCATACGCCATCAAGATGCAAGGATTGTGTTGGGATTGTAGGAGATTAAATTTAACCTTTTGATAATGTTATCAAGTTTGACAGATTGGTGAGATCTTCTCTTCTTGAATGGTTTATTCGATTTTTCAAATTTATGTAAACTCTCACATATAAATATTATTATGTGTCGAATCTGATTGTGGTGATCAATAGGGTTGTTCTGTTGTCTTGGACCTCAAATCTTGTCGTGGACACTAGAGGGTGTGGGGGTTTACCCCTGCTTGGGTTTGAGTGCAAAGCGGGTGCAAAAAAGAATTTTTTTCCCTACAACACCCTGGCGCTACGTTCCCGAGCGTTCCAGCGCTAAACGATAGAGAGAAGAGCACCGCAGCAGGCGAGATATGGCGCCGCAACGCAACGGGTCAAAATAGAGACCGGGCACCACATCGCTGAGTGTTTGGGCACTGCAATTCCCATTGCAGCATTGTCAAATAGAGATTGTGAACTGCAGCACCCCAAACTGGCGCCGCAACATTGCGAGACAGACTGAACTATCATTTTTCTAGTTTTTCTCAAGGGTTGCATCCCTTGGAGATTATTACTGACTTTCTCTTGTATTTTCTGAGTATGTAGACATTGAGAACGGTGCATGTGAGAAGAAAGTGAAGGAGAGAGTGAGAGAAACGAGATATCTATATTTATTTCTCCCAATTTTCATAGTAGATTTCTTGGTGTGGTGTGGCTCCGTTGTTTTTTTTTCCCTATTTTGGGTTTTCTACGTTATATCCCGGTGTCCTTTACTTTTCCACTGCTTATACTTTCTTGCTTGTTTCGTCATTGTGGTGTTTACTCCTCATCTCTCCCCCAACAAATATGCACCTAAACAAGGTTCTTTGGCATCCACAGAAAAATGAAAGAAAATATATTCAATGGAGAGGGCGTGTTTGGGTGAAGCAGGAAACAAAAGGAGGGTCAGATGAGTATTGCTACAGGGGAAGAAAATCAAGTGCTACTTCTATAGAGTACTTCAAGCACAAAAAAGGAAAAAGGAGAAAAAAGAAATTCTCAAGCAGCTCTTGTTGGCTGAAGACAGAAAAATAAGAGGGAAATTTGTTTCCTCTACAGCGACAATAAGTGGTTGCATATTTTCTTATTGATTTTTTGGGGAGAAAATTGTATTTCTTCCAGTCTTCATAAAACTGGCAACTTTTGCTCATTTCTCAATATATGAAGAAATACCTTTATGTATCTCTTTGCAGCTTAGTAGAAATTATTGATCTTCATATGGTTGTGAATGTGTTACGCTGGTCCAGCTTGGACCGGCTCATCCTGGACCGGCCCAGCCGGTCCAGTTTTACCGAAGACGGACACCACGCCAAAATCTTAATGCATTTTTTGGGTGCTTGATCAATTTTATAATTTCTACAGTCGATTAGATTCGCTCTTAAAGTTGATGCTCCCACAATTTAAGCTAGATGCACTCTCTTCTCTAACAATTGATATCCGAGCTAAGGTTATACATAAGGAGTACAAATGGCAACAAAGTTCAATATCAAAAAGCTAGATGGCTCAAAAAGTATTAGGCTTTCGGGGGCCAAGAAGCCTAGAGCTCTTATCCAAAAAGGTTAGGTGACCGTGATCATGCGGCGTTCAAAAAATGCTTGTGACAATAAGTGAAAAAGACAAGACTGAAATACTCATGAAAAATGAAGATTTGAAATCAGAAAAGGCAAGGGTGTTGAATCCAATGAGATAAACATAGCTGAAATAAAGCAAGGACTTCGTATGAAGGATAGTTCACTATCCAAAGTACGAATATGATGTTCGATGGATTAGGAAGAGTTATAGGGCTACATAATATATACTTGGTAATTAACTTGTTGAGTATGCAAATAAGATTCACATATTACAAGCCATACCAAGTGTAGTAATAAATGAATCGAAAAGACATCAAAGTACATATTAAATATTAGGATGAGGAAAATACCAACGGTTATGAAGACCTAATAGCCAACTACGGAGACCCATAAATCTTCGCACCAAGTTAATATAAGAGAATCCAATGGGAGAAACAATAACCCAATGTTTACAAAAATTATTGCCAGATCGGCATTCCAGCACTCACTTCACTCACTTGTGCAACCAAATCAGAAAAGGCATGAGTGTTGAATCCAAGGAGATAAACATAACTGAAATAAAACAAAGACTTCATATGAAGGATATTTCACTAACCTGATGTCTGGTGGATTAGAAAGAGCCATGGGGTGACATAATATAAGCTTGATGATTTATTTGTTCATTCTACAAATAAGATTTACAGACTCAAGTCATACCAAGTGCAACAATAATAAATGAGTAGAAAATATATCAAAGTACGCTTTTAATATTAGGATAAGGAAAATGCCAATAGTCACGATGACCTAATAGTCAAATACAAAGACCCATAAATCTTCGCACCAAGTGAATATAAAGAGAATCCAGTAGAAGAAGTGGTGACTGAGTGTTTGGCTAAAGAAATTATTCCCGGACCTACATTCCATCACTCACTTCTATCACAATGATGACTTATAGCGAATCTAGATGAAGCCTCACTATATGATATGGTAAGACATTCCAAAAAGTTTCACCATTTAATTTGCCAATCAAATCAGAAAAAGCCTGGGAGTTGAGTCTATGGAGATAAACATAACTGAAATAAAACAAGGACTTAGTATTAAGGATATTTCACTATCCAAAGTAAGCAGATTATGTTCGATGGATTAGAAAGAGTTATAGAGCGACATAATATAAACTTGATGATTAACTTTTTGAGTCAGCAAACAAGATTAACAATCTACAAGTCATATCAAGTGCTGCAATAATAAATGAATAGGAAAGACATCAAAGTGCACTTTAAATATTTGGATAAGGAAAATACCAATAATCATGCTGATTTAATAGCCAACTATGGAGACCAATAACTCCCCCAAGTGAATATAAAAGAATACAATAGGAGAAACAGTGGCCAAGTGTTCAATGAAATTATCATCAGACCGACATTCCATCACTCACTTCACTCACTTGTGTAACCAAATCAGAAAAGGTAGGTGTTGAATCCAAGGAGATAAACATAACTGAAATAAAACAGGGACTTAGGCTTCGTTTGGGACGGCTTTTTTATTACTTTCTAAAACGGAGTTTTAGTACAAAATTAAAAAAATTTGTACTAAAACTCCATTTTAGAAAGCAATAAAAAAGCCGTCCCAAACTAAGCCTTAGTATGAAGGATATTTCAATATCCAAAGAAAAGAAGACGATGTTCGGTGGATTAGGAAGAGCCATGGGGCCACATAATATAAGCTTGACGATTAACTTGTTCATTTTACAAATAAGATTCATAGACTACAAGTCGTACCAAGTGCGACAGTAATAAATTAGTAGAAAGGCTATCAAGGTACACTTTTAATATTAGGATAAGAAAAATACCATTAGTCACGATGATCTAATAGCCAAATACAGAAACCCATAAATCTTCGCACCAAGTGAATATAAGAGAATCTAGTATGAGAAGTGGTGGCCAAGTGTTTGGCTAAAGAAATTTCCATCGGACCAATGTTCCATCACTCACTTGTATACACCACCCACCCCGCGCCCAAAAAAAAAAAAAAATCTTGTCTGAATTTCATATCATTGAAAAGGAGGCATGTTTCAGAGTGGACATTTTGGGAAACAACTATGACGGTGTTTTCATAATTTCTTAAATACACAGTATATATTTCTAGAAAAAAAGGCAACCAAACATATTTTTTTTCTAATATAAATAGCTATTTCTTTTAAAATAAAAAACAAAAGCACATGGAAGAAGATTGTGAACTTCCTGATAAGGTGGAAAGAGAAGTCCATTGACCAAACCGCATCCAACATATGAGTTTTATCCGGACAATTTAATGCACTTTAATCCGTACAGAGAGAACAATTTTGCTTTACAAAGATCCTTACCTGGCTTGAAGAACACGGAAAGCCCGAAATCGATGGCTTTGAGCGACAAGTCATCATCTCTATTAGCAAGCAGGAAATTCTCCGGTTTAAGGTCCCTATGCATGACCCCGAGAGAATGACAAGCCTCTACAACTCCGACAATAATCTTTGTGAGCTCAGCAGCCTTCCTCTCGCTGTAATGCCCCCTATGAATGATACGATCAAATAGCTCCCCTCCCGCACAGAGTTCCATGACGATGTGTACATAGAGAGAATCCTCGTAAGCGCCCTTTATCTGGACCACGTTCCTGTGGCCTGAGAGATGATGCATTATCTGAATCTCCCGGCGGACATCCTCCACATCCTCCCTAGCGATCAGCTTCCTCTTTAAAATCGACTTGCAGGCGTACTGGACCCCGGTGGCGATCTCCGTGCAAAGATACGTCGTCCCGAACTGCCCCTGCCCCAATTTCCGACCAAGAGTATAAAGATCGTGGATATTAGCCGTCTTGTGACCGAGCACCAAGTTCCACTGCGGATCCATGCCCCGAATCATGAAGCCGCCACCCTCCACCTCCGCCAACCCTCCGCCACCAGCAATCACCTGTTCCGCCTTCACCGATTGCTTCGGCGCCTCTTTCGGCGCCTTGTCCGAGGAAAACGAAGAAGATATCCGATCAGATCTCGAACGTTTCGTCGGCTCCGCGTATCCCTGGAAGTACTTGCTTCCGAATGAT
Source organism: Dendrobium catenatum (assembly GCF_001605985.2). Classification (NCBI taxonomy): domain Eukaryota; kingdom Viridiplantae; phylum Streptophyta; class Magnoliopsida; order Asparagales; family Orchidaceae; genus Dendrobium; species Dendrobium catenatum. The sequence goes on along the minus strand of NW_021318618.1, from coordinate 6,580,791 downwards.
CCACGGCATGTATTGCCCATGAACCAATCGCATTGATCCTCCGATTTGAAAAATCAGGCTTCGGTAGATCTGAACCCTAATCACAACCAATAAGACAATCCAAGAACTCAGAAGTCAGCCCAGCAGAAACCATACATATCTAGGGTTTTCGAAGTACCCGAAGCCCTAATTAAACCAAAAAAAAGGAGAGAGAAAGTGGCAAAGACCAGGGAATCGAAGACCGAGCTGGAAGATAGCCAATCATGCCGTTTTATAGAGGATTGAAAAAAATTTCGATCTCCAGCTCCGGCAAAGAGAGCGACAAAGAGGCTGCGCGACTGAGCGAGTGCTGACTAACTATTCCAACGTGGGATTTTCTCCATGTCTCGATTCCACGAACTTTCTGTACTTCGCAGGCTCTATGGACACCGTCCATAGACATTTCAACGGCTGCGATTTATTTGGTAAACGTGGCAGCTGTCGGAACTTGGGATTTTGTTAATTATGATTAGTACGGTGATTAGTCATTAAGTAAGGATTAAGATTGCGAAAGGATAATTCGGCCGTTTTCTTGCGGGAAAAGCGGTTGGCGGTTTTAATAACTCTCCTTTATAGAGACGGCAGTTAGTGAGAACACAGCTTTAAACAAGTCTTCCTACGAAATAGTGGGACCCAACATTGCCCAATTGCGTCGGCGCTTTTCGTTTTTTACTGGCGATGACTTGGATAGCCGGGCCCCACGGCCAAGTTGGCACGTTGGTGATTTAGGCTTCGTGAAGAAATTATTCTCTCTAGAGCTCTGATGTAGAATATTATTCGAAGACCAATCATATTGAGCCATGTCAACGGTATCGAGTTTGGAGGCCAGCCGGAATGCGCTACGTTAGCAGTACCGAGCCGCGATACCGAGTGAAGGAGTGTCGTGATGCATTCTGATTGATCTCCGAATAGAGTTCGATATCAGCACAAAATAATTGTTCTCGTTTGTGACAATATTTTTACTACTTTCTAAAATGACATTCAAGTAAAATATATCTAATTCAAAAAAATGTTATTAAAAAAAAATATTTTAGAAAGCATCAAAAAAATAACCCCAAACAAAATGTTAAATTGGATAAGAGAGCCACATTAAATCAATACATTGATAAAAAAAAGGATTATAAACGACTTCAATATAACATATCAATAATAAATTTAAAAATCTATAACCAAATTTATAAGTTTATAATTAATTTTCCTCCCCAAAAGATAAAAAATGAGCTTAGAGTGTAAATATAAAATAAATCATAGGTATTATTCAATATAATGATAATAGAGGTAAATAGATGAGTGTGTTTCTTAAATTTGATTGAAGAATGATAATCATCCCGCCATCTCGACATCCCGCATCGTCCAAGTCAAATTTGTTGGTCCGCTTACACGTCGTCTCGCCGTCAGAGCTTGATGCGTGACTAACGCAACCTCCTCAAGCCACGCGACTGAGGCAAGCACTGTCCGCCTCAAATAGGCGGGATTAGGCTAGTATTAGGCAGGATTATGCTGGTATTAGGTGAGTGTTTTAAAAATAAAAAGTATTTTAGAAATCATAATAGTAAATCGAGCGGCTCATGAGCTCACAAGCCTATCCTCAATTAAGCTCGAACTCGAGCTCATTTAATAAACAAGTTCGAATTTGAGCTCGAGCTCGATTCGTGAGCTCGCTAAGCTCGACTCGCAAACCCATAAACGAGTCGATCTCGAGCTAACTGGAGTGTTGGCTTGGCTCACATATACCCCTACCTATGCTCACCATCCTCTTCCTTATCTCCTCTCTCGAATCATTATAATTCTATTGAGGAAGACCTTTTACTTCTCTTGATCCAAACATTCCTTTTTAACATCTCCTCAATCTTCTCTAAAGTCCTTCTAGAGAAGTAATGGTTTGCAATTATAGTAAAAAAAACCTCTCCTCCTTATAACATGCATAAATCTATCAACTGAAACACTATAAAACTTGGTGAAAGTAAATTAGCTTGATAATCCATATTTATTGAACTCGAAAAATTTGTCCATAAATCTACCATAGACTCTCTTTTTATGGATCATATAGCAATATAACAACACCGTCACTGAGGTTTTGTTTGCGACAATTTTTCGTCACTATTTTTTCGTTGTTGTCAAGAAGTTTTTATGATAAAAAGTTGCTTTAGCAAACTATAAATAAAGCCTGAAACTCAGGTTGAGAGCTATCGATCTTCTTTTAACATTCCAAGGAAAGTATTATGAACAGTCTTCCAATTCTCTATACATCTTACAACTAAGGCTTCATTTTGAGACAACTTTCTTGTTACTTTTTAAAATAATTTTTTAGTATAAATTTTTTTTTTCAAAAAATTTATATAAAAAAACTATAAAAATAGTAAGAAAGTTTTCTCAAATGAAATATAAGAGTAAAAGGTTGGATAGTGTGTTTTAGCATTATTACTAGACTAAGGCTTCGTTTGGGACGGCTTTTTTATTGCTTTCTAAAACGGAGTTTTAGTACAAAAATAAAAAATTTTGTACTAAAACTCCGTTTTAGAAAGCAGTAAAAAAGTCATCCCAAACGAAGCCTAAGACTTCATTTGGGACAGCTTTCTTATTACTTCTTAAAACTGTTTTCTTATATAAAAATTTAAAATTTTTTACTAAAAAATCGCTTTAGAAAATAGTAAAGAAGCCGTCCCAAACGAAACCCAAGGAAACCATAAGAGTGAAAATGGATAGTTACTCAAAGCATGCAAGATAGGATTTTTCTGCTATACAATAATCTAACAAGGTAATAGAGTTACCTGTTATATTTGCTCCTGAACATTATCTTATTCATATTGCACTGAAAAAATATGCTCGAAATTTACAAACGAATCTGCTACTGAATGAGAAGTGCTTCTTCCATATATATCATGAAGTTTCCTCAAAGATGTCATGGAAAAGATGCTTGGCCGTCCAAGTTACCTCTCTAAGGCTCTTGAGAGGATCATGGATCTCATCTGCATAGCTTATCAGAGGGATTCTACATTCTGCATTCAATAATACAGAAAAGATACCGTTCAGCTTTTCAGTCTAAATATAGGCTTCATTTCAGACGGCTTCATTTCTAGTAAAAAATTAAAAATTTTGTACTAAAAAATTGCTTTTAGAAGAAGTCAGAAAGTCGTCCCAAACGAAACCATAGAGAACATAAGAGATTTGAGATATGAGGAGAGTAGCTTGTTCATCACAAGCTTCTGGATTTGACAGAAGAAAGTGTACTTACCCAAAATTTTGCTGAAGTTGAGAAGACTCAAGGAAGCAAGTACCTTGAGCTTAATATCCAGATCAAATTTCAGGCATTCTTTCAGCCTTGGCATGAAAGCTGAAAAAGCAGAGCGCTGTAATGCAGGAACAGAGAGATAAGTAAGTGCATGGCTTAGCCATGCAGTTGTGACAACGCAAGCGCTTACTAGATCTGGCTTTCCCAGCATCCAGCACTTGGAAAGAGTAACCTGGAACGACTTCTTCCCATATTGAAGCAGGATCAAAGCCACGCTCTTCAACCAATCTTCTCTCATCCTTGACTCTTCCTGAATTAGGCAAAATAGTTTTGTATATAAATGAAATTCATTGAAGTTTTGGAAAAAGGTAGTAAGGTACCTCTGATATTGTTTGATCATCTTCATCATTGTAAGTATTACAATTGTATCCAGCTTTCTTCAACAACCAAGTCTCGGTTATAATCTCTCCAGAAAAAGAGAAACGGCCGCCGAGCATGAGAAGGGCTCTTCGGCAGTTCGGTATAAACATCTTATCAAACAGACAGCACTCGAGAGCTTTTACAATGCACTTTACAGCCTCCTCTTTGTAAAGACTATGAATCCGGGATTCTTCCTGATAAATGTTATCATTTTCAGTTTATATATGTAGCTTGTTATGGGAATGATCTATTACCGATATTTTTCAAATTAGAAATTTGTGCCGCATAAATAAATAATTCTGACTTCGCCAAAGTCTACTTGTCTAATATATGCATTTTCTACCTTCCATTGTACAAGTCCAAATCACCCAAGTTAACTTTCAACTACCTTATTACTAATATAACCACTCACTAATTTATTCTCCCTATTTTGTCAAAAGGCCTATCTTAACAGTTTCCTTTATCTTCCAACTCAACTTAACTATTAATGACTTCTACAACCCAATACTAGTATCTACATAATTTAGCTAGCCAAGCTGAAGTTTTGTAGCTGGCGTATACATATAAATGTGTATATAAATGCATATATAAATTCATACATAGGCGTGTGAAATTAATAATTAAAAGTAGCATCTTGATGGAGGTAATCTGTGGAAGAAGGGGATGCAAGAACCAAAGAGAGAACAAACAATAATTCAAAAGCAAAATATCATAATCATCTCCTTCGCATAAACTATGAGCCAATATATAAGCTCCACAAGGGCAGGAATGTCCTTTTGTAGGAAAAGGGAAAAACAGCCTAAAAAGGTACATAGTTCTACTAACAGAAAAAAGTAACTTGGTAGTGGAAGGAAACTAACGCAAATAGAAATTATAAGGTAATAAATGGTATACTAGTCCCCAAGCATATTATAATTAAGATGTTCTGCAGGTGATAATCCTATCTTATTTCCTCTAGTAAAAGTCTCAGACTTTCAATTGTTACCTTTTACCCTTCAATGCATGTTGTTGACCACCAAAAAGCGAATCTTGTTGCAAGGCACTGACCAAGATAATTACTAACATTTAATCAGTACACCGACCACCACTCTTCCTTCACCTCTACACATCATTAAATAAAGGAGACGAATGAGAGATGGTCATGAACACTATCTAGCCACCTATATAACACTTAAGAGCTTGGAGGTAACAATTTTGTAGAAAGTAGATAGATGGCATTCACTATTAGATAACATACTTGTAGATATTAAATAAAGTTTATAGGAATACATAAAACATAAAGAAATGAAGGTTTTAACTTTACAATCAAAGTTGGCAAGGAAACTATCTCAACATCTCAATAATAGATGGATAAGTGCTAGGAAAATAATTTTTAACATAAAGGCTTAAGTTTATGAGCAAGGGCGTAAGTTTCTTGGCATCCAAGGAAAGGGCACCTTTAGAGTAGGTGTAGACTCCATAAGAAGAAGATGAGAAGAGAAATCAGGAATTATTCATTCCATAATTTTAGTATTTATAATGTTTGGGTAGATCAAGTTTATAATATAGAACCGGTCTATCTAACACAAACATAAAATAGAAAAAAGGAAATAAACTAGTGTTTATTATATATGTATAGACTATTTAGTTTGTACTTTATTTGCCCAAAGATATATTGATGTCCTTTGCTTGTTGTAGTGACAATGTGGAATATTTTTTATTCCTTAGAAGACTTTTATGCTTTTAAGTTGGTCGTCTTGTAGTCCATGCTTCATAATTTGATTGTACCATTTGTTGATGCCTAATTTTTATTCCTTCTTTAGTAAACTTTTATACTTGTAGGTTGGTCTGCCATGTTAGTAGTCTATGCTTCACAATTTGATTGTGCCATTTGTTGATGTCGAACACTCCGCTCGCCATAAAAAATAACCTTGTCCTAAAGGTTGATAGAAAGAACTAATGAAGAGAGGGCTAAAAAATTTTCCCATGTGGCATTATTAGGTAGATTTAATTTCCATTGCAATAATACCTGCAGTGAGGCTGACAGAAAATTCGTGAAGCTAAAATGGCATAAGTTACCAAGAGTGGTTGGTTGTTATAATTGAAACTTAGTAAATGTGAAGTGTTTAGTGGAGTCCCTTCACATGTTTCAGGAAGTGAAATATGAAAAATAGGATAAATTTTGCTTTTTGGGAGGAATAGTTAGGGTGTAGGCCACCGGGCTAATAACATCTTGAATTGGGAAAGGTCCAAAATATCATTTAGTTAATTTAGAATGTGTATGACTTACGACAGAATTTTATTTGAATTGTTGAAATAAATGTTGAAAGTGTTTGAGTAGGGGGGGAATGGATATCGGTACAGGATGTGTAAGGTTGGCAAGGTAATCGTTGAGAAGATTAGTAGATGATGTAAGATTTCCATCTAAATCTTGTGATTGAATGGTAAAGATTTGAATGGTGGGTCTAGGAGATATCAAGGCATGTGATTACTTGAAAGATATAGAATCGGCTGTTAATTGAGGTTCACCTGAAAGTGTGATAGTTTGATTTTGATAGCTGAATTATATGGTGAGATTTTGATAGTTATGCAAAACAAGTCCTACGGGTTGAAACTATTGCATACCAAAAACTATATTAACACCATGAATTAAGAGAACAAATAAGTCTAAAAGTGCCTGATAGTCTTGCATATTAATGTTGACTTTGGGACATTAAGCCTTACATAATAATAAGTTACCATTTCCAATAGAAACTATGAAATTTTTAATAGGTTGCTGATGAAGACCTAATTTTTGAATTAAATTACCCCGAATGAAATTATGAGGACTACCACTGTCAATTAAGATATATACATTGTGACTGTTAGTAGACCAGATTAATCGGAAAGAACGAGGATTGAATTGGCAAGCTAAAACATTTAGGCTAATTTCAGGATGCGGATGTTGGTTATCCTCATCATAGGTAAAAGAGGGGAGGAGGTCATCTACCATATCTTGATCGTCTGTGCCTATTAGAAGGCAAAATTTATCTGGACAATGATGTTGAGGATCAAATTTAACATCACAATTGAAACAAAGATCTTTTTCACAGCGAAAATGAATTTCAGTTGGTGAGAGTTTGTGGATTGGAAGTTTTGGTAGTTTAGGGTTATTGAGTTTTGATAGGGCGAATGGAGGATTGGGAAAAAGGTTGTATCAAAGTAGGTGTCTGTATAAGATTTTTTTGGTTTTAAGGAAAAGTTTTGTGCCAAGCGGAAGATGAAACAAAGAAAAAATTCTTAGATTTTGGATTAATGGTGCCTAGCTAATTCAATGGAATCAAAAAGGGTAGCAGGTCGTGCAAGTAAAGCCACGACATAATTGTTGTTCAAGTTTGGAAATAAAGTAATTGATAAGAGTGGATTCAGATAAATTTGAAACTTTAAAAGCAAGTTTTTCAAATGAAGCTTGGTATTCCATAATTGAATTTTTTTTAGTTAATTTGGAAAGATTGCCATGCAGATCATCATAAGGCGAAATACCAAAACGTTGTTGCAAAGATAAAAGAAATTCTAAATGGCCTTTCATGCGTAACCATTGATATCGAGAGGCTATCGGACCTTCAAGATGAAATGAGGCAATTCTAATGCGATGAAAATTAGGAGTATTGTGAAAATCTAAGTATCCTTGTGCCTTAAAAGTTGATGTTTCAACATCAGATCCATTACAATGAGGAAATTCAATTTTCATTGATTTAAGAAAAGAAAAACTGTAAGGGGAGGTGATCGTTGTGTAGAAGGAATTCATCTGGTGGAACCAAGGATGTCGGTGGAAGAAGAAGGATCTTGATTTAGCCGAGGAGGTGTAAGGCCAAGGCTCCAACTGTCAAGTCTTTGTCAATAGAATCCATGAAAGCACGAAGTTCTTGAAGGGACGAGCCAATGGAAGCAAATTGAACACCGAATTGTTGTAAAGATTTTTGGATTTCGAAAAATTTTAATTCTTGATTTGGTTTGTCAAATCTGAGTTCTTCATGTTCGTTCGAAATTTGTGGATGATGGAAGTTTGAAAAGATGAGGATCTTGAATTTGTACCTCCAAGCAAAAAAGAAAAGGGATAGTAGAAGATGTAATTTGAGATAACAAATTTAGCAAGAAAAGCAAATGAAGAACCTGATGCAATCTTGCAAAGGAAGATATTGAAAATTTCAATAGGGTTCGTGAATGTATCAGATGACTGAAACTGCAGTTGTTTGGATCAGGTGGCAGTTGTTGAGTGGAAGGGTGTAGGTGCGGCTGATGGCAAGAATCCGTAGGTCTTGAAGGTCTTGCAAACTGCAGTTCTTGAAGAGAATGATGCGAGTGCTGAAACAGGAATGAGCAGATTTGCAGTTGGAATGGTGATAAGCTGGGTTGAAATCTGCTGAAAGCCAAAGTATGACGGTTTTTCTGCTGAGCTGAAATCTGTTGGTTGGTGGAAGTTTGCTAGGCATGGAGGAAAGAGGGTTGTGAAGGGTATTCTTGTGGGCTGTTGCATGCGACTGCGGGAAAGGATTGTAGGAGGAGAAAGATCTTGTAGTGGTTCGAGATTAATGCTACAAGAGCATTATTTTATTTGATAAGCTTCTTAGCATCCAAGAAGAAAGGGCACCTTTAGAGTAGGTGTAAGACTCCAAAAGAGTAAGAGGAGAAGAGATATTAAAAATTATTCATTCCATAATCTTTTCTTAAAATATGAGCGATATTTATAATGCTTGGATAGACAAGCCAATGAACATAAATAAATAAATGAGATTCTAAGGGTTAGCATACTTCAGGCTCCAAATGTAGTGCATAGTGCATGTAACCAATTGACAAGATTGAGGCTTCGTTTGGGACGGCTTTTTTCTGCTTCTTAAATCAACTTTTTAGTACAAAATTTTAAATTTTGTATTAGAAAGCTGTTTTAAAAAGCAAAAAGAAAGCCATCCCAAACGAAGCTTGATAATTCCACCTGGCTTTAAAATTATGCAATGTAAATACAACCAACCAAATGGGCATGTAGATGAAAAAAGATGTAACTTGTGACAATATAGCCAAATTATTTTTAATAATAAATGTATTATTGGAGATCAGTAAGGCTTCGTTTGGGACGGCTTTTTGCTGCTTCTTAAAGCAGCTTTATAGTACAAAAATTAATTTTTTTGTACTATAAAGTCGCTTTAAGATGCAATAACAAAGCCGTCCCAAACAAAGCCTTAACCCTTTCTGAATTTTCCAAATGTATTTATATAGGCTTGTAAATTTAACACACCAAGTTACTTTCTAAATTTTCTGTTTGTTTAATACAACTTTCAGGTATTCATGGTGGTGAGGGAGGCAAAGAGTTAATGATTGAGTACAATCAATGTGAAGAAACTAGCGGTACAAGAAGAGAATGCAAAAGGTAAGGGAGAAACATAAGGGAGAAACAGACTTAAGAAAGTAAATCTTGGATCTATTACAAGGTAGCCAGTAGAGCCTATAAATAGGCCAGCTGGTACGGTACAAGAGATCAAGAGCCAAACCTAGAATGACACCTCAGATTACCAAATATAAAATAACAACTAATATATACAGAATAATATTTTGTGCTCTAATACTCCCCCGCAAAGTGATGGTTCTTGAGCGACCGTCAGTTTGTGTCGAAGTTTTTGAAACCGAGGGGTGGAAAGAGCCTTAGTGAAGATATCTACCACCTGATCGGTTGTACTAATGGGAAGAATGGAGATGTTGTTTTGTTGTTTGTGGTCACGCACAAACTTTTGATCAATTTCAATGTGTTTTATGCGGGCATGAAAGACCGGATTGTTCGCCAACGCGATCGCGGAAGTGTTATCGCAGTAAATGTTTGTTGGATCCTTTTGAGCAATGCCAAACTCAGCAAGTAGCCGCCGAATCCAGATGACGTCCGCGGTGAGTGCCGCCAACGCCCGATACTCAGACTCGGTGGAGGACCGTGCGATCGTGTGCTGTTTCTTCACTGTCCAGGAGATTATCATGTTCCCGAGAAATGAACAATATCCGGATGTGGATTTCCTGGACACCGGATCTCCAGCCCAGTCGGCATCTGAATAGGATTGTAAAATGAGGTTAGTGTTTGTTACCGGTAATCCAAATGTTGACGTACCTTTGAGATATCTTAGGAGTCGCTTTAGAAGATAGGTATGCTGTGGTTGCAGGTCGTACATGTGCTGCGAGAGAAGATTGACACTATATGAAATATCGGGTCTAGTAATGGTAAGGTACTGCAGCGACCCAGTAAGACGACGGTAGAGTGAGGGATCTTGGAGCTCAATTTCACCGTTGTATGTGTCCGGAACCTTGGAGCTCAGTTTCAGCGTTGTATGTGTCCGGAACCTTGGTACATGTGGGATTGGCGAGCTCATTGCAATCCGTGAGATGAGCTTGCTGCAGTATATGGGTTTTTCTTGGGACAAGAAGTAGCTGTTGGGATGTTTGGTTATCTTGATGCCAAGAAATTCTGAGACTTCACCAAGGTGCTTCATATGAAATTCTTTGTTTAATTTTTCGAGAATGTTGGTGATAGATTGCGAATGGTTCCCTGAGATGAGAATATCATCAACATATACAAGTAAATAAATGCAAACCTGCGCCTTAATGTAGATAAACAGAGAGGGATCGGACTGGCTATGCGTGAAGCCGAGACTCAATAGGGTGTTTGTGAACATGTTGTACCACTGCCTCGGCACTTGTTTTAAGCCATACAATGCTTTTTGAAGGTGACAAACATGATCCGGGTTCACGCTATCTTTGAATCCTTTGGGTTGTGTCATGTAAACAGTCTCCGAGAGGTGCCCATGAAGGAATGCATTTGCCACATCGAGTTGTTGAACTGTCCACCCATGATGTAGAGCCACTGCAAGGAGAATACGTATTGTTGGAAGCTTGGCAACTGGACTAAAAGTTTCCAAATAGTCCAATCCATATTGTTGGTGATTTCCTTGAGCCACAAGACGAGCTTTATAAGTGGCAACCGTGCCATCAACGTGATATTTGGTTTTATAAGTCCAACGACAACCGAGAATGGAAGCGTTTGGTGGCGGTTTTACTAATGTCCAAGTTCCTTGACGTTGAAGCGCAAGGAATTCGTTGGTCATTGCTCGACGCCATTCAGATTTTTTGACAGCTTCAGTATACGTAGTGGGATCGGACTCTTGTGGGATCCGCTTGTGATCATGAAGCAAGTTCAATCTGTTGGTAGGACGAAGTGACCTGTTTTGCTGCGAGTCGTCATGGTATGTATGGGAGCCGGTGGGGCAAGTGGTTCCGCAGATGACTGGGAGATGGTTTCCAGACCACCTTGATTTGCCACGGGCACAGAAGGCACAGGATGAGCCGGAGTGTGTGGTGGTTGCTGAAGCAGAGAGAGATGTCGCGAGTTATGCTGTGACTGCACATAAACGGGAGTAAGAAGTAATGGAACGATAGGATTGTCCTAACGAACAGAGTTAGAATCGGTTTTGTGTTTAGCGAAAGGAAAACTGTGTTCGTGAAATGTGGTGTCTGCATATAGTAATTTTGTTCGACTGAATGTTAAGGCATTTGTATCCTTTATGGACATCGGAGTATCCGATGAACACGTGCGATGTAGCTTTAGGTTGAAGCTTGTGTCGTGATTGCGGCGGTGAGAGCGGGAAGCACTCGCAACCGAACACCTTGAGATGGTCGTATCGGGGTTTGATCTTGTGTAGCATCTCAAATGGAGACACTTTGGTTTTGTGCAGCAAGGGTAATCTATTGATGAGGTATACCGCAGTGGAGACGACATCCGGCCAATACACGTAAGGTACCGCAGCCGTGTCAAGAAGCATTCTGATGGTTTCAATTATGTGACGATGCTTTCTCTCAGCCACCCCATTATGTTCAGGTGTATAGGGGCATGATTGTTGATGTATGATCCCGTTTTGTTTTAGAAATGAGGAAAGCGCATGATTCACATATTCGGTACCGCAGTCTGACTGAAAAATTTTTATTTTCTTGGACGTGTAGTTCTCGACCTGATTATTAAAAATAACAAACGTGTCAAAAACTTCAGACTTATACCGTAGGGGAAATACCCACGTGAAGCGGGAGTAATCATCTACGAAGATGACGTAGTATCGGTAGCATTGATTGGAGACGACCGGAGCCGGTCCCCATACGTCGGAGTGAATGACCGAAAGAAGTGTTTTATTGTTGTGATCCGAATGATCAAACGAGAGCTTATGACATTTAGAGCGGTTACAAGAAATGCATTGTAAATCATATTTGCCTAATGCTAAGCTAGGATTACAAGTAGAGATAGTATTGAAAATGTAGAGGATGCCCCAGGCGTTGATGCCACCGATCTGCGGATGAAGTGGATGTTGCGAACGCTTTATTCGATTGCGGAGGGTTGCCAGTTGGAATTTGGTATAGACCACCTTTACAAGGTCCGCGGCAGATGACCCTGCCCGTCCTCATGTCCTTCAAGATAAAGCCAATAGGATCAAATACAATGGATATATTGTTATCCTTAGTTAATTGCGAAATAGAAAGAAGATTGAACTAAAGAGAGGGCGAGTGAAGAATGTGTGAGAGATGCAGCTTACTGTTCGGGGTCGGGAGAATACCCGCCCCGGTGTGGGATATTTTGACGGAGCTGCCGTCCCCGATAGTAACCGTGTCTGATCCTTGATACGGTGAAGAAATTGACAGGTTGTCCAGTGAATTGGTTAGATGAGTAGACGCTCCCGAATCCAAGAACCAGTTCTCGTCATTGTTGTCAGATCCCGCAAGAAGAGCAGGATGCGTGGTTCTTGAAGTAGGCGTATATTGCGTGTTTGGTCGATGCCAGCACGCCTGAGCCGAATGCCCTTTTTTAAGCAAATCTGGTAGATCACCGTTGCAGTGGCCGAATTCCGGGATGTATTGGAATTGTTGGACGACATTTTGCCTCTGGATCTCTTGCCACGTCCTCGGTAGTTGAAGAGAGCGGTGGTCGGATCTGATCGACCAGTGAACTGGGTTGCGTCGGTAGTCAGGTTCACTTCTTCACTGAGGAGCGGATATAATTGATCTAGAGAGATTGGTGTAAGCATGGTTCGGATCGCCGTTTTGAATGATTTATACGTTGGTGGTAACTCGTTGAAGATGTAGAGGATTATGTCTTCCGTATCGACGATCGCTCCAGCGGCGGCGATTTGATCAACCAACGATTTGATGTCGGTGAGGTATTGGTTCATGTTAGAGTTCTTGAACGTGATATTGTGAAGTTCATTCTTTAGTTGAATGACTTTGGATCGATTCGTGGATTGAAAGCGATTTTGAAGATAGATCCAGATGGCAGAGGTGGTGTTGAGGTGAATGACATAGGGAAGCACGGTGGTAGAAATCGTGGAACATATAGATGCCGAAATGTTCTGATCCGTGAGAAGCCATTTAGAGAATAGAGGGTTTGTAGAAGAAAAACCGTCTTGTGTTGTGATCGTCTGTGGTGGAGGAGGAAGATCGGGATCAAGAAATTGTTTAAAGCCATTGGCACAGACAATCTTGAGAACCTGAGATCTCTAGAGGATGTAGTTGTCCACGGCAAGAGAAATAGTGACGACATTTTTTATGTTCGACACCAAGAACTTGAGGTTGGAAGGGATTACCAGGTCGGAGACATCTTCGGGAAGGAGAGCTCCGTGAACACCGGTATGAGATGATGCGGAATGAGCCATAAAGGAGGACCTAACCGACTCTTGATACCATGAAGAAACTAGCGGTACAAGAAGAGAATGCAAAAGGTAAGGGAGAAACAGACTTAAGAAAGTAAATCTTGGATCTATTACAAGGTAGCAAGTAGAGCCTATAAATAGGCCAGCTGGTACGGTACAAAAAATCAAGAGCCAAACCTAGAATGACACCTCAGATTACCAAATATAAAATAACAACTAATATATACAGAATTATATTTTGTGCTCTAATACAATGAGATCAAATAAAGAAAGCGTACCATATAATCAAGATGTATTAGAAGAACCGCAACAAGGACTCTTTCTTCAGGAAGCGAGCTCTTAAGGCACAAAAGAAGCTCACGCTTGGTGTTGCCAATATCTTCTGTTCTCAATCCACTCACGAAAGATGTGATGTCCATCCTTCTGTTGGCATCCAAAAGTCCAAAAAGGAAGAGTAGAGCACATATTCAGGAAGATAACACTTATGACTTTAAATCTAAATACTTGGAAGGACCAAATAAAAGCTAATATTAATAGAAGAATAAGGTAATTATCTGGCATGAATTCCAGCAGAAAGAGAAGGAAATGAAACTGAGCATTATAAAGCAATGAGATAGATAGCAGAGACACAAGACATCTATTTATTACAGTAAATCAGATAACGATTAGATTAAAAGCATTTTTTGAAAATTAAAAAATATATTGTATTTTGTGAAGGTAGCATCATGACATTAAGTATTAATACAATAAACCATACATCTTCTCCCTCCATCTTTATTATTTGTATAGCAGCCATTTATTTCCTTAATTACCATGTCTAGTCATAGCCTTGTAATCCTATATATATAGGTGAAACCTGTAATAAAGATAGAGAGGAAAATATAATAAAAATCATGTCACTTTTCCTGTCTATATACACTTTCCTCTTTCTCGCAAGATGGTATCAAAGCAAGTATCGGCTTCCCATTAGCCTAAAAGAAGCATTGGCGGTTCACTTCTTGCTCTGTAATCTCTCTCCATAGGAGCGCCAAGCGATCTTTTTCTACAAGGAATATAAATCATGCCATCAACAACATGCAGAGCCCTTTCTAACTCCATCATTCTAATAAACCAGGTATCTCCTTGGTCTCACATACCCTAAACGACGAAAACTACACATCATAGAGTCGTGCTATGGTGATTGCCTTGTCCACCAAGAATAAGCTTAGCCTCATTGATGGTTCGATCTCCAAGTCAGATGGAATGGGTCTAAACCTTCTCAATTCTTGGATTCACAACAACATCATCATCTCTTGGATCTTGAACTTAGTGTGCAAAGAAATTTCAGCAAGCCTTTATATTCCAACATCGCTAGTGAGATTTGGACAAATTTTGAGAAGGTATTCAGCAAACAAACCGGCCTCAGATTTTCCACCTTAAACGTGAGTTGATCAACCACAAGAAAATTCAAACAATTGTAAATTATTATTTCGCTAAACTTAAAATGCTGTGGAAGAAACTCAACAACTAGAGGCCAATTTGTACTTGCAAAAAATGCGATTGCAATGGAGTCAAATAGATGATTGCCTATCATCAGATGTAGCAAGTAATGTTTTTTTTAATGGGACCCAATGATATTTTGCTTATGGATCCCCTACCCTCTATCAATAATGCTTTTTCTTTAATTTCTCAAGAAGAACATCAAAGAAAAGTCGGCCAACCAAAACTCAGAAACAACGCCATAGTCGAAGCAGCCCTTATAGTCAAGACTAACAATAATTGACAGCGGTCAAATCACACATCCAGGAACAACAGATTTCACAAGAAGGATTGGTGTTACTGTTCACATTGCAACAACACCGACCATATGAAGGAAATATGTTGCAAGACTCACGAGTATCCACCAGGGAATCGATTTAAGAACAATGCACAGTCCAAGAAAATCACACCCTTTCTCAATCTAGTTTCTATAGGCAGCAGTAGTACTAACAATGATACTAACTCGGTATCAAAGTTCTTCAATAGCCTCGATCAGCAATAGCTTGATCAATTGATAAGTTTATTCTCCATCACTTATAAGCAAAAGGTAACGAACAATAAACCCACTTGATAGGTATGTACTTCTCTATTATGTTAATTTCAAATTTATTACCTTTTCGACATTGGATCATTGATTCTGAAGTGTCAACACACATATGTTCCAATATCAATCAATTTACATCAATGCGAAATATACCTCATACCACCGAACAAAAATGCAAATTCCTGTCACCTTGTGGAAACATTAGATTAAACTCAAATTTACACTTGCATAATGCATTTTTCATTCTATATTTCAATTTTAATCTTTGCTTTTCTTATAGATAATTGTTTTACAATTACGTTCTTTGATGATCATTTTAATATCCAAGAAGTTCACAACAAGAGCACCATGGGTAGCAAACAACATTAAAATTTTGGAGTGATTGCATTCTTACAGCTACATTCATCATAAATTGAACCACTTCCCCTCTGTTGGCTCAAGAAAAATGGCACAAATGCATGAATCCGGTTTTACAGTATTAGGATTTCATTTCCCTTAAGTCGGATTGTAATTAACCAGATTTCCCCTGAGGATAGTGTTAAGGTTTAATTAGATCCGGGGTCCTTACTTCCTATAAGCGCAAGCACTCATAGTTAATTACCCCTCTTACTACGTAAGAGAGAACTCTCGATTAAGGATGAATAAATTTTAGATATATTTTTTTTTTAGTCTCAATAGTGGGAAGATGGACGTAAACCCGATCAAGATCCTATGGTTCCGTCGTCCCGGATATATCGTAGATTTCAGTCTACCAACACTAACAATCATTGACAGTAGTGTCCAGGAAATCTGATTAGCAGCTATGGGTTGCCTCCTCTTAAGGATCCCGAGTAGACTGAAGTGGTTAGATGTGGATTTTAGTTTAATTTAATTTGGGTTGGGGCTTATGACTTCCTTAGAAGTTGCCTGTTAATTTGTTTAATTTGAGACTTACGGCTCCAATTAGGACTTATTATGTAGCAGTTTGAAGGAAATTCAGGGATTGATATGGTCTCGCAAAGCCCTTGATCGTCGATCTGATCCAGTCGAGTGGATAGAACACACGAAGACCTATATCGGGGTCGATTTGCTCCCCTGAAGCCCCTGGCCGTTGATTATCTTTCAGGCTGGGCGGATTAAAAGGGCAAGTGCCCTTTCAAACCTCCTCTCGCAAGGAGTGGGCGTCAGAAGGCTGTCGAATTTTCAAGGAAAATAAAAAATACTTTTAAAAAATGTATAATTTTAATTAAATCACTTAATTAACAGGTCGCGCACAATTAGAAGACTCGAAGACCAATTCCAAGGTCGATTCGCTCCCCCAAAGTCCTCTTCGTTGATTTGATCCGGCTGAGTCGATCGAAAGGGTAAGTGCCCTCCCTAACCTCCCTCGCGGTGCTGGAATGTCGGAAGGCTATCGAAATCAAAACTGACAAAGAACCTCACATAATAATCTTAATTATCTAACAATTTTCTAAATCTTAATTTTCTTACAAGCTCTTAAACTAAAATAATTTAATAACCAATACACCATATTTACATTTTTTTTGGTTGCATGTAAGAGCTTAGTGAAGAAATTGAATCAAAATGTATGATGCACATTTTAAGATCTTTTGAATGTGTGAATGGAAACCCTTGTCTTATTAAAATTAATTTGAAAACTTAGCACTTCCTTGAATCCTAGCTTATGATTTCATTTGGTGGGGATCATAATCTATAAGAAAATCACGAAATTATAGCTCTATTAATATAGCTCAATTTCCAAATGTGTTTGAGGTATCATCTGGTGGGGATTGATTGCAAAATTAAAGTAATAATGTTCTAGTCCTACCTGTATTTGAAGCAATCAACACTAAAAGGAGGTTATTCAATAGTTTTAAAGATCACTTCAGATGATGGTAATTATAAACATGCCTCCTATATCAAGAGAAATTGATCAAGATAACCACATCTTCTTCCCAAGAAACTTCTCAAAAAAACCTAAGCATTAGTATTTTTGTTGCCCGACCTATAATACTCTTGTTTGTTAGTGATGTACAGATTAATGCTGGCAATCATATACTACTGGAAACGGTATCTTTTATAGGGTTTCATAGGTATCTTAAATAAATGCCCTCAAAACATGCTGATCCCTCAGAGGAACAGATAAGACTCTAATTACCAAAGCCAATGATGATAGGAACTATAATACCCCTATTTTGCAGTCTATTAAAGAATGGATACAAGTTTCTTATGGGCTCTACATAATAAAGGAGCCGTTGATAATCCAAACATCTTTTATGACGATTCGATATGTCATTGGGTAGTTTTCCGAAAGATATTATTATGCTGAAAAAGTCAAACTGTCTATGCAAGAGAAAGATGATTTTGAATAGCTTAGAAGTTTACTTGTAAATATATCCTTTGAGGTTAATATTTTTATAGATGCAATATTTACACTCAATTGGAATTTACGGTTACCAAAGATGTTCAAGAACCTATAGTCACAATCTATACGCTGAAAGCATAACCCGCATGTGCTCTGATCGTCGCATATGATTCATAAATCCAACGGTCCGACAACATTGCGAGGGTCAAATATTCAAGTCTCATCCTCCTCTTTGGAAGGACTGGAGTCGACTTAGCTTGAATTATAAGATGCCTCCTAAACTGCTACATAATTCAAATATTTTTCAAATGATAATCATGTAATGTCGATGATGGTCGTGTTGAAAGCTAATCTCAATCGGTGAGGACCACATACTTTTAAAACACCTCCCAAACTCCCACAAAAATACAAATGACTCTAACGTCACCCCGATGATAGCTGTGCTGATAGGAAATCTCAACCGGATGGGTCAAATTTTAAAAATAAGAAGAATATGAATTCTTAAAATAAAATCTATCACCTAAAAACTTAAAACTAAAACTCATTCACTTGTCGCAACCGTTTTTCGTGGTGATAATTTGAAATTAACCTCAACTAACAAAGAGTGAATGTCGTGCCGGGTATATCACTAAGATTCACCCTCAAATAGTATCTTGCCAGTAGGGACGTGGCACGTGTCATCTGATCGAGTGGTTTTGCCGCAAAATGACACCATTATATTACGATCATGATCAAAGCCTGTATGTTCACTAACGACATCAAACCTTGAGCAATTAATCATAGAGTATATTTGATAAGCATAAAGCCCTCCATCAGCTAAGGTGGATTCATATTTATCCCCTTAGACAAACAACACCCCAGGTGTCTAAGGTATTTTTGGACGAAGCAACCCACGGCTGTCGATAAGGTGCCTTCTGTCAAATTGGGTCAACTACCTCCTCTGACTAAGTAAACTAGGGACCATGACAGCTCAGGACAACGGAACCATGGGATCTTGATTGGGCTCGTCTTCACTCCCCCATCACCAATTTTAAGTCTCAAACTCCAAAGTTCATATCTCAAAACTTAAACCCTAAAAATGTTGCTATTATACACTGAATTTGTGACCCATGCGACCTCTTTAATAACTAGCCTTAATCAAAAGTTATCTCTCATTATCGGGAGGGGTATAGGCCGCCTATAGGAAACCAGAACTCAGATCATAAAGTCCTCACAAAATGAGGGAGAAAACTCTAGGTAGTGTCTTATCTAAAACTCAATCTGTCATCTGAAAATTCACTCGGAACCTAAGCTCATTAAAACTCTCTATCGTCACAAACAAGAAAAGAGACGGTGCGGAGAGGTTGGGGAGAGGGAATTTTCGGAGCCCACAACAAGATCCTAATCATTAGCTAAGGCCGAATACCATGTGTTAGCTACCGCTATTGTTGACCTCATTATTCGAGGTCAATTTCCCAATTCAATCTTTAGCACCTAGGTCTTCATAACTTAGTGTAGACGTCGCCCATAAGATTTCCTTTAGGTGGATACCTAGTGACGTAGCACTGACTCGGCTTTCCAACTCAACCTCACAATCTGATCCAAAATAAACTCGTCTAAAACCCACTACTTTAAATTTAATTTTACAAAGTAAATTGACATGAAACCAAGTCAAATTAACTCGAGTTAAGTTCAATTTCAATTGCACCGATTAGCCCGGTTTGATTTGTCACGAATCAATGACTTTAGTTAAATTTAAATAAATAGATTTAAATTAATCTAATTTAATATGTTCATTACTTTCTTTTAATTTAAATATATTATATTTT
>NW_021318618.1:6554424-6557290 GCF_001605985.2 Dendrobium catenatum | reverse complement strand
CGGTTCCCAGAACTATTCTCCGGCCGATATTTTGAATAGTACAGATCGGCCTGGACGATGTCCCTATCGGCCCGAACGATACCTACAGAAAAACACCTGGAGCAAATCTGGGCAAATTCTGGAGCAAATCTTCCACTGATCGTCCCAGGATGATCCCAGATCGTCCTGGACGATCCTGGAGCAGATTTTGATATTACAAAATTGTCCCTGCCGATCTTGAGATCATCCAAGACGATGTGATCTTATCAATCATCCTTAATTGCTTTCCTTAATTACCGAATTAATTTACGCATAATTATGTTATATCGTTCAGGCCGATACAAGATGGTCCTGACCGATTACCAAAAATACATAATGCCTAAATAGATCATGGCGGCTGATTCTTTCTGTTTTGAGCCTATCGTCCTGGCCGATACAAGTATCGTCCAGGACGATCCGCTAATGATGACTTCCTTAATCATGATGCCTTGATTAGGGTTTCTGTTTTGAACCCGATCGTCTGTGACGATGTGAGTAAAAATAGAAATTCTAAATCATATAGAAAAATCATTCAAGTGTGTGTGTAGGGTTACTTAGCATCAGACACTTCAAAGGTTACAATTGACTCAAGAAGGGAAGAAAGAAATTTACAGACTTACTCAGACCTAGTCTATCCAAACTTGAGCTGGTTCCAATTGCTGTCTGATCTTGTGGCCCTGAAATGTCAGTAGAAAAGACAGTCATAGAGAAACAAGAGTGTTTGCTAACAAAAAAAATCATAATCCATGAAAAACATATTTGCAAT
Source organism: Dendrobium catenatum (assembly GCF_001605985.2). Classification (NCBI taxonomy): domain Eukaryota; kingdom Viridiplantae; phylum Streptophyta; class Magnoliopsida; order Asparagales; family Orchidaceae; genus Dendrobium; species Dendrobium catenatum. The sequence goes on along the minus strand of NW_021318618.1, from coordinate 6,556,506 downwards.
AGCCCTAAATGAAATGGTTCTGACAATCTATGAAAAACTATCAAACAACACTTGTTTTGAATCTAAAAAGCAAAACAACCCCCTCCCCCTTGTCTGCCAAGAATATGGCAATCCAAATGCAATATGGAATATTTATCCATAAGCATGTGTACAAATTGCTTAACGATCACACTATATGTGATATATAATGGTCTAATGATTGACCACAAAGGTCAAAGAAAACTCCCTATTGGCCAAATAACTCACAAGTTGGTGTTTATGGAAAGCTTGCATCTGAAGACTTCCAAGTAGATTATAAACATTGGAAAAAGAATGTTAGAAGTTTCTATATGAAAATATCATCCTGCATGTGCTCCGATCGTCATATTTAATTCTTAATCCAACGACCCAAGAATGCTACGAGGATCAAATATTTCAAGTTTCATCCTCCTCCTTGAATGGACAAGAGTCGACCTAAAATGGGTTAACAAATGAATGCCTAATCATGAATCTATTATGATTGTTTAAAAGTTTTTTAGACAAACTCACTATAAAACAAAAGCCTTCAATTTTAGCATTCGCATAATCATCAATTGTTAAATATGATCCTCTGTTAGTGGGAAAACATAGTTGACAAAGTTTAAATAATAAATTATTTAAAAATCCTCAATGATGACCTTGTTGAAAGAAAATTTCAACCAGAGGGGACCCTACCTTTTAAATACTTCCAAATTCCTATAAAATACAAACATTTTCAAGTGATTGCAAAATCACCCCGATGACGACCGTATTGACATAAAATCTTAATCGGAGGGGATCCCAAATATTTAAAATGCTTCCCAAATTCATATAAAATACAAGCATCTAAATTGACTTTAACATTACCCTGATGATGGTCGTGTTGACAGACAATTTCAATCGGAGGGATCTATATTCAAATCCTATTAAAATTCCAAAATTCAAAATTAAATTAAAAGTTTTGACACCACTATATTACGATCATGACCTTTGAGAAATAAATCATAGGGTATAGTCGATAAGCATAAAACCCTTTTGTTAGCTAAGGTAGATTCAATTATATCCCCTTAGATAAACATTATCCTAAGTCAATAAGGTATTCTTGTACAAAGTAACCCATGGATGTCGATAATGTGCTTTCTGTTTGGTTGGGTTGACTACCTCCTCTAACTAAGTAGATTAGAGATGATGATAGCCCGGGATGACGTAACCATGCAATCTTGATCGTACTTGTTTTCATTTTCCCTATCACCTGTTTTAAGTATCTAGTGATAAATTTAAAATCATAAACTATAGAATTCAAAATTAAATTCAAAACCTTGAAATTATTGCTACTACATGCAAGCACTCAATGTCTATCTCATGACTAGCCTTAATCGAAAGTTCCCTTTCATTATTCGGAAGGGAAATTAGTCATAGGGGTTTGCGGTTATGGGAAACCAGAACTTACATTATAAAGTATTTGTAAAATAAGGGTGAAATCTCTAGGTATTATCTTATCATATCTAAAATCTATTATTCCTTATGAAAATTTATCCGTGTTAAAACTCTCCCTACCAAATAACAAAAAAGTCAAGGCACAAAGGGCCGGGGGTAAATTTTTGGAGCCCACAAGATGTTTGATGGTGGAGGTGATGTGGTTTTAGTCTGATGATGGTAGTCTGGTTATAATGGTGGTTTGATAACAATGATTGGCCAACAATCATTTGATAATGTTATTCTACATGCAATGGTTCAATGATGACTATTAGGTATAATCTAACAATGGAGGTTCCGTTGTGATGGTTTGGTTACAACATTAGTACGTTAATAACAATCAAGGGGTAGCAATAAGACAATGTTAGTTATGGGATGACAATTCAACAACATTGATTTGCATTGGCGGTTCCATGGTAGTGGTCTGGTGATGATGCTTTGGTGGAGTATCAAAATCTTTCAAACGTTTAAGCTCTTTTGATCTCAAGCCAATATACTAGGGGTGTCAATATTTGACACGACATGAAAACCCGACCCGGACCCGACCCAGAAAATCCGGGTTGAACCCGACCCGATTTCAAAACGGGTCGGGTTCGGGTTGACCCGATG
>NW_021318618.1:6460959-6554324 GCF_001605985.2 Dendrobium catenatum | reverse complement strand
GTTAATTATTTATTAAGTAAAATAATATATAATATGTATTATAATATATTAAAATATATGTTAATGATTATCTATGTTATTCAAAATAATATTAAAATATATTATAATATATATTGGGAAGCTAGTACAGTAAATTTTATTAAAATAATATATAAATTATATTATAATATATATTAATCTATGGCTCATTAATCAATTGCCATGATGCTTAATAAAGTTGATATGAATTCACGTGACAGGTGCTTTTTCTTCTTTTGGGAAATAACGTGACAGCTCCTCATGAAAGTGGACGGGAGGAAAAAAAAAGTCGGGCGGGAGAAATGAAAATGGACGAGCTTGGGTTATTTATTTGTTAAATTTAAATATTAAAAAATTATAATAATAATCACCTAAATTTTATTTAAAAGTGAAATATTTCATATTTTTATAAAAATTTTGTTTAAGTTTTAAAAATCCCGCCAAATTTTAAAATTTTTTAAAAATTCCGCCTAAATTTAAAAATTCCCTCCCATGGCTGGCGAGCCAGCTCGAGCCCGTTAACAGCGACACGAGCTCGAGTTCGAGCTCGACTCGAGCTCGAGCTCGCTTTCTATCTAACGAGCCGAGCTCGATAAGTACTAAAACTCGATTCGACTCGACTCGTTTACACCCCTAGATTGGTCTTGCAAAGATGCTCAAGCATATAAATGTGAAGATCCATTGATAAAAAAAATTAAAATGAAAAAAAAAAAACAAAAAAAATATATTTTCATAAAAAATTCAAAAAAAAAATTCAACTATATTCTAAGCGCACAATTTAAATTCATTTGATCTTAAATCATATCAATTTTTAGTATTATTTGATTCATCTCATCAAACCAATCAATTTGACTAAAATTTATTGAAACAAAAGTTCAAATACTTTGAAATAAAGTTTTTTTTTTTTTTACTTCAAGATTCAGTCCCAATCAAATAGTTCCATATCAAAGTTAAATAATACCACCTAATGAATCATATCAACTTTTATTGAAATAAGGAGGTTAGATCATAATTCAATTTCAATAATAAATTTTTATAAAAAAAAAAAAACAAGATTATAAATTTTGAGTTATGTTCAACCTCAATAAAAAGCATAAAATAGCTTTATTCACAGCCCCAGCAAAATACGAAGAAATCATAAACTACAACCTAAACAAAGCAGAGAGCATCATCACTTGCATCAGTTACTTATAACTCCACCTAACAAAAGAGCAACGCAGAACCCATATAACCCACAAAACTTCAAAATCTACTCTATCAGAAAGAATTTGGGCTTCTGGTCTTATTCTTAAGCCTTCCTTATTGTATCTGAAGCTGAGTTAGGCTCTCGAGGAGCCTGATTGAATTCAGACCTGAAAATGGCATAAGATTCACATATTATTACTAACCAGAATAATGCGGCTGAACATATTTTTTGGCCATAATTGCAATGGTTTCAGACCAATGAAAGCTAAATTATATACTTATAGGCAATATTTGTTTCAGCTTTTCTACTACTTTGTACCAGGAAAAGCTGCTTCTTTAGCTTTCCATCCAATACTTCTGAAATAAAAACCTTGCCTTTTCATGTTAAAGATATTCATATATAGGGAAGATCTAAAAACAAAAAACCACTTTATCAAAGAGTTGAGCATATAAGTTTGATATGAACTTTCTGAGTGCTTCTGCTAGTGTTCAGTTCAACGACTGGCAGAAAACTCTAATTATATGAAACAAGAAAAAAGCTGAAAAGCCCTATGTTTAAGGTTAAAAGCAGGCCCTCAGTTCGCCATTTGTTTGCTCAAGTAAAACATGGCAACATAAAAACAACATAGTTCGGTATTTGTCAGAGCAATCATGTAAAATGATGAATATTAGGAGCTGGAATATGGATCCATTTAGGCTTCATTTGGGATGGTTTTTCTCTGCTTCTTAAACAGCTTTCGAGTAAACAAATTTTAATTTTTACACTAAAAAGTTGTTTTACGAAGCAGGAAGAAAGTCATCCCAAATAAAACCTTAATAGAAAATAAATTTACATACACCTGGATTTCAAGGATTTGTGTAAAGAGGCAAAATTAGTGCTAGTTTCAAGACATTGTTCCTTGAAACTCTCTTTTATACATTTTCCAAGTTCTAAAAAACGGGACCAGGCCATGACCGAAAGCCAGACTGAATTTAATTTCTACAGGGAATACTAAAAAGAAGTCCTTATTTACTTTTGAGCTTAATACTAGAAATGGAATGCTTCAAATTGAAAGATGTTGTAGAAGTTAAATGAACTAACCCACAGGTTGAGCACTTCCTCTGATGTTGACAGAATATTGACAAGCAGACTGAGCAAACATATCCCATGTCAATGGTCTTCTTGTGACAAAAGCATCTAGAAGGATTGCAGAACTCGAAGCTCAGAAAGAAAACAACAAATGCTGTTATGCAGTTAAATGCAGCAAGAAAATACACATACATTTATCTGTAATCAATGAGTATACAATTAAGGCATCAAATTTATAATTAAAAAATGCACCACAGTTACAATGGATTTGATAGAACATTCAACATGACCTGTAGCATCTATCAATAATTCAAAAATAATTCCCATTTGTGTTGAGGTAAAAAAGATTTAGCAAAAAAATGAGGAAGATTCATTAGTTTCCTTAGTATTATTTATCTTTAACTTCTAAGCTACCTTTTTGACATATTTGCGGCATGAAGCCAAGCAGAATGTACTTGATGGATCATCCTAACATACCGGCCTATGATGCACTGACACTCCGCTTAAAGAGGGTATGCAGTGTCGGACACGGACACAAGTCGGACACGGCATGGACACGTGTCCGACACGGCATTGGAGTGTCACAATTTAAAAAATTAAAATTAAAATCGGACACGCGTGTCCGGTTATTAAATGAGGTATCGCTAGGTACATGCTCGGTACTGCTCAGTACGTGCTCGATACCGCTCAGTACATGCTCGGTACTGCTAGGTACATGCTCGGTACCGCTCAATACAGCTAGGTACATGCTCAGTACTGCTAAGTACATGCTCGGTATCATTCGGTATCTTCCCATACAAACAACTTACGAACTTTAAAAACAAGCAGAACTTCAAAATTACGCTTACAATAAAATTTTGTTCTAGGGGCAGCGCCCCCTTGGACACCCAGCCATGGTTTAAAATAGCGCAATATGAGGCTCGCCTTTGCGCAATTCCAATAAAAAACGCCTCGATGCTCACGCATTGAGTTTGTTTTATGAGGCTTGCGCCTCAACTTGGTTGAGGCAAGCCTTGAGGCCCGTCTCGCTTCACTGGCATGAGGCTTAACGCCTCACGCTATATATATTAAAACTTACATAAATTTTGAAGTAAATGCCCGACATTGGACTCTATAGGAGAGGAGGAAGGGGAGAGAGCAGTTCACCATAATAATGATTCACATGAAGAACCCCTTAGTGATGACAGTGCTGATGACTTATGAGTTCTTATGTGATATGTCATTGCTTTTATTTTTGGAAAATGGAATTATATGTTAATGAAAAGAATACTGGGATTTGGGAAAGATAGAATTTTGAGTTGAACTATATTTCATGTTGTCTTATTATTGAGATATTTTGATTTCACTTCATATCATATGCTTTTTTATGTTTTATATTATTCACTCATTAGTATATAAAAAATTTATCATTTTATATTTACGTAATCTTTTGATTTTGAGGCTTACGCCTCAAAACGACGTAATCGCCTCACGAATGAAAAACGCCTCAATACCCGAATACGCAATTTTAAACATTGCCCCCAGCAGACCAATATATTGTTGTATTCATGTTGTCTTATTATTGGGATATTTTGATTTCACTTCATATCAATTTAATTTGATGTATTCATATGTATGATTGGTTTGTTAGCAAAATGAGCTCTGCTGCTGGCGGGAGTGGATTAGGTGAAGGTTCAAAAGAGCTATCTGTAGAAACTGATAAGCTGTTATGAATTCATGTTACAAAGTTAGGAAAAACATTTGAATGATGGAATGTGTCATTCAAATGCAATTATTGTGGTGGCACCTACAAAGGATCTTATTCTAGAGTGAAGGCACATCTACTTAAATTTTTTGTCCATGGAATAAAAATGTGTCCTAAGATTACTATGTCGCAGTTGATTGCTTGTTATCTTTACTATAATGTCACCTTAATTTCTATATATTATATTAAAAAATTATAATGTAGTGTCCACGCCGCACCCGTGTCATATACTTTTAAAAATTGACGTGTCCCGTGTCCGTCTCATATCGTGTCCGTGTCGGTGCATCATAGATGTCGGCTCAAGTGCTCACAGAGTAATGCTACATTAAAACCATCATAATAATCATCAGCTTTACCCCAAGTATTTGAGTTTGTTATAATGACTCATTTTTCATTTATTTATATTAAATGTTCCCTAAGGTGTTTGCATAGGCCTTGCACACCTATCATGTTATGTGTGGCTCCATATTCATTGCAAATTTTCAACTTCTCTCAATGTTGGCTTAGGTTTACAATTGTCCAATATTAATTTTACCTACCAATAAAAAAAATGCATTTACTACCTTTCATTTTACATATTGTAACCAAAAAATAGTATTTTTTTTAACAAAAAAAAAAATTAGTATACATGATATTATTTTATAACATAATGCTCAAAATACACTTTTTCTATTTTAACAATAGAAACTTAATTCTAAAAATTATATACTCATCTATAACATAATTCTTCTGTATGATAAATATAAGATATTCAAACTCATAATATTATTTTATCTTCTAGTAATATTAATTAATATTTTTTATTACCACGCCTCTAAAATTACATATCATATTCTCAACCTTTATTATGCTAATCCTAAAACATTAACCTTTTAGAAATTCTATCAATTATTATAATTTTTTACTTATTTCAGCATAGCTTCTACATTTATAGAAAGCATATAATCAAATTCCAAGATTTAAATATCCGTTATAAACATCTTTATAATAAATGCAAAATATATGAACATAGATTAATCCTTGATGTCTTATGATCTCATTGGGAATTCCTTAGTTTCTTTACAAGATTAATAATTATCGTGTGCATATAATTAATAACTACAATATGTTTCATATCTTCCAGTACACACCAACCAATTCTCGTGTTACTAAAACAATATACCTTTTAAGATAAAAAAATGAGGATCCTTTCTTTTTACTATTACTTTTCTAGTAATATACTTGGCACAAAAAAAGGCCTCTATAATGTATTTTTCTACTATAAAAATTGAATATCCATTTTTGGCTGACACCAAATCAATTAGTATGATACTTAAATCATATGCCTTTCAAGATCAACAAAAAAGAAAACCTTTCCTTGCTCTACATAAATTTCTAGTAATTGCCTAGGCAAAAAAATTGCCTATATACTATATTCTTCAAATATATATAAAAAAAAAAATCAATTCACCAATATCAACGTAATATTTTAGTTTATATTATATTACTCTACTCCATAACTTGATTGTACAACTTCTAATCTTAAGATTCCCTTATAATTAATGCAATCCTATGATCTCATTTTTATTGAAAATTGGTACAAAAATACTTCTTGTTATCATATTTGAACAATTATATCTACAAACTATTTATAGTGAGAATCTATGTTATTTGTTATTGTAATATTTCCTCACTATTGAGAAGATGACTATTTATTATATTTTGTTTTAAAATTTCTTTTTTTGTCTATATATATAAGCACATATATTACATATCTCTCCCTCTTTAAAATGGTATCAAATCAACGGCCTAAAATACTCCTAACCTTCTCTAAACACCTCATCAATGTTGCACTCAAACTTCCATCTCCATTTGCATGCTCTCACACTTCCCTTTGATTGTGATCCATATGTGCTCCACCGGCCTCTCCTTCCATGAGATCCTCAACCCCATCATTGACTACTAAGGAAGACTTTTGTTCTCATACATTGATGATGTCTATCAATACTCTTTATCAATACTTTATGATGACTCTCCTTGACATAACTCTATCAACACACTATTGATACTTCCATTCAAGGATCTTATCAATGTTATCTCCAACACAATTCTATTTGTCAAAGTCTTTGCATTTGATTCGCAATACTATCTCTTTCATAGATCAATCATGCTCCTTGATGCTCAAAATCTCAAAGAAATAAAATATTTAACTATATTGCTAGTCACTACTGATTTTAATCTCAAATTGACATCTTTTATGACACCTTTAGCTTATAAAGGAGTGTTTCCACATCTAAATTATCATATGTTAACTATATATAATTAATAAAAATATAAATTATTTATCATTGTAACATTTCTCCAATATTGAGGATATTCTCTTTTATTACATATTACTTTATTATTCTCTTCTCTTGCCTATATATAAGCACATATGTGTTTGTGCCAAATAATAATTCAATAAAAGATGTAGCCCTTATAATTCTCTCCCTCTTCTAACACTTATCAAATCAATTAGCATACTCTTCATTTCAAATTTTATCACAAAAATCACCCATAACTTTACAAATATCAAAAAGCATCTCATCTTGAACCCAAAACTTTACTTTTATATACTCCTTTAGAACTAACCCCATTTCACCTTTTTTGATTTAAAATATAATTCATTAGTATGTTCATTATACCATTCTAAAAGTATCTATTTCACCAAAATCTCATTTAATAATTTCACAAAATGTCAATTTCATCTTTAATTGATGTCTTAACTTTAATAGATATTTAATGATAATCAAAATTTATAAATCTTTTACCTCTTTCCTTTTCTCCTTCCTAAACTATTATAAAAATCTATACTACTATTAAAAAAGAGAATTGACATCTCATCAATCTTTAACTAATTTCCTATTTTAGCTCCAAGATAAAATACTATTTTATCTAATCTTAATTACTAAGTGGCCAATAGTTTAATATATTTCACATTTTTTTAATGTAAAAAATGTTATAAAAAACGCCAAGTAAATTCTTCTAAATCAGAATATTTTTTTTAACACACGTACACTCACATTCCAAGGGTTGATCAAAGTAATAAAAAATAAATTGAATCAGTTGTATTGTAAGGCCACAACCTTTAATCATTTCCGCATCCGGTGACCTGATGCAATAATTTGCCCTCAACTTGACATAAATGATTAAAGGTTGAATAAATAAATTCAATTGTAAATTAAAAAAAAAGGTTAATTAAAATTTACAGTTTATACATATATATACTTCAATTCAAATGACAACTTCAGAAGATATAATATTAAAGGAAATAAACTTAAATAAATTAGTTCGCTAAATTATTATAGTATAAAATTACAAGATAGCTTGGAAATCCTATACAATTTTTTAAAAACATACAGTGAACATTAAGCTATGGGCAGCTAGTGCATATCCATTCTTCCTACATATTTAAAAGAATTCTAGACTTATAATCATTTTAAGCTTGATAATATTTTTGCCAAAATCTTACAAACATGACTCTTTCCTCAATAACATTTTTACCTGCTTACTTCACCACCTATGATGCATGGACACGGACACGGCGACACGAACACGACACGACACGGACACGGGACACGGCTTTTTTAAAAAATATAGGGCACAGGTACGGCGCGGACACGGCAATACATTTTTTTATATATTGTATATATATTAATGTAATATTATATTAAAAATGACAAACAATAATAAATGAATGACATGATAACTTGTCTAGCTTATATAAAATATTTAGTATAAAATATCTAATACAACCACAAAAATATAAGCAAATAATCACTTACTACAACATCAAGCATTCAAGCTTCAACTACTAGGATTAGCTTTAGAGGTTTGTTTTTGGCCTTCAATATCATCATCATTGAATATCACTGCTTTCAACTCTGATTCAATAAGAGAAAGATTTATAATTGTACAAAAAGAGAGGAGATGAAAATACCTTCACTGCCAAAGAAATGAAAATGAAAATATTCGATGAATGGGTATTAAATGCAGACGTTGATTTGGTGTTGTGGATAGGAAATAAGAAATTTAGTTTAAATCTCGTCAAACATAAGAAATTATATTTAAAAAAAAAAATTCTAAAATATTTAAGATACGCGTGTCGGACATGCGTGTCCAATTAGTTTTTAATATTTTTTTAATCGGACACGTTTTCGGCATGTCCAACACGTGTCGGAGGAGTGTCGGACGAGTGTCGGGTCGGACACTGCACGCCTCTTTGAGGAGAAGTGTCGGTGCATCATAGTTCACCACTAATCTCCTATTGTAAGATTTTTTTTCAAAATTCTCATATTTTACAAAAACAATTGAAATGAAACTATCCCTTTGGTCCTACATTAAGTTTAGCTCAACTATAGAATTCTAATTTCTCTCTCATAAATTTTAATACAATATCTTGAAAAACTACTACTCTTCCAATATATTAACAACAACATCAAGCCTTTATCCCACTATTATAAATATCATATGCTATTGTAAATTTAATCATAGTCTCTCCATTGCATTTCTATCTTTCATTACACTTAATAAGAATCATCTTATAGCCCATCCTACTAAAACGTATATATCCATTTTATCATCCAATTCATCCCAGTAATTATCATCTCTTTATTAGGTATGAGAAATCATAGTTCATCAATATCTTCCAAAAAATATTTAAAAACTATTTTGTAAAACAACTTGAGAAGCAATAATACTAACCACATTTATAATATTCAGTGCCAATAATTAACTTTTAGCAGTCATATTATCACCAACCCTATTTACCTCAATAATTTTATCTTTGGACTCTTTAAACACGAACTATCCCTGCCACATTCCTATTCTTAACCCTCACAACATATGATAGTATTTAATCTTCCCCAGCAACCCATAATTCTAACCCTTTCTATTTAAATAGTTGAAAATAAAAAAAAATTAATTCTTCCTCTAATCATTATGCCAATTGATTCTCATCTTCCATTCAAAGTTCCTAAATTTCATGTCCTAAATCTTAAATTTAGGCTTAGTTAGCAATTGGATACTTTTATCGCAACTTAATTAAATTATAGTGTTTTATGCACCGGTTATATCCTGTTCATTTTTTCCGGCGTGTCCTACCAAATCCATGCCTTTTGTCATCACAATCTAGTTAGATTATCAACCAGCACTTTTGGGATATATAATTAATTTAAGAAGACATCATATGAGGAATTGATAAGGGGTTTAACAAAGAAAAATTAGATAATTAAAAGCATAGGTACACATACGAGGCACGAAAATCCACGCCAGCAGGTTTTGGAAGTTGCAGGAAATTGCGTGATTGCAAGTCAGTTGCAAATACTGCCTGCATGCAAACATCCATAATTAGAAGAATAAAATCAAAGGGTAAGATGCAGAGATATCCAATAAGACCTATATTTATCATCCATGACAACATTTTGGGGAATAACAAGAACATGAAGTTGTACAGGGAAAAAAGCAAATGGGTATGATGAATCAAATGTAACACAACATTCCAAATAAAGCTCTAAGGAAATCACCAATTAACATAATGCCGCTTATAGTTATCACTTTTACTTACAAGCAAAAGACATGTCATCAACAGAAAGCGATCAATTGCTAAATAACATTTTTAATGATATGCGGAATTTATATTCGTGGGATGATGACTGAAATTAACGAGAGACAACTCAACTAATAACTTCCATATTCAAATGCATCCTTCAGGTTACTCCTAGCGTAGCTGCAGTGCTAATTATCCCATACCCTTACGTATATAATTAACTCATTGTCCAATTTTGTTGACTGTCATGCACTAAAACTAGATGGAACAGATAACAACAAAACATTTTAGCGAAGAAAACCGTTGAATTCAAAATGAATTTCCAATTAACAAAATGAAACCAGTAGTTCGTTGTTGCAGCATTTAATGGTGCTTTATTTTTGCAGCTATGTATGATATCCTTCAGATAATTGTTAACACAAATGGAAATCAGAAACTTACTGCAAGATATTGAAAAAGACCATCTAGTTGTGGAGGCTTTAGATAAATTCCACCAGTAATATATGAAGCCTGCAAACATAGGACTCCTGAATATGTATAGAAAATGGAGAAAAAAAACAAAACTTAAACAGTTCGACGCAATATTACTTGCTGCAGAAATGCAGAATGCTGCACTCCGACCACACATGAATCAATAGGCACCTGTGAGATTCTTTACTTCAGTACTTAAAAAATGTGGAAATTACTAAAAGGACGCATACATGCTAAAGCATTTCATTAAAACTGATTGCAGACCATTATGACTGAAAGAAGAAAAAGAAATAAATATGCAATGATAATCATAGATATAATCCGATGAAAAAAAAGGAGCAAAAGTAAAAAATTCTTTTCAAGCCAAAAGTCAAGCTTCGAAAGTCATCAATGGTTCAAGCTTATCATCAACTTCCTGCAGGCCATAAATAAAAAATAACCAAGATTTAATTACCCTATGGTAACCATACTTGGTGGGTCTTCAAAAACTATAATATTGCAAGGTTTCATAAAGAGTTTTGATCCGAACAAGAAGGAAAAGGGAAAACATAATCAGGATACACTGAGAGGATAAACGAAGGGATGGAGGTAGGTAGAGAGAGAGAGAGAGAGAGGAGTCCAAACATGCTTTTTTCAACATTCATAAGATGATTTCAACATATATTAGCATCCTCCATCTATAAAAGGATTTTAAACAAGTAAAGGAAAGAACAAGAAAAGAAAATAATCAAAAGGAAACCATGAGAAATAAATTAAATTTAGGATCTATTATCAATGAGAACTATATTACGAAAGAATCGATTAAATAAAACATCCTTGGTATACAAGAAAACAAATCAAGAAGACACAACTCAACTTAGTTTGTTGGTTGGGAGAGCTTTGGCTATCAACAAAAAAGTCTTGGATTTGAGTCATGCCTATGTTGCACCGATACACCTATTTATGAAGGCGTGCTGTATCCGATACACCGATACACGGATACGCCTCCGATATTCCACCGATACGTGTTGGATACGCCAAAGCCGTATCCAATTAAAATACTATTTAATTTCAAAAGGACACGCGTATCGGATACGCGTGTCCGTTGAAAAACAAAAAGAAATCCGAAAAAAAGACATGTCGTATTTACTTCCGCGGTTGCGAGCAAGATTCTCTCATTTCCGATATGGATTTGAGTCTCTTGATGATATGAAAATATTAAAAATTTTTAATCTTTCACTTGATGAGCCTGAATTAGAAGCTATGATATTTATTGAAGATGATATGGAAGTTCAAAGACAAACCAATGAAGAAGATAATTATATCATTCCTTCTATTGAATATTTGAAACTTCATGTGCTAGATAATTTATGTTTATGCTTTTGTTGTTGTACTAGACATTTTTTTTGTAATTTCAAATATTATGTTTTGATTGATTTCTTAATTTTTATGTATGATTTATAAATTATAATGCCGTGTCCGCGCCGTACCCGTATCCTGTATTTTTAAAAATTGATGTGTCCCGTACACGTATCGTGTCGTATCCGTGTCGCCGTATCCGTATCGGTGCAACATAGAGTCATGCATATGAAATGTGTGTGTGAATTTATCTTAATTGGCCTGAATGTCCCAAAATAAATAAATAAAAAAGCATTGCACGTGAGACTTTTATGATGTGCCAAATATAGATGACGTGATGCTTTCTCTTGACGATGCATTGCATCATTTCCATCAGAGGAAAGAATAATATTGTGGAGATTGCTTGGCAAGGTAGTCCTTACAATAAAAGGCAGAAACAAGTTGCAACTCTTCAATAGACATCCATGAATCAACAGAAAGTCCATGAAATTGAACAATAAGATGGTGGTTGTCCAATAGGGCCAGTAGTGATTTCATCAATGAAGATATGCTCAACAATACTTGTGGGAAAGGAGGGATCAAAGCGAAAAAAGTAGCAATCAGTTAGGAGAGACTCCACTTGCAGCAACATTAATGGGCAACACGGGATGCTTGATATTGCCTCAAAAGGCAATAGATCTCCGATATTGAAAACAAAATTAATATGACTTTCAAGGCAAATCAATTAAATAAGCATTGGGACCGATCTTCTTCATGATTTTAAAAGGTCGAGAAGATTGAGCATAGAGTTTCTAAGCAAAATTGCTAGAAAGTGTGTCAAGCAAAATACAAATCAAATCATAATGTTCTATATAAAATTCAAGCAATTTTTTATAAGTATGTGCGGCCAACTTAGAATTTTCAATTCATGAAGCAATGTGATTCTTGATATCAGCATGCTTATGTGTATGCTCGACAAATTTAATGCGAAAAAAAGAAATAGCATGATTGACAGATAAAGATAAAAGATCAGTAGGATGTGAGGCCTTTTACCATAAACAATTTCAAAGGACTTACCAATGGATCTATGCGGAGAACTAACATAAGCAAATTCTGAAATAATTCCCACTTGCCTATATGTTGATCCACAATATAATATTAAAAAAATGCTTATACTGTAGTTGACCACATTCTTTTGGCCATTTATTTATGGACAGAAATCAAACTACAAAATTTAAGTAATGCAAAAAATTTTCACAATGTGCACTAGAAATGCCCAACAAAACGTGTCATGGAGAAGTATAGATCTCATAGAGGCCGAAGAATAATGCAAAAAAAATACATGGTCTTTCCATGGAAAAAATTGATCCATCTTATAGAATCAATCAACCACAACTGTTGACCTCCATAATTATCCCACAATTCAACTCAAGCAAACATATTGAATATGATAGACCACAAAAGCAATGTCACGCGAAACCATTTCACAATACTTCTTTAGAATCTAAAGTACTCAAATGTGCATGTTTCACAAAATGAACTAGGTCGAAGTGTTTGGATGATCAAAATTACCAAGAAGGGGGTTCCCATAGTCGATTTGATTAAACACGACACAAAGACAAACAATGGACACAACTTTGTATAAAACAAAATGATAATGCCTCGATTGTAATCAAAGTTGTCTCATCATCCTCATTATGTAAAACAAAATCAGTCGATGCATCTAGAATGTTGAAATTATCTAGTAAGTATGACCATATTGCATGGATCATCACACAAGACAAATTTGAAAATTTTACATGTGTGCACTTCAATTGATTTGAATGAATGAAGAGGATTTGTGGAAATATATCAATATATATGATGTGTTCCGCCTCCTATCAGCAGAGGGAGGGCCGACGACCACCAGGCGAGCGGAAGCGGCGGGGGAGGGAGCCGCGCAGGTCGGCCAACCGAAGGGAAGCAGGGGGCGAGGCGGAGCAGGCTGGGCGGTTCGGCCTTGAGCTGAACCGGTTCAATCCTGGATCGGTTTGGCTCGGGTCTGCCCTAGGCTGGGCGGTTCACCTTGGGCGGCCCACTAGTGGGTTTTGTTTGGTCTTTTGCTTGCTATAAGTAGGGATTAAGGGGGATTTCTAGGGTTATACAGAATTTGGGTTTTCTCTTAGCCGTTTCTATTTTTTTCTCTAAGTTTTCTAGGGTTTGTAGTGGGAGACCTTGTCCTTCTCGAAGTGGACAAATTGTATCTTTCTTTTGTGTTGAACTTGCTTCTCTTTCAATACTATATGGATTCCCTTCTCTTTATTGTTGTGCCCTAATTTTGAGAGTTTTTCCTCATCTTTTTGGAAGGTTTGTGTCCTAATCCGAAAATCATCAAAGTGCACACTCTTGTGATTTTACCGTGGGAATTCATTGCTTTTGATCTTGTTTTGTTCCTCTCATCTACTTCTACGTGGAATTGTGCTTTTTGTGAAGAATTATTCTCTTCATTTGAGGGGTAAAAAGGCTTGACAGTGGAGCCACTCACAACTCCTTGGCCTATCGAGTGGCGGAACAGTTGAGTCTTGAGGTGATAGCAAGCAAAGAGGTAGAGGTGATCATATGCACAGGACAGAAGGCCCGTATTTATGGGAAATGCAAGGGAGTCACTATTATCTTGCAAGGGGAGATAATTACTCAAGATTTTTTGCTAATTGATCTGGAAAACGCCGACATCGTCTTGGGTATGCAGTGGCTTCAATCTTTAGGAGACATGGAGGTCAATTGGGAGAAGTTGCTGGTTAAATACAAGAGTAATGGTCGGAGGGTAGCACTACAGGGTGAGCTTAGCCTTTGTGGGTTTCCGACCACCAAGGAATCTACATTCTTTAACCTTGAGGACAAGGTTAATTTTAAAGGAGGGAGTATTGATGCGTTCCGCCTCCTATCAGCAGAGGGAGGGCCGGCGACCACCAGGCGAGCGGAAGCGGCGGGGGAGGGAGCCGCGCAGGTCAGCCAGCATAAGGGAAGCAGGGGGCGAGGCGGAGCGGGCTGGGCGGTTCGGCCTTGAGCTGAACCGGTCCAATCCTGGACCAGTTTGGCTCGAGTCTGCCCTAGGCTGGGCGGTTCACCTTGGGCGGTCCACTAGTGGGTTTTGTTTGGTCTTTTGCTTGCTATAAGTAGGGATTAAAGGGGGATTTCTAGGGTTATGCAGAATTTGGGTTTTCTCTTAGCCGTTTCTATTTTTTTCTCTAAGTTTTCTAGGGTTTGTAGTGGGAAACCTTGTCCTTCTCAAAGTGGACAAATTGTATCTTTCTTTTGTGTTGAACTTGCTTCTCTTTCAATACTATATGGATTCCCTTCTCTTTATTGTGATTGTGCCCTAATTTTGAGAGATTTTCCTCATCTTTTTGGAAGGTTTGTGTCCTAATCCGAAAATCATCAAAGTGCACACTCTTGTGATTTTACCGTGGGAATTCATTGCTTTTGATCTTGTTTTGTTCCTCTCATCTACTTCTACGTGGAATTGTGCTTTTTGTGAAGAATTATTCTCTTCATTTGAGGGGAATTAGGGCAAAACCGAATTTGTGAAACCCTAGGGCGTATCAATATTCTTCAAAAAAAGAATCAATATAATTTAAATAAAGACAGCTTCGCCATACCGCAAAAATATAAGTACTCATATACATTGTCTCAATGCAACTAAGAAAGCTAGCTAAGTTTGTAACATCATGCAAGTATAAAAGAGGCGCAATTTTTTTAAGTGTAAATTAAAAAGACTTAGGAGAGTCATCTCAAATAGTGGGAAAGCTCCATTGAGCACAATATTTTTTCATGTGGTAAAGTCCCATGCACAATTTTTTAAGCATGGTTGGTTTCAAGACCTCCAGCGATGGTGTCTTAGTCATTGGCCATGCACACTTTTTTTAGAACATAGGGCAAGCCTAGCACTCCCTATAGATAGATACATCTATATGAGGGAGATGTCAGGAGGTTACAAAATTTTCCAGTGAAATGACACTGGAAAAACAAAATTAAAATGAATCTTTGGACATAAATACAATACGAAATCATAAAGATTATAACAAAAATTAGAAATTGGCACTTTCAAATAAGATGATTGTTGCCTTACAAGACAAGAACTAAACATAAGCATAAATTACAAGGACTTAAAAGCTTGCCAATAAGCATAACATGAGCTTTCAATGAACATTTAGACTGTTATATCTCATGTTGAAAGAATTAAAATAATAAAAATAGAAATCGAAATAAACTTACAGGGGACTTAGTGAACTCAGTAGCTCACCTACAAGCAGAAAAATCTTCCTCACTTTTTTCTAAATTATCAGACACAATATGAATTAAATTGGATTCCTTGTGTGGGTCTATATGAAAGAACTATAAACTAAATGCAACATCATTGTTTTAAACTCTAACTTGCAACCTTCACAATCAGATTCACAACACGTACCTACAAGCAAAGAGGATGCGAATATCAAAACACAAAATTAAATGCTACACACATTCCAATGTCGACGCATTCGCACAAGCAAATGAATTTAAAAAAATAATAATTCTTCTACACACATCAAGAAGTAATTTCTAGTTCAAATGAAGTTCTATAAAAACATGCCATTGCATCAAGAATTGTGCAATTATTTTGAAACGATGTGCAATTACTTTGAAAATTTGTAAACCTTCTCTTTTAAAATTAAAATCATCATTCCATCGCACAATATTCTCAAGCGGGCTGCCTTGCCTGCTAGATAGAGTCGTATGTCCAAGTTTTCAAATTTGATCCTCCACATCCTAATGATTGGAGTTGATAAGACTTAATCCTAGTGATAAACATCTACACAATAAACCTAAAATGACAAGATATTTTATTTCACATTTGCAAAAATAAACAAAGTTGACAAGGTTCAAAATAGTAAAATACAATTAAAATACCTCAATGATGACCGCATTGATAAAAAAAACATCAACATATCAGATTCTATTTTCAAAATGCCTTCAAATCCAAATGCAAATCATTCAAGTCTCAAATATTGAGAAAATATGCAAAATTAAAGATTTCTAAAATATAAAAAAAAAATTCAAGAGAAATCTATCGCCATAAGCTAATAAGAAAATACTCATTCACCTTTGTAATAGTATGAAAATGGTGATGAATTTAAGATAACCTAAGCTAATAAAGAGCCAATTTTATACTGAGTGTTTTTATGATTGCTCTCAAAAATCTCTCCCTGGTAAGGACATGACACATGTCCTCTTACAGGAATATTTCACTACCAATGGCACCACAAATAAATGGTTATGACCAAGGCCCTCTTATTGGGTGGTTCACCGTGAAATTACACCATTAAATTACAATCACAACTAAAAGCCGCCACAAGTTCTCCATTAGCTTAAACTGATGAGTTGTGAATCATCGAGTATACTTGATAAAGCATGAACCCCTTTGTTAGTTATGGTTGACTTAAAATTATCACTTCAGAAAAATTTACCCCAGGTCAACATAGTTTCCCTTGAACAATACAACCATGACTGCTGACAATGATCCTTTGATTATGTTGGAACAACCATCTCTCTTAACTAAGTAGACCAAGTGTACATGATAACCCGAGAAGATAGAAATATGAAATGTTGATCAGGTTCGCCAATATTTCTCCCACCATCCATTTTAAAGCTAAAGTCAATATGTTTTTAATCCTAAACCCAAATAGTTGCTATTATAACTTATGCACTTAACACCTACCAACAACAACAATAACATCAAGCATTTATCCCACTACGTGAGGTTTGGCTACATGAATCCTTTTTCTCCATTGTGTCTTGTTAAGAGTCAAATTCTTATTTAAGTCTAATAAAAAAAGGACTTTTCTAATATTTTCTAATCAAGTCTTTTTATTTCTCTCTACATCTCTTTACATATGTCAAATCTAATACATCTACTCTTCTAATAGGGTAATCAGAAGTTCGACGTTTTATGCGATCAAACCATCTAAGGCGACTCTCTCTAATATTATCCACCACTGCAACTACTTCAACATTTTCGCGTATATGCTCGTTTCGCATTCTATCTCTAAGAGTAAAGAAACTCAACCAGCTGAGCATCCTCATCCCTGTAGCACTTAACTTAATTGTATGTTTCTCTTTTAATTTCCAACATTCTGCGCCATAAAGCATTGTAAGTCTTACCACCATCTTATATAATTTTCTCTTAAGTTTGAGGGGTACTTTTCTATCATACAATAGGCCTGATACATTCCTCCCCTTCAATCATCCATCTTGAATTATACTAATAATATCTCCATCTATTTCACCATCCCTATAGACAATAGACCTAATGTATCTAAAATGAGTACTCTTATTAATGACTTGATAGCCCAAAGTCATAATCCTCCCATTAGATTTATTACTACTAAAATTACACTCCATGTATTCGGTTTTAGATCCACTCAAACGAAAACTTTTAGACTCTAAGATTGACGTCCATAATTCAAGTTTATCTTCAACTCCCCCTCTAGTCTTATCAAAAAGAAGAATCAACAAAAAGCATACACCAGGGTACATCCTCCTGTAAATGTCTAGTAAGAACATCCATACAACAACAACATTAAGCCTTTGTCCCACTACGTGGGGTCGGCTACATGAATCCTTTTTCGCCATTGTGTCCGGTTATAAGTCAAATTCTCATCTAAATCTAATAAAGAAAGATCATTTCTAATATTTTATAACCAAGTCTTTTTAGGTCTACCTCTACCTTTCTTAACATAAGCCAAATCCAATACCTCAACATTCCTAACCGGGTCATCAGAAGGCCTCTATTTAATGTGACCAAATCATCTAAGGCGACTCTCTCTAATCTTATCTTCCACTGGAGCTATTCCAACCTTTTCACGTATATGCTCATTTCGTATCCTATCTCTAAGGATCAAGCCACTCATCCACCTAAGCATCCTCATCTCTGCAACACTTAACTTAGTATTATGCTTCTCTTTTAAAGGCCAACATTCGGCACCATAAAGCATTGCAGGTCTCACCACCATCTTATAGAATTTTCCCTTAAGTTTGAGGGGGGCTTTTCTATCGCACAATAAGCCCAATGCATTCCTCCACTTCAACCATCCAACTTGAATTCTGCTGATAATATCCCCATCAATTTTACTATCACTCTGCACAATAGAACCAAGATATCTAAAATGTGTACTCTTATTAATGACTTGATCGCCGAAAGTCATAATCCCCTCACTAGGTCTATTTCTACTAAAATTAAACTCCATATATTCAGTTTTAGATCTACTCAAGCGAAAACCTTTAGACTCTAAAATTGACCTCCATAATTCAAGTTTACCTTCAACTCCCTCTCTAATCTTATCAACAAGAAGAATATCATCAGCAAAAAGCATGCACCAAGGTACATCCTCTTGCAAATGTCTAGTGAGAACATCCATGATTAAAGCAAAAAGATATGGACTTAAGGCTGATCCTTGATGTAATCCAACTGAAATAGGAAAATACTTGGTCAAACCACCTTGTGTTTGAACACAAGTAATAGCTCCTGCATACATATCTTTAATGATTTGAATATAAACATTATTAACTCCTTTCTTTTCAAGAACTCTCCAAAGCACTTCTCTTGGAACTTTATCATAAGTTTTCTCCAAATCAATAAATATCATATGTAGATCCTCCTTATTCTCTCTATATTTCTCCATCAAACCTCTCAATAAATGTATGGCTTCCATAGTAGACCTACCCAGCATGAATCCAAATTGATTTAGAGAAACATTAGTATCACTACTCAACCTATGCTCCATAACTCGCTCCCATAGTTTTAAAGTATGACACATTAACTTAATTCCTCTATAATTCGCACACTCCTGTGCATCATCTTTATTCTTAAAACTAGGAATTAACACACTCATTCTCCACTGATCTGGCATCTTTTTAGTTTCAAAATAGTATTAAAAAGTTTAGTAAGTCAAGAAATTTCTTATCTCCTAAGAATTTCCACATCTCTACTAGAATATCATCAGGTCCAACAGCTTTTTCCACACTTCATTTTCTTTAAAGCCTCTCTAACTTCGGTTTTACTTATACGCCGATAAAAACAAAAATATTTATTTTTATTTAGGGTGATAAAGTCACTAAAGTCAATCATATTTTCGCATTCTTTATTAAAAAGTTTAGCAAAATACCTCATCGACCTTTGTTGAATATCATCTTTTAAGAAAAGTACTTTTTGATCTTCATCCTTAATACACTTCACTTGAACTAAATCTTTACTATTAACTTATACATATATCTTTCTCCCTCCTTAGTATATAATATATTAAATAAATCATTAAAAGCTAAACTCTTTACATCACAAATAGCTTTCTTAGATTCCTTACGAGCCTCTTTATAGCTTTCCCAATTATCAGAATTTTTACATCTAAACTAATTTTTATAATAAATCTTCTTATTTTTTATCTTTTCTTGCACATTTGAATTCCACCACCAATTATTTTTACTATTAGGAGCTTTTCTCTTTGAAACTCCGAGCACATCTTTTGCAATATTCTTAATATCACAAGCCACTTTTTCCCACATAATATTGGCATCCTCATGCACAGACAGAATCTTAAGATCTAAAATCTTACTCTCAAAAATACTTTTATTAATATTCTTTAAATTCCCCCATCTAATTCTAAAAAATCATTTTACTTTATTTTTTTATTTTTTGCTCCTTTATCTTAAAGTCCAAAACTAATAATCGATGTTGGGTACATAAATTTTCACTCGGAATAACTTTACAATCTTTGCAATCTAAACAATCTAATTTTCTTATAAGAAAATTATCAATCTGCATTTTACTATATCCATTTTTATAAGTGATAAGATGCTCATCTCTTTTATTAAATAAGGTATTAGCTATTAAGAAATTATAAGCTAAAGAAAGATCTAATATAATCTTACCACCTTCATTTATCGTTCCAAATTCATGGCCACCATGGATGCTTTTAAAATCATCTACCTCTCTACCAACATGTCCATTTAAATCTCCTCCAATAAAAACTTTTTCTTCAAGAGGTATATTTTGTATTAATTCTTCTAAGTCATTCCAAAATTATAATTTTGAACACATATCCAAACCTACTTGAGGAGCATAAGCACTTATAAAATTAACAATCTTAGCATCAACAACAATCTTTAAAACTATAATTCTATCTCCAATTCTGTTACTTTTTATAACATTATCCTTCAAACTCTTATCTATAATTACACCTACACCATTTCTAGTACGACTCCTACCCGAATATCATAATTTATATCCCAAACTATTAATCTCCTTAGCTTTCTCTCAAACCCATTTAGTTTCCTGAATGCACAAAATATTTATCTTCCTATGAATCATAATATCTATTAATTACAATAATTTTCCTGTAAGGGTGCCTATATTCCAAGTTCCTATCCTAATTTTAATTTCATGGACTAGCTTTTTTTCCCACATCCGTTCTTGATGTGGGAACCCTTGCCTATTTAACACTACACCCGAGCGCCGGTACAGCGGCCCTTGCACACTTGTCACTGTATTCAGGCTGTACAGCGCGTCGCTTCCAGGGGACGCCCTAGCATTAACACAATTTTTTAAAAGATTCTTGTCATAATTATTCGGCAAGTTTTACGCTGATTGTCGACTACCTAACGCAACCCTCAAATTTTCTCATCTAGGACTTGAGACCTGGGAACATCCATAATCAAAGCAAAAAGATATGAGCTTAAAGTTGATCCTTGATGTAATCCAACTGAAATAGGAAAATACTTGGTTCAACATCCTTGTGTTTAAGCACAAGTAACAGCTTCTGTATACATATCCTTAATGACTTGAGTATAAGCATTAGTAACCTTTTTTTTTCTCTAAAACTCTCAATAGCATTTCTCTAAAAACTTTATTATAAGCTCTCTCTAAATTAATAAATATCATATGTAGATCCTCCTTATTCTCTCTATACTTCTCCATCAAATCTCTCAATAGATGTATATCTTTCATAGTAGGCCTACTACCTGACATGAATTCAAATTCATTTTGAGAAATATTAGTATCACGTCGCAACCTATGCTCAATAACTCTCCCATTTTAAATTATGACACATTAACTTAATTTCTCTATAATTCGCACACTCTTATGCATCACCTTTATCTTAAAAAATAGGAATCAACATATTCCTCCACTCATCTAACATCTTTTAAATCTTCAAAATAATATTAAAAAGTTTCATAAGCTAAGAAACTCCATCTCCTAAGCATTGTCACCTCTATTAGAATATTATCAGATCCAACAGTTTTTCCACACTTCATTTTCTTTAAAATCTCTCTAACTTTGATTTTATTAATACGCCGATAAAAAAAAGTCTCTATTTTCATTTAGGGTGTTAAATCCATTAAAGCCAATTGTATTCTCACAATTTTTATTAAAAAGCTTAACAAAATATCTTATCCACCTTTGTTGAATATCATCTTTTAATAAAACTAATTTTTTCTATTCATTCTTAATGCACTTCAGTTGAACTAAATTCTTACTTATCTTTTTTTAGCTAACTTATACATACATCTTTGGCCCTTCTTAGTATCTAATCTATTATATAAATCATTAAAAGCTAAATTATTTGCATCACATATTGCTTCCTTAGACTTATTATGGGCCTATTTATATCTTTTCTAATTTTTTGAGTACTTCTAACCAATTTTTATAATAAAACTTCTTATTTTTTATATTTTCTTGCACATTTTGATTCAACCACTAACTATTTTTACTATTAGGAGCTTCTCTTTTGATACCCCAAACATATCTTTTGCAATATTCTTAATATCATTAACTATTTTTTCCCACATAACATTAACTTCCTCACATATATTCAAAATCTTAAGATCTTCAATCTTATTCTCTAATCCTAAAACAACATTTTACTTTATTTTTCATATTTCACCCATTCGTCTTAAAGTACAAAACTAATAAGCGATACCGGGTACATAAACTTTCACTCGAACTAACTATACAATCTTTGAAAAGTACAAAGAATGTTGGCCTTTAAAAGAGAAGCATAATACTAAGTTAAAGGTGGTAGAGATGAGGATGCTCAGGTGGATGAGTGGCTTTAACCTTAGAGATAGGATACGAAATGACCATATACGTGAAAAGGTTGGAGTAGCTCCAGTAGAAGATAAGATTAGAGAAAGTCGCCTTAGATGGTTTGGTCACATAAAACGGCGGCCTTGCGATGACCCGGTTAGGAGAGTAGAGGTATTAGATTTGACTTATGTTAAGAAAGGTAGGGGTAGACCTAAAAAGACTTGGTTAGAAAATATTAAGAATGACCTTTCTTTATTAGATTTAAACGAGAATTTGACTTTTAATAGGACACAATGGAGAAAAAGGATTCATGTAGCCGACCCCACGTAGTGGGATAAAGGCTTGATGTTGTTGTTGCATAAAAAAAATCAATATGAGTTTTACTATATCCATTTGTTTTATTATGTCTATTCTTATAAGTGATGAGATGCTTCTCTATTTTTTTAAAAAAGGGTTAGCAATTATAAAATCATAAGCTAGAGAAAAATCTAATATAGTCTTATCACCTTCATTAGTCGCTTTAAACTCATAACAACCATGAATGCTTTTAAAATATTTCAACTTCTCTACCAACATATCCATTTAAATCTTCTCCAATAAAAACACTTTTTTCAAGAAGTATCTTTTGTATTAATTCCTCTAAGTCATTGTATTCAGGTCACACAACATATATTAAATGATTTTTGTTATGATTATTCGGCAAAGTTTTACGCTGACTGTTGATTACTTAACACCTACAAACTAGCCTTAATCGAAAGTTCACTCTCGCAATTAGGAAAGATAAGTAATTATAAGGGTTTACGCTAATGGAAAAGATGGAGTCAAATAATATAGTTCTCGCAAAAATGAGAGCAAAATTTTTTTATTAGCGTCTAATCTATAATCCAATCAATGTAATGAAAATTTAACCTAGGACACTTTCTTAGAAGAGTTGGGCGAGAATTTTCAAAGTCTACAACAACAAAGATAGGCATATTCGAGGGTGGTCCTCAGTAAATCAATAATAAAATCCATACAATCGTCTTCCCACGAATAATTAGGGATGAGCAAGAGTGTGTAGTCATTTAGGTTATTCGATAGCCTTGCCACATTGGAAAGTTTGGCATTGATTGATAATGCAACTAATATCTTGATTTTGGTAGATTTAATGGAAAATGATTTTTATAAGACACGAATCTAATTCCAAATGATACAAACTAGGGGAAAAGGGGAGAAGAGAGAACTAGAATCCACCAAGAGTGAGAGAGAGAGAGGAGAAAAGGTGAAAGAGAGCGAACAGAGTAGAAACTTTCTTGCAATTCTTCAATATTCATAAGATAATTTCTCCATATATAAGCATTATTAGTTTATAGTAAATTTTTAAGCCATTAAAAAAATAATAAGAGGGAGAGTAACCCATGTGAAATAAAAAAGAATAGTTGATATTATTCATAAAAGACAACTATATCACGGAAGAAACTACTAAATAAGTCATCCTCTTTAAATTTCAGCCAAAAAAAAAAAAGTCATCCTCTTTATTACAGAATAAAACAAATCAATTAGAAGTTCACAAACGACTTTGATGACATGTCATACATCGTTGTATTGATGAAATGATGAAGCATTACATCAGTTTTCATATTAAAATTTCAAATTTTCAGGAACAGCTGACTCCGTGGAAACAAGATGCAACATAAATAGAACATTCATGGATAATAGAACTACAAAAATAAATAAATAAATGAGATAGTGCCTTCTGTAGATCAGTTAATCAGATTCAAGCTATAAACAAATAGAGTTTGATGAAGAGAACGAAATAAATTACTGTAAGAATGTTTGCCTTCCTAGTTCTTCGTGAATATATACCAAGGTCAGTTATCACATAACCCTTGAGCTTAACTTTAGCACATGATACATAGCTGTATTTGATTTGCTTAGGAATTTCCATTTTCAAATGCAAACGATAGCTTAAAGACTTCTTTAGCTGGATGGTGATTCTGCGATAGAGTTATGAGTTGCTCAAACTACCAAATAAGTTTGATAAAAAAATTACCGGACCAAAATGAACAGAATAACATCAAAACAATTATGAAATAGAAATATACTATCTTTAGCAGGCATAAAACTACCAAAATAAGTTTGATAAAACTAGCAAAATAAGTTGAAAGTTGAGCGTTGCTTAAACTACAAAGATAAGGTTGATAAAAACCAACCTAAAATGATAAGACATACATCATAACATTTGTGAAAAGAAATATCCCCACTTTCACAGGCATAACATTCTAAATCAGAGTTACAAAAGGAATACTTATAAAAATATATGTATATCATACCATGGAACGTTGTGCTGAGAATATTGCATTCATTACTGCAACATATCTGAAAATTCACCTCTAAATGGTTGAACCGTATAAAACAAAAGATACAAATAGCTTAGAAACGTACTGCTCGGGTCCATCTGGAGATGCCTGCAAGCACAGGATCTGTCACAAGATGTTAGATTGATACTTGGCCCGTATGACATGTATCAATCATAATCAAATACAAAAAGTGAACTATTTGACAACTTGGGTCCAAAAAATGCATTTAGTGACGCTGTCAAAAAACAATATAAAAAATAATGATGTCATGCATTGGTCAAAGAAAACAATAAGTTAACACAACAGGGACACTCAACTTAGAAACTTCAACATAAATAGTTTATCTTTATAGAGTAAGCAAGGGCGGAACCCTCTTGGGTTCGGCACCCCCTCAAAAAATTTTAAAAAATGTGATTATATGATTTTTTAGGTAATTTGTCCATTTTCATTCATTTTTTTGTCTTTATTACAATGATTTTTAGGCAATTGCCCCCCCTAAAAATTTTAAAATACTATGGTCTTTAGGTAATTGCCCCTAGGAAATAGTAAAGAGAATTCATCATTGAATTTCAAAAATATCCTTCAAACCAAAATTTGTTCCGCCCCCGGAAACCCCCGCAGGGGCGCTGCCCCTTGGCCCCACGACCTGACCGGGCAGGTCGAACCCCGCCATGGGCGCTGGCCCCTTAGACCCCCGATATACACGCCTTATAAATTTGCACCCCCCCCT
Source organism: Dendrobium catenatum (assembly GCF_001605985.2). Taxonomy (NCBI): domain Eukaryota; kingdom Viridiplantae; phylum Streptophyta; class Magnoliopsida; order Asparagales; family Orchidaceae; genus Dendrobium; species Dendrobium catenatum. The sequence continues at coordinate 6,528,790 of NW_021318618.1, read as the reverse complement.
GAAAATTAGGGTTGGCTCCGCCCCTAGGAGTAAGGGGAAGCCAAAAAGTAATTATTTAATCACAGAGGTTAGAAAATTAACATCCAGCTCTCAGAAGATAATACATCATTCATAAACTAAATCAGTGGAAATCATTCATAGAAAAATCCAAAACCAATGTGGATTTAATAATATTGAGATGTTCAGTGTGCACCATGCATAAAAAATAGACGCTCAGAGTACTCATACTCAACAATTAGCATTGAACCTCATTCTACAATACAAGAAAATTTAACTTGTTCCAAAAACTAATATAATTTCAAAACCTTATAGCACATCCAGACAGCAGCACAATAAAACAAGTATTATTTAAAAAATATATTCTTTGGATTTTCTGTGAGAAAATATAAAACTGAAAATTCTAAATTTTAATTTACATCACTAAGCTTGCATATTATTCATTTTACTTACTATTGCATCACAGTATCCAGGTAAACAGCATAAGCATTTCTATTTCAAGCAAATAAAACACAATGCAATTAAATCCTCAAGAGGAAGGTTGGTACAGGATAGGTGATGAATAAATAAAATGGGGAATATGACATGAGGCCTTGATTGTAATTTCACGCAAAAAAAAAACAACGAGCCTTTGCCGGAAGCCTGCAAGATGTCATTGTTAATATTAATTAGATAAAAACTATAGATTTTATTCTTATTCATCACAAATCAAGTCCTCTATCATCAAGAAACAGAAAGAGGGTCAACATAATAAAAAGTAAATGTTCTTTTCTGTGCAAAGCTAATTTAATTGAGCATAAGATATACATGCACCTTAATCAAGCATGTGAACTGTAACAGCCTAAAAAAGGATCGCTATAATAATTTCAGCTAAAGAAAAAAAAATAGTTCTCCTACAATAGCTTCATACTCATAGAAACAACCAATGGTGAAAAATTACTCATAAATAAATGCATTTACGAGAAATAGCATCAAAATTTCTCATGCTTGACATAATGAGAACTTACAGAATTCAATTTTCTAATTTTATCTGATCTAATATAAATGGATTTTGAGAACAGGTTGTTACTAAGATATGAACAACAGGATTCTGGAGGTTTAACATTCACCAAAACTAGACCCACGTCATCATGATCATCATCAGCCTTATACCAACTATTTAAGGTTGTCTTTACGATCCTCTTTAGTCATTTATTTCTAATTAAAAGAAAGAGACGCATAAGTTGCTAATACCATTTTGCACAAACTTTTTCAGAACCTCCATCCATGTTGCCTTTGGTTCTATCACATTTTCTTACTAATAGTTCCAAATTAAGCTTATCTATCTGTCTTATTGGTTCAACTTATGGTCACTATTGCACACCCAAATCACCAAATTATTTTTAGTGCCTATATGAATAGGCATTACAGTCTATTTCTAACTTTAAAGCAATTCCATCTTACAATCTCATTTTTACCAAGCTTAATTTGGCTAGCATTGACTTGTTGTATCAATTTTGCATTATGGTAAAATTGGAATTTTATGAAATTTACCATTACTTTTCATGTTCTCTTATTGCAAGCACATCCACATTCTATTTGTTTACTCTTAGCTATAAAACTTATATTCTCATTTATATCTCCTTTTATATAATAAATTCATCATATATTATCACTTTATCTTCCACCAACACTAATTGATAATTATTCAGTCCTACTAAAATTGAATATCAAATGTTTATCTTTATCCTATTAATCTTAAGCCTCATCTCTTCTAAGCATTTCCTCATATTCTAATTATTTACTTATTTCAAAAGATGCATCGTTTATCCATAGTAGATCATAAGCAAAAAACACACACTAAAATAGCTCAATTAGAATTTCATTTTGTTTGAAATTTCTAAAACCATTACAGGTAGACTTTGGATCTTCTATGGATGTTTACATCAATAAATAAATTTCAAATAGTCAAACTTCTTTAATGTAATCTCACACTATTAATTCTAGCTTATGTTAGTTGCCAACCATACCTCACTATAGCAGTCTTGTTTCAAGCTTTTTTTAGAAGATTCTTAACATTATAATGGTAAAGCACATAAAAGTACATCCCTCACAAGGGTTTAAAATGTTTTCAAGGGTCAATATATTAGTGCTTAAGTCTCACCTACTGTCAAGTTTTACATGAAAAAAAAAAAAGATGTTTCTAGCCATTTATAAAGCCCAACTTTGTCCCAAGTGATTCATTTCCTGACAATTGATATAAGAGCCAAGAGGAGACGGTTCAACTAAATTTCACTAGTTGATGAAATTTCATGATCTTTGGCATCTTTCCACTTGCATGAGAAAAATAATAAAAACTTCTCTATGGTGCCTAGTGATGAAGTGAACCACTCGGTTAATCTTTGTGTGTGACGCAAATGGGAAAATTTTTAATGCTTAAAGTGTATATGTATGCAACTTCTATGGTTTAAAGAGTATTTAGAAAGTCTCGCATTAAATAGTTAGAAATAATATTTGATGTTAAAATACTTGTGGCAAGCTTTCATTTATTAACTTAAGCCTTTTGTATCAAATAGATATCAAACTCAACTTAATCCACCTAATTCATTTCTAGGGTAATATTAACTATAATAAAATGGCATTCTCACATTAATATCAATGTCTAATATAACTTTTTCTTTTGTATGAGAGAAAGACATAATCAACTGAATGATGGATGCAGCCATTTTGGCTAGACCTGTCAATATTTGACCCGACCCGAAAACCCGACCCAAAATTTTCGGGTTTGGGTTGACCCGAACCCGAAGCGGGTCGGGTTCGGGTCCGGGAAACCGACCCGTTTGCAAAAACGGGTCGGGTTCGGGTTGACCCGACGGGTTGCCGCGGGTCGGGTCGGGTTGACCCGAACCCGAAGCGGGTCGGGTTCGGGTTTGGATAATCGATCCGTTTACAAAAACGGGTCGGGTTGACCCGAACCCGAATATTACCGGGTCAATCCGGGTTCGACCCGAACCCGACCCGTGACCCGAAATTGACAGGTCTAATTTTGGCATATTTATTGGAAAAATTTTTGGGTCAAGCTGAGTTTCAAAGTTGTAAGGAATCAATCAATATTTACATTATACTCATCTCAAAGCAAATCCAATGACCCTGAAATTTATCTTGATCAAAATATCCTGAGCCTATTTTTTTCATATTTATTTCAATTCAGGAAAACTTGAGATTCATAGTACCTACAACGATCTCATTACATCATCCCATATGATTCTATTAAGGCATACAGTGAAAATAAAAAAGGAGAAACCATATCCAAGATTCTATTCACAGACACATACATATATTTCATGTTGAATTTAGTGTCGAGAAACTAAACCTCATAGGCAAAATGAAAAGTAACAAAGAAAATATATCTAGAAAACATGCCTGGCATTGGACTTCAATTGACCCAATAAAAGATTAAGACAACTATGATCAAAACACAAAGAGCTAAACAAAAGGAGCCGGGAGGAAATAATGATACATACTCTGGGCTGGGGATGAATTGCGCCAGACCTAAAAACCTTCTGTACGTCTTCTCCTTGTTAAAGAGTAGTTGAACTCTGAAGACACAGAACTAGGAAAAGAAGCTAACTTCACCAAATGCAATAATCAAGGATACAGCAAAGAGCGAGTGAAAGAGACCCGGAGAGGAGGGAAGACACGCTGCCACCCATAGCCCTCTCAGTGCCTTTCCCAATCTTTCTGTCTTTGCAGACAAACTCCTCCAACCTCAGTAATATCTCCGATGAGATCTCCGACACATTGTCGCTTCCCTCGGGGCCGCCGTTGCCGGAATCGTAGATGTAGCCGCACGTATTGATGCCAGTGGCGATGAGAACCACTTGGTTGAGCTGATTCATAAGGAGAAGAGAATTCAAAAACGGAATTACCTGAAACGAACAAAGCGTCGAATCGCTAGGGTTAGTTCAGTATCTGGTTATGATGCGTTATGAAGATAGAACAGGTGGAGACAGCAGCTGACATGGTCCAGGAATTTTGAGAAGGGAAGAGTTGCGGCGGGGTGGTTTCCGCCGCCTGCTCCGGCGGCCCAAAAGAAAGGATTGGCATCGAGAAGGACAACGACCAGGCTGACATCGTCTACGGAAGCGGAAATGTGAATTGAAGTAATGGATCACAGAGAACGAAAATGAAAAGAGAAAGAGAGCGATCTGCGGGGTGAGATGGAAATGAGCTCACCTGAGTAGAGCTTCGAGGGCGCTGATGCCATTGAAGAAGGGCAGGAGAGGATTTCTAAAGTTGCAAGGGCATGAAGAATCAAAATAGGGATGGCTCCATCAATTAAACCTTGATCATCAAATCATTTAATTAAGTATGCATTAATAATTTACAAAAAATTATATCATTCTACTCTTTTTTTAATCTTTGCAGGGCCATGCATTGATGATGAAATCCGACAATTACTAAATGATTGAATTAATTAAAAATAAAGGAACAAGATGATAATGTTGGTTTTGTTTGAATAATCTTATTTTGATTTGGTTGGTTGAGAAATCTTGAGCTATAAGGTTTTTAGTTGTAGGGCAATCTTAGGAGTTGTATTGGTCTCCTATGAGAACTAGTTCAAATTTGGCCATTTGTGATGATATATTCAAATTTTGGATTTAATTATGACAAATATCCTAATGGAATAGGAGAACCAAGAAGTCTTATCTTCTCATTTCATTTCAATGCTATATTTATAGGGCTCAAAAAGTCAATTAACAGGTTTTTTTTAGCACGACTTCATCCTCTTAATATGAGAACTAGACAGAAAAATAATAATGTAATAATATATTCTGTATCTCCCTTGAAAAGAGGTTGAGGTCTTAGGTGAAGAATAATATAGAAGAGGTAGTGGTTGTGGAAGATGTGAGTGTCATGGAGGTGAAGGTCATGGTGAGGGGAGGCCATGGATTTTGATTTGGTGGTGGAATATGAGAGTCATTATGAAGTGAAGAAATTAAGTTTGGACAAAAATATGGCAAATGATTCAAGTTCTTTCACAATGGCGGTAATGATGGAGGTATCGAGTGTGATGATTAAGGCACTAATGATAAAGGAAGCATGGATGTTCGTTAAAGACATTTAGATAGCAAGAATGGATGCCCACACTCTCATGATACAGTTCGTGATAAACACCTTGATGAAATCATTATATTCACTATACTCCAAATAATCAAGCTCAATTTCTCCCATGAGTTATTATTAAGATTGTAAAGCCCCGGGATTTAAATTTGAAAGAATTATTTATTTTACTTCTTAATTAATCTACTAGAGTCACTAATCCCTTTTTAATTAATACATCATCAACGAAAGTAATGAAATTTCTAAATTATTTTCTTCAATTTACAATTTCATTCATATTCATTTCCCAAAATTCATATGCAATTGTCAAGAGGTCAATCAATACATCAATCTATCATTCTAAACTCCAAACTATAAAATAATAAACCAAAATACAAAATAAAAGAAAACTTTGGAAATCCTGATTTGTTTCACTCCACTAGATCCTTACCCCTTCCTAAAAACATAAAAAAATCATGGAGTGATCTAACTGCTTAGTAGGTTATTAGAACTTAAGACTACAATTAATGTAAGGCAATGGAAACAATATGCATGTAGTCATTCAATCAATATCACTATGAATATAAGTATGAATGTATAACTATAAATCTAGAAACAGTCAAAGTGAACAATGTCATATCATATGAGTAATAAAAGTAATGCACTTGTACATCTTATGAATAATGATTAGTAGTCATGAAAGAGACAATATGTTCTATCATTCTTATTCCTATCAATTACAAAACAATTTATGTAGTACTTTATGAAATCCATATAGTTGCCTTATACATGTCGTGCAATATCTATATCATGTTTCTATTAAATGCGTAATTTCAGGTATTAGTCATATCAATCATATCAGTGTTATCAGTAGTGCAATATGTGTATGCATGTCTAATAATATCAATATTATAAATTATATGCCCTTGTATCCATTTTATCAATCATATCACATGACTGCATAAATCATGACATGTATCATATCGTGTCACTTATGCAATGTATAAAGTTTTTTGATGGCTTATGAATGTATAAATAATAAAAATAAGATTAGAAATCCAGCTACATATGGCATTTTTCCTTTTTTCTGTTCCTATAGGCCAATCTTACAAAAATTTTGTCTTAATCATATCATTCATATTTCTAGGAATCAGTCTTATCACAAGTCATCAGTCAAGTGGCTTTCATATAAGAAGCCGTCACTTCTTGCCCGTTAGTGCATTATATCATATCAATCAATCTCTTTATAGTTCCCTTGTTATATCACTTAGAATTACACCAAAAATCTTATTTAAAGAAAAACTCGTCAACCCACCCTCCTATACATAATAACATGTGTAATAACCATATTTTAAATAATATTACTTTCCAATTTATTGCATATTTTTAGTAGTGTTGCAATGTTATGCTTGTAAGTACAGTATCGTTGAGAGAGCTGTGGTGCCAAAAAATGTCGCCATGGCACTAAAAGTTCTGTTATATAGTAATTTTGGATTCAACATATTGCATAATGGTGCTTTGTTAATGGCATCGCGATGCCAAGCATTGAGATGAGTTTTTATATATTTTATCTCCACTCAGTCACCCTCTCTCTCTCTCTCTCTCTCTCTCTCTCTCTCTCTCTCTCTCTCTCTCTCTCTCTCTCGGGCTTACCATAGAAGGAAAGGGGAAAATAAGAAGGGAAGGGAAGAGAAAGGATAGAGAAATTAGGATTATTTCACAACTACAAAAATTGCTCAGATCACTACAGATGACTTTGATCCCATTTGTATTTTTAAAGATTTTGATTTTAATCATTTGATTTCTTCCAAAACTAATTTTATTGTATTTTCTCTCGATTTAATGAACTTATATCACATAACTTTTTTGTGTACCATAGTACTAATTATTCTAAATGTTTTAACTAATTGGTTTTAAAATTTCATCTATTAAAATTATAATTATTATATTTTCTAAGATTTACATAGATGTTGACCTCAATATTAATGTTGGGGTTAAGTCAACCACACAAAGTGAGGTTCGAAAAGTGAAAGAGCTTGAAATCACATGAAATTTGCATGATGTGCGTCAATCAAAAATAAAAAAATGCCAAACTGGCATCCTTTCGCAAAATGGATGGTACTAGTGCATCTGGAGCAATGAAAAAAGTTAAGATCAAAGCCCATATTGATTAGAAACATTGATCGGCAAAAATTTAAATTTCACGCATGCAAATTGAGGCAATGACTTGTGCGGACGATGATGGCGACCGAGCCAAAGCACGAATAAAAAAGATTTTTTATTTCATATGATTATAAATGATAATAGAGAGAGAAAGAGAGATAAAAAATCCTAAATAATCCCTAAAATACACCCTAACTCACATAACACTCCATAACACGTACTTTCCTTAACCGGCCACTCACGATCATTCACGGCCAAACCACACGTACGCCACTCCCTCTCTGCTCTCTTCCTCTCTCTTGCTTGCCCAAGCTATCGGACTCCTCTCCTCACCACCATCCAAGGTAATCCTCCTCCTCATCCTCCTTATTCTTTCTCTTATCCTTCTATTCTTCTTCTTCCTTCTCCTTCTCAATTCTTCTACTTCTTTTTGTACTTTCTTTCTTCTTCTTCTTCTTCTTTCTTCCTCCCATATTTCTTCCCATTTTCTCTTCTTCTTCCACTCTTCTTCTTCTCCTTCACCTTTTTCTTCCTCTCCTTCACCTTTTTCTTCCTCCTCCATCATATATCCCTCAAATCCTACATCTCACTTCACAATAAATACTCCCAAACAACTCCTACACATCCTCTTTCAAAAAGCCCCATCTCAATCAACTTTACTCTCTAGTCTAGAGAGAGAAAATTTTCAAAAATCCATGAAATTTCATTCGAAACACCTCCCTTCACTATCATTTCCTTCTATCTCCCTTTTTAGAAAGAGAAAAAATTTCTCTTTTTCTCTCTCTAAATATCATTCTCAATATAAACACCTTCCTACACCATTCAAGCTAAATTCACTCATCCCGTCTCTTTCTCTCTCTATAAAGCTTGCACACTTTCTTTCTCTCTCTATCCCCCTCTAAAAACATAATAAATATAATATGGATATAATTAAATGCAATAAGTATTAATCATGATAAAGAAAAACTAATTGTGCATCACAAGTTTTTGTGCGTTGTTGTCGTCGCCGTCTGTCATCGTCGCTTCTATCGTGCACCTAAGGTATAAGCCCGATACTAGTGTTTCATAATTTATATACATAATATAAGTAATAGTATCCAATTTTATTAGCGAACAAAGAAATATAAGTATATATAATCGCTTTTATTAGCGAGCGAAAAAATTCATATACATAAAATATAAGTACTCATAATCACTTTTATATGTGAGCGGGAGAATTCGATTGCATGAGATAAGTACTCATGACCACTTTTATTAGCAAGTAAAGAAATTTGTATATATGGAAAGAAAACTAAGTACCTATGACTGCTTTTTTAAGAGGCGATGAAATAATATGTTTTAAGCATATAGTTGAAGATCCCATTATTGCTTTTATTAGCGAGCTAGGAATAAAATTTTGATCGTGATGTCGCCTAACACGTATCGTGACTACTTTTCTTGGTAGGCGTGAAGGCTCAATACCATGATGTAGCTCCCTACGTGGGGATAATGTCAGAGTGCTGCCAAAATTTATAATAAAACTCACGACTTAGAGAAATTTATATAAAATGAAATCTACCCAAACTCCTAGGTCAACAAATATAAATGCACGATATCCTAGAAATAAAGTTGAACAAATAATAATCAATACATAATTAAATGGAGCTTGTAGTGAACTCGTAGGATAACTAGTTGCTCACCAACAAGAAGAATTTAAACTTCTCTCTCTTAGCTCTTAACTCGAGCACACCTAAACTGTTAATTCTGTATAGGTTGTTAAACCTAAGCTATTGTCCCACAACTAACCAAGAGGGGGGTGAATTGGTAATTTAAAAATTATCTTGGATTTTTTAATAGAAAACTGTTTTAAATCTCATCGCAAGTTAATTTAAGTTTAAAAATAAATTTTTCAACCATAGTAAATAACTTACAGTAAATAAATACGGAAATTAAAAGACACAAATATTTATAGTGGTTCGGTCAAATACGATCTACATCCACTCCCTGAAGACTCACTCTTCAGGTATTGCACTATTACCAAAGTGACTCTCCTTTTGCACCCACAGCAAGGCGGAGAAGCCTTTACAAAACCTCTCTTCCACCAATCCCAAGTGTGACAGATTCCGTCGTCCTTTCATACCCTCTAAGTATCGGTAGAGTATCGTCATCCTTTTCACACCCTCCAAGTATCGGCAGAGTATCGTCATCCTTTCACACCCTGCAAGTATGGGCAAGTACCATCGTCTGTTCATACCCTCCAAGTATCGGCAAAGTACCAGCGTCTGTTCACACCCTCCAAGTGTCGGTAGAGTACCGTCGTCTATTCACACCCTCTAAGTATTGGCAGAGTACCAACGTCTTACTTCAAAGATCTTACCTCGAGCAACTAGAAAGAAGAAAAGAAGAGTGATAACTAAATACACAAAGATATATGATCTTTATCTTTGAGTAATCTTGTGAACCCTTCACACTTCTCTTATAAGAAAGCCCTCTCAAACACTCTCCCAAATGCACTCTTTTCACTTGTTCTTGAAAAATCATAAAGAAGGACTCTATTCACATTAGTTTTAAAAGACCTTTTATATATAAGACATAAAAAATCATCTAGAAAACTGATATTTTTCATTTTGAGCGTGTACGATTGTACTGTGCTGTCGTATGTTCGTACGTACGAACAGTTTAAAAATTATTGCATACGAACCTCTTGGGAATTGGTATGAAATGATTTCGTACACGATGATCATCTAGTACAAACTTTATTCGTACTGTATGAACAGTAAGAAAAATTTTCATCTTCGTATGGACAAAAAGAGACCCCACAATTTCGTACCATGGATGTTGTACGTACGATGACAACATCGTACAGTACTATAAGTTAAGAAAATTTGGTAGTTCGTCTCGACGAAAAGGGACCCATCTAATTTGTACCCTGGACGACGTACGTACGATGACGACATCGTACGGTACGAACCGTTTAGAAAAACTTCGAATTCATTGGGATGAAAAGGGACCCGTCCAATTCATACCTTGGATGGTGTACGTACGATGACAACATCATACGATGCGAACCGTTCAGAAAAACTTTGAATTCATCGGGACATAAAGGGACCCTTCCAATTCGTACTTTGGATGGCGTACATATGAAGTAAGCTTAGTACAGTACGATCCAAACTTAGAAAAATAAAATTTCATGTTTTTCATTTGACTGCTTGTAGGGGAAAATAATTGAACAAATTGTCTCGTACGAAATGATATCATATAGTACGATTAATTTAAAAATTTACAAATTTTAAACTCTCCTCCAGTGTGTGTGTGCACAGCTACTCAATTACAATCACACTCTCTTAGACTCAATAAAATAAAAAATGCATACTTCATTTATAATAAACCCTAAACTGATCTGATTTGAAGTCTTCAGCAATCTAGAGTATAATTTCCCTAAACTGAACTGATTTGCAAATTTTAGTCAGGTTGGATTGACTACCTCCTCTTACTAAGTAGACTAGGAATTATGATGACCCAAGATGATGGAGTCATGGTATCTTAATCAGGACTATCATTATTTCCCCCACCATCCACTTTAAGTGCAATATGGTGAATTTTTAATTTTAAATACCTAAATATGATGTTATATGCTAGATATTATATATTTATTTGATTATTAGCCTTAATCAAAAGTTCTCTTTCATTATCGGGAGGGGTAATTAATTATAGGGGCTTAAAGTAGATCCAGCGCTCCCTGAAATCCTTTAGTTGTCACTCCTAAGAAAATTTCAAATAAACACTTTGAAATCTGAATTTTACTAAGTGACCAAACTCTCCTACTAACATAACAAACAGACTATTTATAAAAAAAACAAAAAATAGATTCTAGAGCCACAACGCTCAAGACACTTACATTGCGACCCCATAAAATAAACTAATGCCACAGTGTTGAAGGGTTTTCTTCGTTGCAGTGTTTGCTAACATGGACCACTATTTAATGAATCGATATGTCACTTCATTAGTAGATTATAGATTAAATAGCTACAACTATAGTGATATAACTCTACTAATATTTGATTGCTAAGAAGTCCAAGTAATACTCATTTGACTTAGTAGTGCTTGAATTTGGCACCGCGTCGCTATATAGACAGAGACTGGGCTTTCAACGTTGACTCCTCCGACGCTGTGATGCAAGGATAATTGATTAGACTTTGCGGAGCTAACTCCTCCGATGATGTGGCACTATTAAACAGAGATTGGGTGCTGCCATGTACATATTTGGGCACTCCGGTAGTGTCAATGATGGCACCACGATAATATTAAGTCTGATGCTACGACATTGTGCCATACTTAAAAATTTTGTCCATTTTCTTTATTTTTCTATATAAATATAACTAAAATTATACATTTTTACTAATAAATTAACACATAAAATATAATATTATTTATAATTGTCAATGTGTCCCTAAGGAAGAAATATAACAATTATTAGTGAATGTCATGATTCTTATTATGGGGGTGACATTTTAATGGTTCTAGAACTGCTTTTAAAATCCTTCAATCTAGATTCTTTTGGCCTACTACTTTATTTAAGGATGTAAATGAATACATAAAGAGATGTAATCAAAGTTAAAGGGTAGGAAATATATCCAAAATAAATAAAATGCCATTGAATGATATTTTGGAGATAAAAATATTTAATGTTTAAGGATTAGATTTAATGGGACCTTTTGTGCCATCTCATGGAAATCAATATATTCTTATTGATGTTGATAATTATGTTTATAAGTGGATAGAAGGAGTGGCAATCTTTAAAACTGATGCTCAAATTGTGATTAAGTTTTTAAATATAATTTTTTTTTTGTAGATTTGGAATGCCAAGAGATTTTATTAGTGTTGGAGGAAGTTATTTTTTGCAATAAAATAATAGAAACTATCCTTAAGAAATATGGGATTTACCATAGGATACCTACTGCATATTATCTCCAAACTAGTGGGCAAGCTAAGATTAACAATAGGGAGATCAAGAGAATAATGGAAAAAACTATCAGTTCTAATATAAATGATTGGGCTATTAAGTTAGAGGATGCATTATGGGCATATAGAATTGCTTTTAAGACTCTCATTAGTATGAATCCTTAAAAATTAATTTTTGACAAAGCTTGTCACCATCCTGTGGAATTAATTAGAGAACAAAGCATTCTAGGCAATTAAAGAATTGAATTTTAATCATGAAGGTATATAAGAGAAAAGACTATTGCAATTGAATGAAATGGAAGAAATGAGAAATGAAGCTTATAAAAATTTAAGAATTTACAAGGATAAAGTTAAGAAATGGCATGATAAAAAACTTATTAAGAATTCACTCATGGACGTACAAGATGTTTTACTTTTTAATTCTAGACTTAAGATATTCCTAGGAAAATTAAAATTCAGATTATCAAGGCCATTCATTATCATAAGAACATATGGAACTGTGAAAATTCAAGATAAGAAAATTCTTCATATTTTCAAAATCCATTGACCTATTATGTATCATTATGTTTAAGACATATTTTATAAGCCTTTTATCATTCATATGAAAGCATGTGTTTGTGTTTAATTATTTATTATTATTGTTGTGTTTTATTTATTTATATATTCTATTAAAATTTCTATCATGTTTATAATTATTTTTATTGTTTTTTATTAACATTTGATTATTTAATTAACCTTAACAAAAATGATAATTAAAAATTATATAAATTAGGATAATAGTAAAACTCTATTTCATAGTTCAAATGAACACTGTTTATATTCTTTTGAGTAAAAAAACTAATAATTAACTAACCTACATCATTTAAATTATTATTTTAATTTGAAATTTAAGTTATACATTTATGCATTAATTTTTAAAATAAAAATAAATAATTGGAATTAAAGATTAGATATGAGTATATTAAAATTAAAAATCATAAGCAACTTGAATTTAGAATTGGTAATCTTATTAAATTCTTACATAAAATTCATTAAGATTGCAAAAATGTTTGAAGCAAAAATGGATATTCAAAATCATTAACTATGTACTCCATAAAATAAAAATAAAAAGAATTGTGGAAATAGTTCTTAAAAGAAAAAGAAAAGAAATAGAAGAAAAAGGAAAGATGAGTATATTCAAAAATTGGTATTAGTTAGAAGATTAAAATCTGATTATAATCTTATACTTTTATTCATAAAGAATAAAATAAGAAAACTAATATAAATTTTGGCGAACTATTGAAGTTTTAAATTTTAACTACTAACATATCTAATCATTAAGCTACATTATTTACTTTAAAATTTAAAAGTTAATAATTAAAATAAAATATTACATGAATGTATATAATAGGTAACAATTTCTAGGTTTTTTAGGAGATTATTTAATTATAGGAGTTTAGCATATATCATTTTCACTCCTATAAGCTTGAGAGAGATCTAGAGATGCATATGCTCTAAATCACATTAAATAAAAAAAGTGTCCTTAGGAAAGATATATATTTATTATTATCAATCTAAAATATTTTAATCAAATATTATATCAAGTATTTTTCTGCTACTTTTATTCAGTGATTGAATATCCAAAACCATCATTTTTAACTGATAGGATAATTATTGTAATTTAAATAAATAATACTAATAATTTGTAAGTAAGCATTATTGACCTCATTTTTGTATGATGTCATTAGGACCAATCTAGTCCCTAGATCAATCCAGACCCTAGGATCAATCTAGATTCAAGCTAATTTAAACCTCAAATCAATTCAAACTTCAAATATATTCAGATTTCAAACTTATCCAAATCTCAATTCTAGTTTAAACCTTGATCATACCTCTAATATAGCTTCAATCCTATCCAATCATTATGATCATTCAAATGATTTCCAATTATTTAGATAATTCAAATTCAAGTAAAAAAATCTAAAACGAGCTCAAATCAAAAAATCTAGACCATAATCTAAGGTTCAATGGCCTTATCCTGAATGCCTTTTTCAATGAATTTTTAAATACTTCAAACTCTAGTCAAATGACCCCACGATTCATGATTTATTAAATCCATATTAATTAGGCATGTCCTTAGGGTGTACCCTCCAAATTTAAACTATATATGAGGCCTCTAAACCCATAAACTTGATTGAAATTCAAATGCTATAAAACTTTCAAATATTTACGGCCTATGCCACGAGACCTGTCCCCTAGTAAAATTTGACCTTGAAGCCTTCTCCAAAGCCTCTAATCACATCCATAACCTTGATTATGATATGTTGAGTAGTAAATTACATTTTGGTGGATCCACTTTAATCCCCAGTTAATCAGGGGTTCACAATGCCAAAATGCCCCTTAAGGGAAATTTTGAAGTTTTCTCTAAACTTCAAAATAGCCTTTTTAAATTAAGCCTCAAAACATTTTTCAATGCATCCTAATCATTATTAGGAGTATATTGGACTCAAACCCTGACCTGTTGACCAGATCAATTAGTTTTGACCAAAACACCCCTTAAGGGTTTGAATAATCACTTCAATCCAAATGACATCCTCTTTGAATGAGATCACTTCTAAAAATTTCAAACATCAAACCAAATCTATTAGATCCAAACATAGTCCTTGGGTCAACCTAGTTGACCAAGTCAACCAAGGTTGACCAGGTTGACCCAGTTAACCATTAAATCCCTTTTGTATTGAATCAAACTTCAGGTGTATCCAAACCCCACCAAATTCTTAAAATTATATCACTTGATGCTTTGATTTTTTCCTAACCTATCAATTAGTCAAACCATTTATATTTAACTTGTCAAACATTGACTCACGGTCAAATTATGTATTCCATAGTCTTTTTTTATTTAAATTATAATTCCATTATTTTAAGATTCTCAAACCTACTCCATTAGATGTCTTGAATATTTCTAAACTTACCTCAAGTCAAATTGCATGCACTTTAACCAAGTTAACTCATTTTGACTTGGTCAAACCCATTTAAGCTCTTATACTCTCTTTCAAACTTGAATCCTTAACTTTTAAATCCTTCCCAACTCATCCAACCAATATTCAAGCCCTCCCTCTATGCCACCTCATTAGCCGTGTGGACTAGGTTACTGGTCAACCCAATCAATAAGTTTCCAAATGGATTCAAGGAGCTTTAAATGGCTAAAACCCTTACTTAGGCTAATTTATTCCCAACCCAGCCATTCTAGCAGCCTTAGGGACTCTCTACAAGGTTCTTAAGCTGGGATAAAACATTTGATCAGAGCTTAAGCAGTTCAAGTGGTCCCAAAAGCTCATAAAAGGATAAAAGACCTTTACACATCATGTCCTTGGTTTGTCCTTTCTCCAGCCTTTCAAACTACTCCAAGCAATGTGTCAAGCATCAAGGAGTGTCCCCAATCGATCCCAGTCATCTATTTAAGCCAGAGATATTTGAATAGGGTAAAAGGTTCAAAACGAGCTCATTGATTACCCTAGCTTTATCTCTATTCTCAAGCGATCCAACGGACAAACTCTTGTTTGTTGAGCTCCAAAGATCCCTCTCCTTCTTTTCCAAGTTAAACTCACCGTTAAATCCCTACCAGCGATGAGATTTCCAGTAAACCAAAGCTTAGCTCTATCTAAAGTTTTGCCTACTCAATCCAGAGCTTATCCGACTGCTCTTTCAACTAAGAGTTATCGAGGACAATCTACAAGCTCAACCGAACCAAAATCTCTCAAATCCAACAGTGATATTTCTTAAAAACTCTAGCCCTAGGTCATATTTCTTAGAGTAAATTAGCTTTCTAGAAAGTGCTTTTTCAAACATTTATACCAATTACCCATAGTTTTTATTCATGTGTTTAATCTACATTTTAAATTTCATTTAAAAAATTATTTAGTATTTTACGAGAACGATGCATTTTATAGTTATATGGCATTTTTAATAATCTTTGTTTATTACACATTTTCTTGACCGTTGATTATCAACGGTCCAGATCACATCATCCCCACGGCTTTGCTTAACCGCAAATCAAGTATCACAGCTAGTCCCTCCGTCCGACGTAATTAGAGCCATCCATCTCAAACCATGTGAGATCAGACGGCTTCACTCATTAGCTAACGTGATTAAGTGAACTTGCCGCCTATAATCATAGGACAATGATTGCACTGCCGCGCAATCATTGTCAATGATTGGCTGCGATTTGATCCCACCAGTCCCGAGCTGCTACACATCCTCCAATCACTAACACACTGTCGATTCCTTTTTTTAATTTAATTTTAATTAATTTTAATCATTTTTTAACAAGCATAACTTAAAAATTTATTAAAATTATTTTTTAATAAAAAAAAATGCAATATGACAATATTTTTAATATTTTATGTACATTAATTTAAATTTAATGTCAAATCAAAATATTTAATATATTTTGAATAATTTAAATAATTAAGTATTTTGATTTTAATTTAAATTTAAATAATTATTAATTTAAAATTTTTTAAAATTCAAATATTATTTTAAATATATTTATTAAATAAGTAAATTTTTTTATTACTTTAAATTAAAATTTTATTTAGAATATTTTAAAATATTTTAAATTATTAAAGAATTATTTTAGGATTTTTTAATTTAAAATTATAATTTTTTTATGATACTTTAAAATGTTTAAAAATTTTAATCATTTAAATATTTGATTAATTGTTTGCATCAATAATTAAAAAAAAATTAAAAACTTTTATTTTAAATTATTTGAATATTATTAATGTATTTTAAAATTAATTTGAAAGTATCTTAATTTCTCTAATTTTAAATTTAAATTAAGGTATCTTCTTATATAATATTAATTTTGAAATTATATATTCTAATGTGTCCTTAAAATCTTAAACATAGCTTGAGTATGGTTGAATAGAATTAGTGGGAAATGATTAGTGAATAATTATATCCTAATTATTCATTAATTAAATTTGTTAATTATTTATACTATCCTTATCTTTGCATGTATAGATGCACAAACTTGTACTTAGTTTTAAGCTCTCTCTCTCTCTCTCTTTTTTTCTCTTAGTTCTAAAGACTTGAATGTGATGTTTGTGCATTTATATATGTTTGTTAAAGGGTTAAAAAATTTGTTTAAAACTTACTTAACATAGTGATATCTTAAGGATAAAAATTAAGGAAATTTGTCTAAAAAACTTACAAAAAAGTTAGAAATTAAAATACATGTCTTTTAGAAATAAAACTTTGGACACTCAAACATAGTGACACGTATAAGCCATAAAAAAATTCTCACTGATTTTAAAAAAAATTATTAAACCCCTTAATAAAGTTAATTTAAGTTTAATGCATTAATTAAACCTTAAAAGTTCCAAAAATTATAATAAATCAAATTTAAATCCAAAAATTACACATAATGCATCTCATTGACAAAAAATTAGTCCTTAATTAAAGAAAAATAAAAGCCACTCGGCTAGAATTTAATTTCAACCTTAGTTTAATTTAATTAAAAATTAATAATTAATTAATTTAATTAGTTGAAAATTTTTTAAAAAAATTCTCAAACACTTGAGAACATCTCCTTAGATTATTTCTGATCTTTAGAGGTGAACTCAAGATGTTTGGAGTTCATTTGGATTTAAATAATTAAAAGCCATTAATTAAAACAATTTTAATAATTCAAATAAATACTCAAACTTTTAAAAATCATAACTTATTCAAAAAATTTTAAATTGAGCAAACTCTAAGGCATTGAACTCCATTTGGGTTATAAAATTTATTAAAAATATCAAATTGTTGCAACTCAAAAATCAAGATTGAGATTGTGATTTTTTATAATATCAAAATATTATTATTTTGTTAATTTTATTATTTCTCCTAGTATATCGTGGATATTTCTATTTGTTTTTGAATGTGTTAATATTTTCAGAAAAATTATACTCCAGACTGTTGAAGAGTTCAAGATAGAGTATAATAGGATTTCATATAATAAAGTCTGTAAATCTTTATTTTTTATTTTCTTGAGTTAGAGATGACAGAGTGTAATTATAATTGGATAACCACGCAAACACACAGGGAGAGAGAGTTAAAACTTAAAATTTTAAAATTAATCTTACTGCACGATATTTATATTGTATTGTATGATTTATCATAATTTTTTCTCTAGAATACAGTCAATCAAATCATGGATTTTACTCTTGAACTGTTCATACAATACTTTGTCAAGTTGTACAGATGACTGATAGAGTATGACTTTAGGTTCATTCAAGATCGTACCAAATAAAGCCTGACTTGTTTAACTATTTGTAATGTATGATGTCAAGTCATACAAATGACTAATAGAGTTTGAAATTAGATTTGTACTAGATCGTACCAAATGAACACATTGATTTTTGAAATGTTCGTACATTACGATCTGTATTCGTACAGATGACTAACAATATATGAATTAAGCTAGGTTCCTATCAGATTAGACGAATGCTATCACAAGTGTCTTTGTATTGTGAAAAATGATGATGATGATGATGATGTTTTGTTACAATTACATGATTTAGAACGTCTTTGTATTATGAAAAATGAAAAAAATTAAATAAGACAAAATTCTTTCAACTAAATCTTAAGTAAAGTTTTCTACCGCGCATCCGACACAACGTGACCCTTTAGCTATGAGGGTTGCATTATCATGAGTCGTGACATATGGCCTACCTTCTTTTTATCCACTTTCAATATGGGATTAAGGTTACTTATATTTCCCATATCTCCCATAAGTTTACTATCGTAAAAGCTTACCAGAAGCTTCTTCTTCCCTAAAATATTTTCATTAACTTAGTCATCATAACATGACATCTTTAGATTACCATTTTAAAATTCGAGTACCATGCCAATCATGCATATTTAAGACCTAAAAATTTATAACACAACCTAACAATTTTCTAATAAAAATCACTCTATATTGATTGACATTATTCACTTAATTTTTGTTTGTCCCTTAAATTGTTGTCTTTTTCCTTAAAACTATGATGTTTCGCACATATCAACCATCATGTGTTTTTCCATCTAATTGTTCTAAGAACCCCTATATAATCATGCAACAACAACAAATAAAAATATGTGATCTTTATATATATCTAACTTTCATTACTTGAAAAATTCTATCTTGGGCTCCAAGTTATAGCCTTCCATTTATTTGAATCCTCCCTTTGCATCATAGCCATAGAAGATTGATCTTTACAAAAAGTAATTTCTCTATTTATGGTGAAAGTCTTATTGTTACCTATAATAAATAGAGGTCAATTGACCAAATCATTCTAAAATTGGTGTCTTTCATATTAATTTTGCTCTATTTGCTATTCTTCTTAAGCCATATGCAAAACAAATGGGAAGAGAAGATTCACAAGAGATAAATAATATGACTCAAAATGCCGAAACATCCAATTCATATATTGAATCAAAATAATAGAGGTGCACATCTGCCCTGGTTGCATGTAAGGCGTCCACAAGAAGAATAAAAAGTTGGATAGTCAAGTAGATAACCCTATTCATTATTATCCCCCTAAAGCAACCTGATTAGAATGTCTCCAGGAAGTAGTTTTAAACAAAATTATATTCTTAATGGTGAGAGCTAACTTAGAATGATAGGTGATTGCATTTGCCCATGGTTTAGCTACTTTATACTATTTTAATAGGCAAGTAACTATTACATTATAGAATGACTTCTTATTTGCTTTATTTTTTAGATTTGAAATCTTCTTTGGAAAACACTTCTTGAAATTTAGGGGTGTCAAATTTTGACACGACACGAAACCTGACCTAGACTAACATAGAAAATTCGGAGTTCCGGTCAACCCATTTGTCATACGGGTCGGATTTGATAATTCGACATGATTATAAATTTGGGTCGGGTCCGAGTTGACCCAAAAACTTGAAATGACCTAGAATGCCGCTCACCCCGTCGCCTTCCAGTTCACCCTGATGGCCTGACCACGGTCACCGTTGCCTCGCTTGCCTATAGCCTCAATGCCTCACCTACTCCTTCGTCCCTCCATCCACACCGCACAGTGGTGGAGCCATAAAATTTATAAAAAGAGGGGGGGGGGGTGCGCTAAATTATTTTAGTAAAATTTTCCTTCAATTTTTTCATTCGGGCTTGGGACCAACATATGGAGTTTTAAAATTTTTTTATTAAAAATTATCCAAAAACATATAATATTAAATATATGATAGTGAACAACTTGCAATTTATAATGTATTATCTTCATATTCTGAAACAGTTGAATGATAGCTTCATTATCAATAGAATCCAAAATTTCTTTTTCAACATAAGCAATTAATAAATCATTCATCCATTGATCACCAATCCTATTTTGCAGCCATACAAGAAAATCACATAATCATCCTAGACGATAAGTTATATTTCAACATATCATCCCAATTTATCTCCTGAATGTTCCAAACAATCTGATGGAAGAAAGTGTATGTTTGAACTTATTATATAGGATGATATATAAATCATCCTTGACGATCAGAATAAGCTGTGTTCTAATCATATAAGAAATCCAGATCATCCTAGCTGGAAGGGATGATTTGCAGTAATTATATAGGATGATCTATAGGTTGTCCTGAACAATCTTTGATAGCAAGTTAAAAATTAGGATTATTTTGGAGCTCTTTTATTTAAGCTTAAGTATTCATCATTTGAAAAATCTCTTGCTGTTGTCTTGGCTTGAGAGACCTTAGAGAAGGAGAATGAGAGCTTGGAAGAAAGAGAGAGAGAATCATGTGAAGGGGAGTTTATGAAGGGTTCATAAAGGTTGTTCCATACAAGAATTCAAGTTGTCTTCTCCACTCATCATCCTTAGTTGATTGGTGGTGTTGTAATTGTTGAAACTTAGTTTTCAAAACTACATTTTTATATCATATAATTTTTTTTAGGATTTCAAAAAATGCTCTTTTAACGCCTGCTGTAGCAACGGGTAATACCAATGCCAATTCCAGTAGTTTAAAAACAACATGATATATTATATCCTTCCTACTTTAGATCATTTTCTCAGCAAGACTTCTAACAGTTTTTAATGAGGTGAACTGATCATCAGATCGCATATCCATGCTATAAGTATCCAATTGATTTTCAAGAGCCGCCTGATCAAGAAGACTAAAATCAGTTGGATAAAATTGTATCATTTGAATCAACTTGTCTTTGTTGAATGCATGAAATTTGTTATTAGGATTCAAATATCCCATGCACAACAACAATTCATCATTTACTTATGTAAACCGATTATTCAACTCCTGAAGTTTCATATCAAGCATTGTATAAAAAATTTCAACCCGGAAATGATATAAATTTATTATATCTTGAGCTCTACGGCGTGTCCGACCATGAGCAACCCATTTATCATCCATATGTGGAACATTGATTTTTCATTGCTTATAGAATGAGGTTACCTTACTGATAAAGTCAGTCCACTTGTTATCTCTCATATCCTTTAATCTTTTTTTACATATACGCATCAAAGACATAACATTAATAATATCATATTCTCCTCTCTATAAAGCTTGTGATTGTTCATTGGTTTCATAATATGTAGAAAAAAGGTAAACTCAAAGGTCTATAACGATTCTAATGAATTATATGCCTCACCTTTTTGTTATGAGCTTAAGCCATCTTCCAAAATGATTTATAGAATATCAATTACTGTAGATAACATTGTAATTAATCTTAAAATTGATTCATTGTGTGAACCCCACCATGTATCACCAGCACGCCTAAGGGTTATTTCTTGATTTAAGCCTTACCAAGATAATAAATTTCCACTTTGTAATTCATTTAATGGCTTCTCACGTTGTATTTCTTGCACTTGGTCGCGACGCTTACAAGAAACACCAACAAGATTCATTACACTGAAAATGTTAGTAAAGAAAAAAGCAATATGAACATGACTTTTCGTCACTGCCACCAATGCTAATTGAAGTTGATGTGAGAAGCAATGAATGTAATGTGCAGATTGATTTTCATTGAGAAATAGAGCTTTCAAACCATTAAACTCCCCTCTCATATTACTAGCACCATCATAGCATTGACCCCGTATTCTACATATGCTCAAACCATATATTGATAGGAGTTGTTCAGTCGCCAATTTAAGACTATTTGCAGAAGTATCTGATATATGAAAAATCCCCCAAAAATGTTCCACTATATTGCCTTTCTTATTAACAAAACGAACTATGATTTCCATTTGCTCCTTAGCGGATGTGTCACGTGATTCATCAACTAAACTGAGTAAAATTTATCACTAATCTCCTCAGATATAAACTTTGTAATAGCAATAGCGAATGCTCTAGTAATATCTTTTTGAATATCAGGTGTAATTAACTTTAAATTCTCAGGAGCATTCTTTAAAACCACATCGTCTATGTCTTTTGTTATGTTCAGCTAAAAATTATATTAGTTCAAGAAAATTACCTTGATTTTTGGATGTAGAAGACTCATCATGTCCTCGGAAAGCTAGCCCTTGCTTCAAAAGAAATCTTATACAATCAACAGAAGTATTGAGGCGGAAAAGGTATGTAGATGTAACTTGATATGTTTGCTTTTGGAACACAAACTCAATATGTTGACTCTATTTCAATAGGTCTTCAGAACTACGTCTAGCATCATTATGCGCACTATTATGACCTCCTATATGAAGATCAAATTTGTTAGTTTTTTTCCAATTCGAATATCCATTTTTATTAAATACTTCTTCATCTTCATTGCCTCTACCTACTTTTCTGAACATATAAAAATAAAGATACTATGATTTATCTTTGCTTATGCTATACTTTAGCCAATTAAAATACTTGTCAAACCAAGTAGGATTAAATCGTCTGTCTTTCATCCTGAATTTAGTTTTTGGAAAATCATGACTACGAGGTTGAAATGGCCCTCGTTGTAAATATATTCTCCGAACTTCATCCCGAATATTAGGATTAAAGTCAACAATAGGAATTTGTAGTCCTGGATCGGATGGAAGATTTTCAAAACTTAGTTCTATATTATTGGGTAAATCAACATCCACTCGAATACACTTTTCTTTATGATCTTCAACCTGATTGTTATTATCATTTGATGTTTTTGGAATTGAAGATCATTTGAATATCTCTCCATAATATTCTAACTAAAAAATGCCTTAAGATTAATTTGATTATATATTTATTCAAAAATCAATAAATAAAACTTATAAAATCAACCTTATAAATGCAAAGAAACAAACAATAAAACTTATAAAATCAAACAAAATAAAATAGATTTGTTCCTTTGCAAATTCCGGCCAAACATCCCCAAAAAAATTTCTCAGATTTTCACTTTTTCACTTCGACAAAATTTAAGTGCTTGTACTTCAAGAGATTACCGTTTTATGAAAAAGATATATAAATTTATAGCTTGGATATCATATTTTACTTCTAGCAAAAAACTAAGGCATGATCCATCTTTTCATAAAACTAAATTAATATCAATTGCAGGTCATGAGATATCACTCCCTTGTTCTAGCAACAAAATGAAAAAAAAAAAAAACCTCTCGGTAGACTCGGTTGTATTCTGTGACTTCCATCCGAGCAAGTTGGCACAAAAGGAGTGAGAGTCGCGTGTCTAGGTAGGGGAGGAGAAGGCACGTCGTCTCTGGCCGTCGTTCGCCGCGGTCGATCGCCTCGTTGCGAGTCACGGCGTCGCTCGATGAAACGCGAAGGTCATGCAAGAGAGGCTGTGGGAAAGGGCCGAATGAGATAAATCGATAGACCTATTTTATTTTTTTTACTTATTTCACTAACTAGTCAAACCCGGTTCCCCCCTTCCCCCCCCCTCAATCCGCCCTTGACTCCGCACCTCTCTCGTAAGTTGCAAAGTGCAACAACAAACTGTCAAACCCTCTGTCTTCGTAACATGTTGCGACGATGGAAGCAGGAAGCTGATGTTAGATGCATATTTGGCTGATGCGGTTGTCGCCGACTTACTGGATGTAGATGCTACGCCCCGGCTCTCACGACTCAACCGCTCAAGTGTTCGACCTCACCACTCACTTCGTCGCCCGTCGTCGCACTCACCCATTTTTGAATCAAAACGGGTCCGCGAGTTGGGTTGGGTCAACCCAGTAACTTGTAATGGTTGGGTTTGGGTTGAAATACCTGATTCGTTTGCAAAACAGTTCGGGTTGAGCCATTTAGAACCAGGTCAACTTGTATTAGATATGAGTCCGAATTGTCGACCAGTTTTGACATTCCTATTGAAGTCCCATTTGAACCGATTTGACTGAACCCGGTTCACCCACCCGGACCGAACTTTCAGATCAGTCCCTCTATATAAACTGGTCGGCCAATCTTCTGGAAGCTCGAATTATAGTCAAGTGAACCCTGGCCTAGGTCCTCGCAAGGAAGACGAGGTTTAATATGGCGAGCGTCGCGGTGGAGAAGACGGCGGAGGAGCTTCGGAAGGAGATCGCCGAGTTACAGCGTCAGCAATGGGAGGTTCGATTATTTTCTATACATACATATATTTCATGCACTTTGTTTTCCAAATATCACCTATTTTCATGTCCCAAAAGCTTTTATCTTAATACCTAAGCGTCCCGTTTTACACAGATCACTGAACGCCTGCGAAATCCGAGGGGAATTCGACGTGCCAGCGCTGGCGCCGGCACCGGCGTCGGCCCTGGCACTGGAGCTGGCGGACCACGGCTCCGCGGTGTCATTAGAACCGTAAGAAGTTTCTCCTTATCCTTTTTCACCTTCAATTTGGCTGATTTTCTCCGTTCTGTATTCTCCAGGCTCCGGAAATGGAGGAACAGCCGGTTTCTAAGAGGCGACTCTCTTCTGCAGTTGTCAAGGTGGTTCAACGAATCCTTCATAATCGCTGTTTTCGGTTGCTTTGCAATTGTTTTTGTTTTATTTTCATGTTGGAAACTTTTGATGAAGGTTGATGGTGAAGAGAATAAGGATGGTGGTGCTGAAGCGGAAGATCCCCAGGTTCAGGATCCAGCAGTGGAAGTCGGGGCTTCCTCTGGTGGGGAGAGCAGCAAGGTAATGCCTGGGAGTGTTCAGATTAATGAGGCGTTTAGAAGAGATGGTAGTGTCCGGTTGAGGAAGATGGTGAGCCTGAAATTTGATAACTTGGTAGTTTTTGGTAGAACTTGATTTTTGCTGCCAAATGCTGACATGTTTTTTCATCCTTCCAAGCAGGACTATGATGCTATTCCAACAGAAACAGTTCCTAGGGTGTTGCCAAAAGAGGATGACCCAAACTTGGTGAAGAGAAATAGAAGAATGCTTGGCCAGCTGTTGGGTACACTGGAGGTAGTAATGGATTATTTTTATATGTTCAATTGCTTTATTGATGGATATGAAGTTTGTTCTAATGTCCGGATTGATATTTGGCAAATTCTGCTTGATTAATATTTTTTTATTCGCTCCATTTGTAGCTAAAATCGTCTGAAGTTTACTGCTATTAATTTCTGACATGCTATAACCTTATTGTTTGCGGGCGCCTACCATCACATGATACCTACTTTTTTTTTAACAACTTTGAAATTGTAATAGAGATAAAGTTCCATCTATTTACTGGTGTGCATTGAATAAAGCTGTAACTTTAACATTGCATCTCCAATTCATGTCATTTATATGTGAGATTAAGTTAATCTGTTTAAAAGTTGCTTAACAGCGTGTTTTGCTTCCATTGAATATAACTTTTATAAAGAGCTACAACTCAAAAATATTGAACTGCTTGCAATCAATCTTACATATTTCTAAATATATTTTTACCTTTATGGAAGAGACATGAAAAGAGTCCGGAGTAGTATCAAAACAAAAAGTAAATCTTTAAGAGGAGCAATAATTAAAACTGATTCACCACTGAAGGAAAGTATGATGGATATCAGACAAAATGTATCCACTATGTGCTGGAAAGCAAATTAGTTAATCAGCATAGCTAGCAAATGTTCGGTTAATAAAGATGATTTGATCTATGATTATTATGTTTGGACGTAGAAAAATAAACTAGGGATAAGTTAAAGATCTAATATAGAAACTCAGTTTAGGGATTATATTTTGCTTCAGTTGTTTTGAATTGTGTTTTAATGCTTGTGCTAGTGTTTAAAGTGCTAATCAAATAGAGATTTTTTTTTTTGTTTAGAGAGTCCTTACTGATTTACTTTTGTTATATAGAAATTTCGTGAAGAAGACAAACAGCTTTCTTCAACAGAGGCATATATGAGGAGATCAGATTCATTGAAGAGGGTGAGTGCGCTATTTGCTTTATCGACATCTCTCACTGTTGTTTCCTCCAGCTCATAAAGTTCATTGGCCAATTTTTTCTCCATTTAAGTCACATGCTGTGTATGCCATTCTTTGAACGCATTATTAAATCTTCATGCTTCTTATGACATTGATGCATAGAAGTCGCTAGCATATATATATATATATATGCCAATTAAGCCTAATATAGATACATGAAATTGGCTGTTGAGACATCATGATAAAGCGAACATAGGGCGACCTTGCAGAAATGCGGATGACTCATTGTTATGTGGAAGTACCTCATGCTACTGAAACTTGTTGCCAGCTTTTGCTCTGGACATTTGTATGTTACTGGAAGTTACCACTTTGTGGGAATCTTTATCCGACATCTTTTGATATTTTATGATCACTTGTAGGACTGGAGCATTTATGGTTAGAATTATGCTTTTTGAAAGGTCTAAATCTAGATTTTCAAAATGATTCATGACCTACAGAGAAATTGAATGATTGACATGACTAATCTAGTACTTTATGTTCAAGTAAATGATGTATTTTTCCCCTTTGAAGGGTGGATGTGGGGTATGGCAGAGGCATTTTTTCTCTAATCAAGAAACCCTTGGATAATTAGTTTCCTTTAACAAGTTCATTTCATAATCTTAGTTACTTAAATTTATATGAATTAGTTTTAATTGCTAAATATCCATGACCATTGTGCTATTTAGCTTTTAAACTATCAAATCTGTTTTTCCAACCTATATATATGGTCAATTTAAAGTCTTCAGGGCTTCGTTTTAATAATGTTGCAATGCGGAATAGATTAATTATTGCTACTCTAACCTTGATGGATGAGCTACTTTGTCAGTTTGTTGTGCAAGGTGACGAAACTTTGGAGGAAGTTAACGATAAATGTAGGGCTTTTCATTGTAAAATTTCCATTCAAATCAAAATTGTGAAATGCCAGATTTTGAAAAGAAAACCAGAAATAAAAATACATTAAAAACTGGGAAAAAAGGCATTGTCAAATGAATCCTCGTTGTTCCCTTAAATATCTATTTGCAGCAATATTGTTAGATCCCTATTAGAGATCAAAATTTCTTTTTCCACTGGATCGTAGGTCAACATTTTTAACAGGTGTTTTACTCTGTTGACGTTGAAATTATGCTATGATTAATAACTATTATAACCGCTGAAATCCCTAACTTTTGGAAGTGTCTAAAACAAGAAAAAGTTGTGATAAGTCGCAATTATTATAATCCAAAGGACTGAGAAATGGCTATTTACACAAACATTATATTCCAAAGAAATGCCCATTGCAGATCCCCACTTCAAGTCAAGCAGCTGAAACTTGTGGGGTGTACTAATGCAAAGAAATGGTTAATGCCTGGTTATCAAGTGCAATACCACCACCACGTTAATGTAGTTCTTCCTGTGAACGATGATGATATTTTGAATTGTTTGATGGCTGCGAGTTAAGAGCTCTTCAAGTGGCATACAAGACGGTTGGACTACAATGATGAAAAGTATAGACAAATGCATATCTATCAGTATACAGTTTTATATATGTGCCTATATTCATAAAATTAAAAATACAAGCTTCCAGCTATGCTAGCGCACCAGCAAATGTATCTCACACTCATGCAATATTATATTGAACTATTCCTTTTGAAAACTAAAATCAACTTCTCCTTGTGGATCTTCCAATATGGAGCCCTGACATCTTCTTACTGTTTCTGAGTATCCTAAGTATTAAATATTAGAGATGATGACTTTTGAAGAATTGTGCTTCTTAAAAGGAGAGGAGGTGGGCAACATGATGAGGGGTTGTCGACAAGTTTCTAATCTAGAAGAAGAGGATACAGTATTTACAGGGACATGAAGATACCTTATGTAGTTGAGCATAAATGGACCAGATATCATTATGCTTTGTGTTGTGCGATGGAAGCTAAAGGGGAGGGATATTGACTGGAGCTTTGAGAAGGATAGACTGTAAGAGACTTTTTGGTAGAGCAAATATTTGATAGGTTCACAATAAAATCAGTGTCGAAACTGCCTCATTCAACTGTCAAGTTTTTTTTAGTGTGGTTCTTTAGGATTCTATAGGCTTTGCATTTTCTTGAAAAGGTTTACTTGGACCATGTTGGTTGGCTCCTCATTGAACCTGCCTGTCTGGTTGGTTTAACGGCAGTGATTTGTAGTTATGGTTCCATGAAACTCAACACCTTGGATGTGCATTGACATAAAGAAGACACGATTGTGTTGCAATCTTATGTTGTCTTTTGGGAAGCAGAACCTTATATGTTTTATCCCTGTAGGCTGAACAAAAGGCCCGTGAGGAAAGTGAGAGGTTAAGGCAACAAGAAAGAGAACAGATTTCAGAGAAGCGCAGGCGTGATTTGGTAATTACATTGGATCAATGTAACATTTCTTATGGCTTGCAAATTTTTATTTATTGTGTAGTCAATCATGCTTCATATGATCTTCAAATGTTTTATCTATAGACCCTTCGAGCTCGTGTTGCTGCAAAGGCTGAGGAAAAGAAATTGGAGCTTCTATTCCTCTTCTGGGCTGAGCATCACAAGAAGCTCTCCAATTTTTTAAGGTACATGAAACATGGCAAAGGCTTCTAGAAATTTTTCCATTATTTCTTAGTGGTAAGTATTAATATAGCATCCTTCTTTTATTGTCTCTTTTTTTTTTTAGTTTTTCCTGATATGGATTTATACTTGATTAAAGTAATATTGCTATGTCGACTGCAGGTTATTTTTAATTTTGGCCCAAAAGTGTCCTAATGACAATTTTAGTTGAGACAGATAAGTTTCTGTTTCTATAAGTAGTGTTGAAATTCAATGTGAATGAAAGCTTTCCTACATGGTCTTTCTCTAATTTAAATTAGTTTATATATCATTTTATTTTAAATTTTTTCTGGAATTTCATATTCCTCTTTGTTCGGGTTGTCTTTGTCAGGACAAAAACAGAACCTCCAATTTATTACATGCCAGCTAAGCCTTTAGTTGAGGATGCAATTCTTCAAGAGCAGCAGAAGGAACAGGTTATAGTTTTGATTCTCATGTTTTTCTTGGTTGGCTGCTTTTACTCCAATTTTTTAAAAAAGTAGAATGTAACTCTGATTTTGCAAATTTGTGTTCTACCATTTCTATGTTTTGGATATAATATCTCAGATGCTTTATGGGAGCTCTTTTAAAATACTTTTATTTTGAGTTAAAAAGGATATCAATTTTACTCAAAGATAACAAATTGTTTGAAAACTAGATCACTTTTTTATTCAAATTGAGCTCAAATTAAAAGCAACAAGTGAAATCAAAATTGATTTGATTCAGGTTTCAAGGTCCGATCAAAAATTTTGTGCAACTATGAACCATATTGATTTATTCAAAATATGTATTTATATTTCTATTTAAGAATATATTCATATTTGTGTGTATTTATATTTAAGATTGCAAGCAAGGTTAATAATTTGTATTCAATGATAAAAAATAAATTGACTATTACGTTAAATTGAAAATTTATGAGCCCAAGTTGACTAAGTTTGAACCAACCTATATATAGTATTTCCTAATATCTAGAATGCATTGAATGGCTTTGCGTTGATCTTGAGCCTGGATGGATCAACCTTGGAATTGGATATGTTAATGACTATTTTTTATTTTTGTTGAGAGGAAGAGCTCGATGTTAGAGATACTCATGTAGGGTAGGTGTTATTGGGTTGAATCCAGTAAGTATCTTCCAACATCTGAAGGTTATTTTGAATGAACAAATCTTCTAATCTTCAATCTTTATTCAAGTTAAGTCAAGTGTTCTGAGTTGAATAAAATTGTAGGGTTACTTGGTAGATTGGTCATTATTATGAAGCATTTTTCAAGTGCTCACTCATAAACATTCTATGTATGAGCATCCTTTGGGAGTTTGTTTTAGAGTTCTCCTTAAGCATCCACTTGAAAGAGAGTTTGTTTTAGAGTTCTCCTCAAGCATCCACTTGAAGATTTTCAAGAATGTTCATTCGAACTATCTTGTTCACCAATTTAGTGGCTAATCTATTCTAGTACTACAAATCAAGTGGATCTTTTGGTCCATCTTACTTGATTGGATCCTGTGCCTCCATATCTTCTCTATGACCTAATTTAGTCATCTCTATTATTTCGAGATTATGGATTCGTCTATTTTGTTTGAATTGCTCCTTTTGAGATGGTTATGTTTGCCCGCCTTACCATTATCAAACAACTAGAGCCACCTAAATGGGTTGTTGTGGGTTACGGGCTTATGAATCTTCTTACTTTTTGGTTGTGATCATAAATAAGGAAATAGTTTGGTGAGATGCTGAGTTTAAATTCTATTTGGCTTTGATACTTTGCCCAAGTTTGACTTGATTTCTTGTTGACGAGGAATACATCATCAAGAAGGTTTTTGATAGGTTGAAGTCTTTAGTTTATTGATCACCTCCGTTCATCTTGGTACCACTTGTGGGCAATTTGTGGCATAATGATAATGATTGACTTGTTTGTTCTCTCTCTCTCTCTCTCTCTCTCTCTCTCTCTCTCTTTGTTTTTGCTCATCTTGTGAACTTACATTGGATTGGTGTGAACCAAACATGAACTTATGATTCCTCTGGTAGATAAACTTGTACATTAGTGCTATACGACTCGGGCTAAAAAAGTATTTTATTTAACCATTCTTTAAAAGAATGAAAATTGTAATATAATTTATAAAAGAGTTTAGGTTTAGCATTTAGGACTGAAGAATTTTTCCTTGAGGCTTTATAGTTGAGTGTTTGCTTTTGAAATTTAGGTTGACAAGTGCTTGGAGAACTTGATTTTTTTGCTTAGGGTTTTCAAAAGTAACATGGTTAGCAATCACTCAACTTTTGAATTTGTTCAGATTCTCGAATACGTTTGTGTGGACGTTGGAATTTAGCTAAGTTCTCTATTAAGTTGGAGTGCGTTTTTTTTTTTTTTAATTTCATCAACAATTACTCACTGTAGACGATATAACATATGGTTGTTTTTGTTCTAAATTTATGGCATCAATCCAATTATTTATCTCAATGAAAATGGGCTTCTTGACCTTTAAAACGTGAAAAAGTCTTAATATGAGAATTCTAAAAACTGTGATGGAAGGGCTCTGTGTTTTTTACTGATAGACTATTTAAACCTTTTGGAGAGTCATTCGATGATTTTTTTTTTTTAAAGAAATCAAGAAAATGTATTGCAATCAAAGCAGATAAAAAAAAAATCAAAGCAGATTATTCTGAAGCAAAAAAAAAAAAAAAAAAAAAAACCTTTTAAAAAAAAAAAAAAAAATCCTATTGCTCATTGCTCCCATGCTTTCCCAAATATTATTCATTGTTTGGATGTTTTTGAGTAAGAACTTTATGACCATTTTTGGGGTAGTTATATTTTGTGGCATGAAAGTTTTGATCTGATCTGAGATTTTAAGGCGCAAAGGCTATGATTGATTTTTAAGAGATTACATTTAGCTTTTGAGACTTGAAGAATATGCCCATTTGTTATGAGTTTTCATCGAGCTTTTGAGTGCAAGAGATTATGCTTAGTAATTTGATCGAAACTTCTAAGTTTTGGAGGCTTAATCCTTATAAGATTGCACTAAACTGTTGAGCCTGAAGGCTATGCTCCTCAATTGAAGGTTGGCGCAAGCTTTATTGCTTTTCACCTTTGCTAGACCAAAGCTTCTAATTTTTGTAATGATTTGGCTAGCCTTCTTTGGGTGGTGGACATAATTATATTTTTTTGCTTGGTTCTTTTTTTATTTTCTTGAGCTCCATTTATGGGCTTGTCTTCCCTTTTGTTGAAGTTGCCTTTTGCTTCTTCCATCAAAATTTGCAAATCAAGATCATCTTGGATGAAATTCTTGGAATACTCTCCTTGTCCAACCAACTATTGAAGCAAAGACTCTTCTTACTTCTCACGGACTGTTAGAAGGCACGCTTCTTTGTTGGATTTCTATCTTAACTAGTGCGTTCTCCTCCATACATTCTGTCACGCCTAGAGCACAAAATTTTAGTGCTCATTTTTTTTAAAGGTTTTTGTTGAGAGGTAGAGCTTGATGGTAAAGATGGTCGCTGGGTAGGCATTATTTTGTTGATTCAAGAAGCATAATCCAACACATCAAGAGATTTTGGGGGAATCAATCTTTATATTTCCCTTCATGAGTTGCACAATCTTGCTATTATCTAC
Source organism: Dendrobium catenatum (assembly GCF_001605985.2). Lineage (NCBI taxonomy): Eukaryota > Viridiplantae > Streptophyta > Magnoliopsida > Asparagales > Orchidaceae > Dendrobium > Dendrobium catenatum. The sequence continues at coordinate 6,496,142 of NW_021318618.1, read as the reverse complement.
AAATAGAAATCAACTCAAACGTAGTTCTGCATTGTTACTCCTTTTACTTAGTATATTATGACTCTTGCAGTAGGATCCAAGTGAGTTGAACAACCCCTCATTGACACATCACATTTTGATTATTAGCCTTCCCATGATGATCTCCTTAGGAATCATTTTTGTGTCGCTTCACATGTCAGTCATATACATGCAAATCTTTCCTTGGTGGGGATAATGGTTGAGAGGTCTTATCTATGATTTATAGTTCTCAAGCATCTCTTCGAACAGTTTTTATTTTATTTTTACACCTCATGCATATAACCCGACTTAAGTTTCATTTGGGACGGCTTTCTTATAACTTCTGAAATCAACTTTTTAGTACAAAAATTAAAATATGTATTAAAAAATTATTTTAAGAAGCAATAAAAAAGTTGTCCCAAACAAAATCTTAGTCATCTGGGTCATCCAAAAGAACCTTTGAGATTATGGCTTTGCCTGTGTAGCTCATATCTTTTCTCAAGAAGCGCCGCCCGAAGTATGGTGGATATCATTAGATTGATCCCCTTTCATGGAAATTATTATTGTTAACTGAATTTATTTTACAGTTTATATACAGAACAAGAAATAAATTATGAGGTTGGCCACTTATTGCAGGCTTTTCAAGAATGGAAGTCCTTGCGAAGAGCAGAGCTGTCAGAGTACCAGAAGCAGATCGAAGAGAACTATATCTCCAATGTGGACAAGGAGCTTGAAAGGTGGCAAAATGCGAGGAATGCGAGGAGATCAAACAATCTGGCCAATCTCCAGGAATCCATGGATAAGGAGCTTGAGACACACAGGTTAGTACATGGTCCTAAGACAAGGAGGATTTCTGGAGGCAATGACGAGGACGAGGATGTTGAGGACATTGTTATTGAAGACGAACTCTTGGACGAGGTCCTTGAGCCACATGACAGGCCTGAAGCCGATGCAACAAAAATCCCAGAAATAAGTAACGGCGGTTCTGGTCCAGCTTGAGAAACCACCAGAAACAATATTATTCTTGCATTCGTAATGATCTTACCGCTTAACTTTTACCGTATTTTATCTTTGATTTCTTTATGTTTGATACGATGAAGTGTTTTCTCTAGAAATCTTATGTGCTTGAAAGTAGTATATTATAGTGTTTTTGTTGTGTTGCTTGTTGATGTTTTTATGGAAGGTTATATAACAGCTTTTTCAGTAGCATGACCTCTTTGTTTTCACACTTGTCTATTTTTTTAACTAATTAATACCCTTTTAATTTTGACGATTTGTTCATGTTTCCGTTAACTTATTGACTTCAAGAGATTTGAATGTTTAATTGTATTTGAATTTTGAGTGCGGTTTCTCATCAGATTTATCAATGTTCAAAGAAATTCTAGGAAAAAAATTGGGCGTATTCAGTTGGTTGTGGAGCATCATTTACATATTAGTATTTTTTTTATTAATTTTAAATGTAAAATGAAATAATTTTTTTGTAATTTTGTTAAAGTTTAGAGGTTGTCTGGAATAAATTTTTTATTCTTTGGTTTATTTTTTATTTGATTTTATTTATATATTCACATTAAATAAAATATATTTGATGGTGGAGATTGTTGATGAGTCAGTGGTGAGAGATTATTACATGCGGAGTCTGGACGCATAATAGTTCAATTTTGTGATTGTGAATAGTAAAAATACAGTTACTGTTCATTACTGCGCTTTTATTGTTCATTTATGTGCTTTTATTATTCATATTCAGAATGAAGTAGTTTTAAAATCAAGTTTAAAAAATAATTTTATTCTAGAGATTACACTTCCTCTTGACAGTATTGCACCCTAAATAGGTTAAATGGTTTGTCAAAACTTACAGATGAGAAGTTTAACAAAAGAGAAGGTATCAAAATACATGCATAAAAAATTCTTGGTGGTATCAAATTTTTTATATTGACATGAAAATTTTAGTTTTAATAAACTAGAAAATTTTTTGTTCATACTCTTATGAGCTTTCGATCGAGGCTAAATCAAAATTTGCATGAAATTAGAAAAGACATGTAATTTTTATTTTGTAATAAAATTAAATAAATCAATCAATTAAATTAAATATTCAAAATAAATGTTCATATGATAAGTATCACTTAATATTACAACTTAGAATTTACAGAAAGTAAAGTAGGTAGATATTACTAACAATATGCCTGAATTTCTAGTCTTAAGACACAAGTGACTTTAAGAATGGATTCTTCCCGTTCTTCACTTCTCGTCCTTCTGCGGGCTCCTTGTGTTCGTCGGGTCTAGATATCCAAATGAAAAGAAACTCTCCTTTGAATGTGGTGTATTTTTTTTCCTCTTTGGATTCTCAAAGTATGCTAATCTGGATATCCAAATGAAGAGGAAGAAGGACTACCCTAGGGAATGACACCTTTCTCTTTTGATTCCAGATTGGATATTCAATATCCCATTTCAAAACACTTTTACAACATTTGATTACAACTTAATTACATTAAATTACATTTGAATGAAAATTAAGATCTAGACTCGAACAATATATAGGGTTATCCTAAGCAATTATAATTAAATCATCTCAAACAATTAATATTAATAAAAATTAAAATATTCAAATCATAACCACACTTGATCATGCTCGTTTAATTTTTAAAGGAAGACTTAGTATGTGCAGCACCTGCAAAAAAAAATATTAATTTAAAGCTTAATTTTTATTTTATCCCCTTTAATTTTTATGCCATATATGAGCATGACCATCTAAATAAGATTATGTTAGCATTTAAATCATCCTTAACCTAAGGGTAAATCTAACGCCCATTAGATCAATACATAGATCATAGAAATTAAATAAACAATCATATCAATATATACTAGCAACCAACGTGTAGTGAAAAACACAGAAAACTTGACACAGAGCAGAAAAGTAAATACTGGCATAACCTAAGAATAGAGTTGGTTATCTTAGCAAATCATCTAAAGTGTGTGAGGTAGGCTGTGTGGTTTGGATATGTCATACATATGTAGCGTAATTAGTTAAAGTTATTTGATGTTCTAGTTGGTTGAATGATTTAAGGAAATTTTAATTAAAGTTTAAATATTAATAATTTAGAATTAATTTTAAGATGCATTTTTAAAGTAAAATGACTACCACCTTTATTGCTCACCGGGGCTATGAAGTTTATTTCACATTTGTTGGGGCTAAGTTAATAGCCTCGTAGGCCCGAGTTATTAGTGGTAATCAGTAGAATTAAGTGAATTAAATTGATTAAGATTTGAAGGTTGATGAATTTTAATTAGGATTGTTTGGTTGTTGGTTTTTAAAGTTGGATTAAGGTTTCTTGGATTTTTAGCTTAATTATTAAATTTTAGAATTATTTGAGTTATTTAAATGCATTAATTAAATGAGTCAAAATTTGACATTTAGATTAAGATTGATTTCTGGATAGTTAAAATTTTTCTTAAATAATAGACCTTAAGATAAGCAATTAAACTACTTGTTTGATGGATTTGAATTTTTATATTTAGTTATGAATTTTTAAAGTTTTAACTTAAATTTTGACTTATAGTTGATCAAATTATCGACTTTTTTATTTTAAATTATTTATAGTAGTTTGATATTTTTAATAAATATTAGATCCCAAATAGAGTCCATTGCCTTTGAGTTTGCTCAATTTGAATTTTTTTTAGAATTAGTTATACTTTTTAGAAATTTGATATTTATTTGAATTATTAAAATTTTATTAATTAAGGACTTTTAATGATTTGAATCCAAATGAACTCCAAACTACTTGAGCTCACCTTCAAAGATCAGAAATGATCTAAGGAGATGTTATCATGTGTTTGAGTATTTTTTTGTGTGGAAATTTTCATTATTTTTAATTAATTAAATTAATTAAATACTGATTTTTAATTAAAATTAAATTAATGTTTAAATTAGAATCGAGTCAAGAGGCTTTCATTTATTGAGTCCGAAATTAAACTTTAATGAATTTTGTAGAAAAAGTTTTTGAACCACAATTTTAAAACAGTAAATCACAAAAATAAAAAGTTGCGAAAAAATAATGACACTAGATTTATAGTGGTTCGGTCAAAATCAGACCTACATCCGCTCCCCGGAGGCACCCTCCGAGTATTGCACTAATACCACTAGTGACTCTTCTTTTGCACCCACAGCAAGGCGGAGAAGTCTTTACAAAACTCTTTTCACCACTAACCGGTGTGGCAGAGAACCATCGTCCTTTTACACTATCCCCAGTGCTGGCAGAGAACCATTGTCCTTTTCACACTATCCCCAGTGTTGGCAGAGAACCGTCCGTCCTTTTACACTATCCCCAATGCTGGCATAGAACCGTTCGTCCTTTCACACTATCCCCAGTGCTGGGCAGAGAACCCTTTGTCCTTTCACACTCTCTTAGTGTGGGCAGAGAACCCTTCGTTCTTTCACACTCTCCTAATGTGGGAAGAGAACCCGTGGCTGTTCACACTTTCCAAGTGTCGGCAGAGAACCAGATCTCCTTGACAGATCTTCTCACAAGAATTCTAGAAGGAAGAAAAAAAAGAGTGAAATAATCCCAAATCACAAGTAGAGATTCTTACATTTGAATACCAAGCGAAGCCTTCATGCTCCAGTGGTAGGAATCCTCCTTTGAATGCACTCTCACACTCTCTTCTTGACTCTTCTTTCAATAGGCACGAAGATCAATGACAAAAAAGATTGGGTGGTAGTAAAAATTGGACCTTATATAGGAGAGACAAGAAAAACCATCCAAAAATTGTAAATATTCAAGTCAACACGAAATGGATCGTCCCGTATGATCGTGGATCGTTCTGGACGATTTTACTTAAAGTGTCCGAAATGATCCTAATGAATATTGGTACGAACTATATTCGTACACGATCATCGTCCCGTACGAACTAGGTTCATCCGGACGAACAGTTATTTCATAGGTCAGTTCCCAAATTTCCACAGGATGTAACCAACTTACTTAAGTTGGTTCCCATCGTCCTGGGACGAACAGGACTTCGTCTGGACGAAATTTTTTCAGAGGGCAACTCGTCTTGGCACGATTATGAATTTCGTCTGAATGAAATTTTTACAGAGAAGACTTCGTCCGGGGACGATTTGAATTTCTTCTGGACGAAATTTTTACAGAGCCCAAGTCGTCCTGGCACGATTATAGATTTCGTCTGAACGAAATTTTTACAGAGAAGACTTCGTCCGGTGACGATTTGGATTTCGTCTAGACGAAATTTTTACAGAGCCTAACTCGTCTTGGGACGAAAATAATTTCATCCTAGACGATCAGGACTTAGAAAAATTTCCTCCAACTACTATTCGCATTGCTCTTACTAGTTGATAACTGACCTGATCGTTCCGTACGAACTAGGTTCGTCTCGTATGATAAGTACAAATTTTGTAAGATCTCCTTAAGTGTGTGTGTGTGTGTGTGTTTGTTTGTGTTTTTATTCACTCAATTACAATTACTCCCTCTCAATTTAAAGAACAATTTAAAGCTTCAATTTACAAAGGATTGTATGCTGAATTTGATTTGAAGTCTTCATAGTTTGGAGTTCGATTTTCCTGAAATGTTAGTACACACAAGAGCAAAAATAAATCTTCCAAAAAGTGTTAGGAGATAACTACACATAAAACAATAATATTTGGAATCATCAAAACTATACAAGTTGCAAGAATGTAAAACATGCAAATTCCAACTCTCTTAACATCTAACCCTTGAACAAACATATATAAATGCACAAACATCACATTCTAGTCCTTAGAACTAATGGTGCAAATGAGTTGAGTCGAGCTAGAGCTAGGGGGTATTTGAGTACAACTTGATTGCTAAATATTGAGCTCGACTTGTCTCATGAAACAAATTGAGTAAAGTAGCTTATCGAGCTCCTTCCCGACCTGTGTCGTTTGCAGATAGCTACATCGTCCCGAGCTATGTTGACCTTAGTCGACCATTGTTCCGTCAAGCTACGTCAAAGCTACGAGCTTGTGTTCCCAAGCCGTGACCTCTGTCGTTTGTCGTCCCATCGAGCTTAGTTGAAGCATGCGATCTCTGAGCCTCTAACCATCATTGTATCAAGCACAATCTCTACATCGTTCCTGGCTCAAAGCCCGCATCATCCCACCGGCACAAGCTCTACATCGTCCATGGACAGCCCCCGCGTCTTCCCCTTGGCGATTTCATTTTCCCTGCATACAAAATCTGATTCTCAAATCCCACCTACGTCGTCTTATCTTACGTGAGCTACTCGATGAGATCTCGAGTCGGGCAATGGAGTGTTCGAACTCGGGCTCGTTAAGCCGTCCAGCTCAAAATTATTTTTGAGCTTGACTCGCCCGTTAAAGAGTCGAACCCGAGTCGGCTCTCAAGCCGGCTTAACCCGGTTGCACCCCTACTTACAACTAGGAGAGACTAAAACTAAGTGTAAGTGTGTGCATCCTGCAGATGCAAATATAAGGATAACATAAAGTAATTAATAAATTTAATTAATGAACAATTAGGATATAATTGTTCACTACTCATTTCCCACTGATTCTATTCAACCATACTCACGCTATGTTTAAGATTTCAAGGACACACTCAAGGCTCTCAAAATTTAACATATAAAATTTTAAAATTAATTTTATGTATGAAAGTAGCTTAATTTCAATTTACAATTAGAGAAATTAAGATAATTTCAAAAGAATTTTTAAAATACCTTTAAAATATGAAAATATTTTAAAATAAAAATTTCTCATTTTTGAAAATTATTTAATCAAAAGTTAATTAAATATTCAAATCTATAAATAATTAAAATTATTTAGAATATTTTAAATACCTTAAATTAATTTTAATTTTAAATTAAAATATATTTAAATAATTCTCTAATTATTTAAAATATTTTAAAATAAAAATTTTAATTTTCAAAATATTTAATATTTAGTTAAATATTAAATCATTCAAATTATTTTAAATATATGAAATATTTCAAAATATGATTTTAATTTAAAGTTATTAAAAAAATTTTACTCATTTAATTAATACATTTAAAATAATATTTAAATTTTAAAAAATAAATAAATTAATAATTAATTAAATATGAATTAAGATATAAATACAAATATTTTAAAATTTTCAAATATATTAAATATTTTGATTTGAAATTAATTTTAAATTTAAGTATTAAAATACTAAAAATATTGATATGTAGCATTACTTTTTTTTGGATAAAAAATAATTTTAATAATTTTCTTAAAGTTATGTTAGTGAGAAAATGATTAAAAATAAATAAAATTAAATAAAAATGAATCCACGGCGCGACAGCGGTTGGAGGATGCATGGCGGCCTATATCTTGTGGGATCTTATTGTGGCCAATCATTACCTTATGATTAAAAAGTGGCGGGTTCACTTAACCACATCAATTAATGCATGAAGTCGTCCATCTCGCGTGGTTGGAGATGGATGGCTCCGATTGCGTTGGATGGATGGACTAGATAAAGATATGGATCCGTGGTTAAACAAAGCCATGGGATGACATATCTGGACGGTCCAAAAAATTTGTAATGAATGGAGGCTATGAAAAATGCCCTAGAACTATAAAATGCCTCATTATCTAAGTACTCATAAATTTTTTTATAAAATTTTAAATGTAGATTAAGCGCATGAATAGAAACTATGGGGAACTAGTTTGAACATTTGAAAAGCACTTTCTAGAAAGCTAATTTACTCTAAATACTGTGACCTAGGGGTTAGAGTTTTTAGGAAATCTCACCATTGGATTTGAAGGATTTAGGTTTGATTAAGCTTTTAGACTGTCCCTATATAAATTCTTAGTTGAAAGCGAGGTCAGATAAGCTCTAGATTGAGCACACAAAGCCTTAGATGGAGTTAAGCCTTTGTTTGCTGGAAACCTCGATGTCGGTAGGGATTTGATGGTGAATTTAACTTGGAAAATAAGGAGTGGGATCTTTGGAGCTCAAATGAACAAGAGTTTGCCCCTGGGATTGCTTGAGAAGAGAGATAGAGCTAGTGTAATCAATGAGCTTGTTTTGAACCTTTTACTCTTTTCAAACATCTCTGACTTAAATGGATGCCTGAGATCGATCGGGGATACTCCTTAATGCTTGAGACATGGATTTGGAGTAGTTAAAAAGGTTGGAGAAAGGATATAGATTAGCATAAGTAAGGGTTTTAGCCATTTAAAGCTCCTTGAATCCATTTGGAGACTTCTTGATTGGGTTGACCAGTTAACTAATCCACATGGCTAATGAGGTGGTATAGAGGGAGGGCTTGAATGTTGGTTAGATTAGTTGGAAATGATTTAATAGTTAAGGATTGAAGTTTTAAAGAGAGCATTAGAGCTTAAATGGGTTTGACCAAGTGAAAATGAGTTGACTTGGTCAAAGTGCATATGATTTGACTTACGATAAGTTTAAAAATATTGAAGACATCAAATGGAGTTGGTTTGAAACTCTTGAAATAATGGAATTAGAGTTTAAATGAAAAAAATCTTTTAGAGTATGTAATTTGACCATGAGTCAATGTTTGACAAAGTCAAAGATAAATGGTTTGACTCATGGATAGGTTAGGGAAAATCTAAAGCATCAAGTGATATAGGTTTGAAGATTTGGTGGGGTTTGTATACATCCAAAGTTTGATTCAATATAAAAGGGATTTAATGGTTGACTGGGTCAACCTAGTTGACCAAGGTTGACCTGGTCAACCAGGTTTACCCATGCTCAGGTATTGGGCTCAACAAGTTTGGTTGGATATTTTGAGTCTATTAGAGGTGGTCCTAGAGTTTGGGGAGGTCATTTTAATCAAATTAACTATTTGGACCCTTAAGTGTCTGTTTGGTCAACCTGGGTTGACTTAAGGCTTGGGTTTAGGTCAATCAGGTTTGGTTTGATGTTTGAAATCTTGTGGAAGTGATCTCATGCAAAGAGGAGGCCATTTGGATCAAAGTGAGTATTCAAACCCCTAAGGGGTATTTTGGTCAAAACTGGTTGATATAGTTAACCAGGTTTGACCAAGGTCAGGGCTTGAGTCCAATATACTTCTAATGATGATTAAGATGCATTAGAGAAGGTTCTAAGGCTTAATTTTAAAAGGCTATGCTGAAGTTTAGAGAAAACATCAAAATTGCCCTTAAGGAGGATTTTGGTCATTTTGACCCCTAGTCAACTAGAGGTTAAAGTGGGTCCACCGAAATAAAGTTTATTGACATATCATAATCAAGGGTCTGGATGTGGTTAGAGACTTTGAAGAAGGCTCTAAGATCAAATTTCACTAGGGGATATGTCTAGTGGCATCGAATATAAATATTTAAAGGCTTTATTACCTTTGAATTTCAATCCAGTTTTTAGGGTTAGAGGCCTCAGATTGAGTTCAAATTTAGAGAGTAGACCTCAAGGATATGCCTAATCAATATTCAATTGATAAATCATGAATATGGACTCATGGACTAGGGTTTGAAGTGTTTGAAAAATCACTAAAAAAGGCTTTAAGGACAAGGCCTTTGAACCTTGGATTCTAGCATGAATTTTTGGATATGAGCTAGGTTTTAGATTTGATTACTTGAATTTGAATTAACCAAATCATTGAAAATCATTTGAATGATCATAAATGATTAGATATGATTGAAGCTAGATCACAAGCAAGATCAACGTTTAAATTGGAATTGAGATCTGAATAAGTTTGAAATCTAGATATGTTTGAAGTTTGAATTGAAGTAAGATTTGGATTAGCTTAAATCCAGATTGATCTAAGATCTGGATTGATCTTAGGGTTTAAAATGATCTAGGGACCGGATTGGTCCTAGTGACCTCATATAAAAATAAGGTTAACAAATGGACCCCTAATATGTATAATAGAATGAAGTTTTATTGCACATAGTGGCATTAACCGAATTGAAAGGAAAAGTCTAAAGTTCTGATTTAAGAAAGGGTAAAAATATAATCCTAAAGAATTAAGTTTGAATTGATACTGAAGTAGTGCCAAGAAAGGCATACTCTACCACTAGTAGATCTGGTCCTAAGGGAATGAAAAACCTAAACCCTAAGGAAAGAAAAGCTTAATTTTAGGATTAGAAATTGAAATTAAAACTAGGATGATGCCACAGAGGGTGTTGTCCATCACTAGTAGATCTAATCTTAAGGAAGGAAAGGACCTGACCTTAAGGAAAAGAAGATTGAAAGATCGTATAAGAAGGAAGAAGCCCTAACTACAGAGGATCAATTTTGGGTTTAGAATTAGGATGGTAACACAGAGAGCGTGCTCCATCACTAGAACATCTAATCCTAAGACAAGAAAGCATGATGACTCATATCGAACCTTAAGGAGAATAAAATAGGAAGATTATGTGAAAAGGAAGCATTGCTTCCCACAAAGGATCATATATGGATTTTAAAATTAGAATGGTGCCACATACGTCATGCCCAATCAGTAAGGGATTTGAACTTGAATGAAGAATCTATTCCCATACAAGAAAACTAGGATGGTTCCATATAGGGTGTGCTCCATTACTAGTAAATCTAATCATAAGGTATGAAAGCATGATGACTCACATCTAACCTTAAGGAAAAAAGGTCTGTAAGATTGTGTGGGAATTTCATCCTATAAAGGATTGGATTTGGATTTTAAATTTAGGATGGTGCCATAGTGGGTGTGCTCCATTACTAATGGATAATCTTGTGGGGAGGAAACTTGTTCTAAATGAAAGATTAAATATGGATTTTGAAACTAAGATGGTGCCACGGACGATGTGCTCCACCACTAGTTGATTTAATCCTAAGGAAAGAAACCATGAAGACTTATATCTAACCTTAAGGAAAAGAGAACTGGAAAATCTAGTAGGAAGGAAGCATTGTTTCCCACAGAAGATCGGGTTTGAAATTTGAAAACTAGGATAGTGCCATAAAGGGCGTGGTTCATCACTAATAAATTATCATATGAGGAGAAAGCTTGCGCTACATAAGAACATGAATAGGATTTAAAATTTAGGATGGTGCCACAAATGACATGTGAAATTACTAGATGGACAAGAGGGGGGGGGGTGAATTGTGAAAACTTTTTGACAATGTTAAAACCTAAGCAAGAGTTCTAATATTTTTTGATGTTTTAAAATTTTAACATGAAAATTTAAACAACTTTTTTTTCACAAAATTTTCCAAGCAAATATTGCAAAATAAAATGCACGCAGTAATAAAAGATAATAAGGAAAAAGCACATCGAGATTTTTATAGTGGTTCGGTCAAACCATGACCTACGTCCACTCCCAGGAGTCCTCCGCTCCGGGTATTTCACTACAAGCAATAGCTCTCCCTTTGCCCCCCTTGGCAAGGCAGAGAAGCCCTTACAATACTCCCTTTCACCAACTCGGTGTGGCGGAGTGCCAAACTCTGTTTTCACCCTCCTAGCGATGGCAGAGAACCTTCTCGTTTTTCTCCCTCCTGGAGAAGGCAGAGTACCTCGAGGTCACGGATGTAGAAGAGCCTTTCCCATTGAAGATCCTCCCATAAATTCTTTTAGGGCCACAAGAGGAAAAGGATGCAGCAAGTTCGGAGCAACCGTGTGATCTCCCTCACACCTTCTTCTCCCTCACAACGCTCACCTTCTCCTCCTCTCTCAAAACCCTAAAGAACTTTTTAAGATCTCTCTCCCTAGAATCCCTCTCTAACCACGTTCTCCTCTATCTGATTCACACCCTCAAAACATGACAAGTTTTACACATAAAAACGGGCTCCAAAATCCCTGAGATTTCAAAAGTAGCCGTTACTATCGTACAATATGGTTTTTAATTGTACAGTACGTTATGTATAAACAGACTTCATCCTGGTACGAAATGGTATGAACAGTTCAAAAACATTCATACAGTATGATATTAAATCGTATGGTACGATCCATAATAATTCTGTTCGTACAGGACGATAGTCGGGACAATCAAACATCGTCTTTGTTCATCGTATGGTATGATGGACATCATACAGTACGATGAGACAAAAATAAGAGATCATCCAAGACGATATCTGGGACGATTATAATTAGTCTCTGTTCATCGTATTGTATAAATGGGTTTGTACAGTACGATGTTCAAATTATAATTAAGCCTGGATTTCTTGCACTAATTACAGGTTAAATTAAGTAAGTATTTAAAATAAATCGTATAGTACGAAGGTGTTCGTACAGTACGAGCGGCGTAAAATAACTTAAGTTAAAACGACGGTTAGGGTTTGGGATTTGAACATATCTTACGGTACGATATTTTTTGTACAGTACGATCTATTCACAGAATCGTCCTACAAAGCTTTGATTGTACGGTACGAATTAACATCGTATAGTATGATCTACAGAGAAAGAAATACTCTATATTTTACATTTAAAAATGAACTCTCCCCCTGTGTATGTATATGGTTGCTCAGACTTCTATGCATTTTATGGCCAAACTCAAGAAAATAAAAATAAAATAAACAACAAAATATATTGCAGATTCATACTCCTAATCTACCCATTCTTGAGTCTTCCTTTCATCCTGAGTAGCTTTCGATCTTCCAGAAATGTTAGTACTCATGAACAATAGCTAACAAAATAATATTCAATGAATATATAATTCAAACGACATTATTTGTCATCATCAAAATCTCAAACTCGGGATCATGGGTTGCAACAATAGGCTCCATCACTAAAGATCTAATCCTAAGATAAGAAAGTACGACGACTCACATCTAACATTAAGAAAAGAAAAACAAGATTATGGAATTTGAAAATTTTAATAAAATTAAGTAAACTTAATTTAAAATTTGAAGATTTTATTGATTCAAAGATCGAACTACGATAAGCATAGTATATCTTAAGGAATCTCCCATTGACTGACAACATTGGGTGATTTCCTTTACAATCATTTAGTTGATACGAGCCTCCTTCGTAGATTGTCCCTATAATGAAAGGTCATTGCCAGGTTGGTTTAATTTTTTCATCAATCTTTTGGTGGGTGAAGATAGACCTCTAAAGAACCCCGACCAAGTCTCATACTCAGAAGGTTCTAGGTTGCATTAACTTATCACGAGCTTGAACTATTCGGGCTTTGTACAACTCTAAGTTTTGCTGAGCTTGGAGATGTCATTCTTATAGGCCCTCGAGCTCTTCTAACAAGAGTTATGGATTTTATTTCATTATGATATGGTTATGGATTGTAATTATGAGTAAAGGAATTTGAACTTTAAGAGGGAGTATAGTATCAGACCCATACACTAGTGTGAATGGTGTGGATTGGGTCATGACTCATTAAGTGGTCTGGTAGTCCCATAAAGCTTCCACCAACCTCTCATCCCACTGACATTTATTTTCATTTAGGGTCTTTTTGATGATTTGAACCAAGGTTTTATCGAAGGCCTCATCCAATCCATTAGCCCATTGGTAATAGATTGTTAGAGTACCTCAAATCAATACCATGGTGACTTGTAAAACTGTTGATTTTTATGGACTTGAAAGAGGACCCATTATCAGATATGATTCTATGGGTAAATCTTAATTGATATACAATATGGACATGAAAAATTTCATAACATGGTGTGATATTACGTTGAATAAGGGAACTACCTCCACCCACTTTGAAAAGTAATCGATCGCTACTAAAATGAAGCGATGACCATGCGCAAAGGGAAGGTCAATTAGCCTAACTATATATGTACTCCAACTTTCAAAGGGCCATAAACCTATTATGGGATGCAACATGTTAGGCCGTTGATATAAAACCATAACATGTACCTGGCACTGATGAAAATATTTTTTAATTTTCATGCAATTATCATTCATCGTAGGCCAATATTAGCCAAGTCTTTTGATTTTCATTTCCATCTTAGGACCCAATTAATGAGCGCTACATAGTCCAACATGAACTTCATTAACAATCTTCAGAGCCTCTCATTCTCATTTGTTTAGACAATGGAGCAACATCTAATCAAACAATTAATAGTATAATGTATTATTGATTAGTGCATATCATAAGGCACATATCTTGATTTAAATGGCAAGTGATTTTTCATGGGGAAGCTTGCTTTCTTGAAGGTACTTGATCAGTGGTTGTCTCCAATCACCTTCTTCATCGATTGATGAAGAGGTCAAAAGAACCTGGGGAGATTGTTTATTGATGTGCTCTAAATCAATAGGAGAAAGGACCTGGTGACCCCGAGCTTCTATAAGAATGGAGTCTTCTTTTGGACAAGCAAATTCCTTTACAAGCTTTATAAGGGCATCTATTAAGGAATTTCTTTCATGGGAAATCCTATACTTAGTTGCAATAAGATTTTTCTCGAGTAAGTGACTAGTGTACTGGTGGTACTTCAGGAGTTTAGATTCAAAAACTTATAGGTCCCTGCAATCTAGTTAATCACCAGTTGAGAGTCACCAAAGATTTTAATCTCTTTAATCTCCATTAGTATTATAAGTTCCAAGCCAATTATTAGAGCTTCATACTTAGCCTCATTGTTTGTGCAAGGCTCTAATAAGTGGTAGGAAAGTGCATCGTTCCCTTATATGGTGTTATGAAAATTAGATCAATTCTATTTTTTCCTAGGATAGTAAGTTGATGTGCATTGCCTCACCGGGAGGATGTTGTGCCATCAAAATACATTTCCCAAACTTGATCATTCAATTTCTCCACTCATAATTTTCTTATCAAGTAAATCATTATTTAGCTGAGACTCTACTAGCAGTGGATGTGTCGTGAGGAAGTCAGCAATGAACCGCCCTTTCACAACACACAGGGGAATGAAAGTGATTTAAAATTAATGCAAAATCATAGACCAACGAACTAAATGTTATGATAATATTAGTCGGGTCATAATATATTACATGGAATTGACACTAAAAATCAAACTAAATTAATGAGAAAGCATGTAATGTCTTAGTTTTTTATACTGCAAAGACTAAGACAAGATAATGTTTCTCAATTGAAGGGTATATGATTCCCGTCTGAATGAGTCTACAACTTAAGTAAAAGAGAGCATTCTATTTCCCCTCATCATTGACTTGAGCTAGGAGGGCCCCGAGAGACTCATATAGGGACCCAATATGAAGGATTAAGTATTTTCCTCGAAACAGGGGTTGCCAAGGTTGGCAGATTTTTCAGGTATTGTTTGATATTCTAGAAGGCAGATTGACATTTCTCATCCCATATTAATTTGACATCCTTTATATCTAGGACAATGAATGGTTGAAATTTTTTGTAATGGTTAGAAATAAATCTTCTTATATACATCAGCCTACCCTGAAGAGACCTTAGTTGAGTAAAGCTATTGGGAGCTGGCATATTTAAGATATATTTGATTTTGGTAGGATTAATTTTAATTCCATGGTACTTGATGATGAAACCTATAAATTTTCCTAACATGATGCTGAAAGAGCACTTTAAGGGGTTCATTTTAAGGTTGTAGAGGTGCAACCGCTTGAAGATAATTCTTAAGTCATAACGATGAGCCTCTTTCATTTTGATCTTAACAACTAAATCTCAACTTGATTATGGATTAAGTTGTCAAAGATTCTATTCATGGCGGCTGGTAGGTTGCACTGGCATTATTAAGGCCAAATGACATCACTTTATAACAAAAGATTCCCATAGATGTCTTGAAAATAGTATTTCTCTCATCTTTTAGGTCCATCTTGATTTGGCTGTACCTAAGTGAGCCATCTATCAAGGAGAAAATAAAATGTGAGGAGAAAATGTCCACCATAAGTTCTGGTATGAGAAAATGAAATTCATCATTTGGATAAGCCTTATTCAGATCCCATTAATTTGTTGGAATCTTCCTCCTTGAGGATTACTTCACTTCCATCCCTTGAGGAAGAAGAGCCAAGAAAAAATTTCAAGACTTTCCTTACTTCATTGTCTAAGTTAGGAGAATCCTTAATCAGTAACCCTGCCTGTAGATAGTGGGGTTAAAGTTAAGGAATTGATTCTTCTACTAAGCTTTTCATACATAGTAAATTTAGAATTGTCACTTTGAACTTTTGGAGTATCAACCTCTTGGTCACTTTCCTATTCTAAAGTGAGATCAAACTTTGAAGGAGGGTTAATTTTTTGATAATTAAAAGGAATATAACACACTATTTTTCTGGTTCCTCCTTGAAACTTGATTTCAGACTGATATATATATATATATCAGTCTGAAATCAAGTTTCAAGGAGGAACCAGAAAAATAGTGTGTTATATTCCTTTTAATTATCAAAAAATTAACCCTCCTTCAAAGTTTGATCTCACTTTAGAATAGGAAAGTGACCAAGAGGTTGATACTCCAAAAGTTCAAAGTGACAATTCTAAATTTACTATGTATGAAAAGCTTAGTAGAAGAATCAATTCCTTAACTTTAACCCCACTATCTACAGGCAGGGTTACTGATTAAGGATTCTCCTAACTTAGACAATGAAGTAAGGAAAGTCTTGAAATTTTTTCTTGGCTCTTCTTCCTCAAGGGATGGAAGTGAAGTAATCCTCAAGGAGGAAGATTCCAACAAATTAATGGGATCTGAATAAGGCTTATCCAAATGATGAATTTCATTTTCTCATACCAGAACTTATGGTGGACATTTTCTCCTCACATTTTATTTTCTCCTTGATAGATGGCTCACTTAGGTACAGCCAAATCAAGATGGACCTAAAAGATGAGAGAAATACTATTTTCAAGACATCTATGGGAATCTTTTGTTATAAAGTGATGTCATTTGGCCTTAATAATGCCAGTGCAACCTACCAGCCGCCATGAATAGAATCTTTGACAACTTAATCCATAATCAAGTTGAGATTTAGTTGTTAAGATCAAAATGAAAGAGGCTCATCGTTATGACTTAAGAATTATCTTCAAGCGGTTGCACCTCTACAACCTTAAAATGAACCCCTTAAAGTGCTCTTTCAGCATCATGTTAGGAAAATTTATAGGTTTCATCATCAAGTACCATGGAATTAAAATTAATCCTACCAAAATCAAATATATCTTAAATATGCCAGCTCCCAATAGCTTTACTCAACTAAGGTCTCTTCAGGGTAGGCTGATGTATATAAGAAGATTTATTTCTAACCATTACAAAAAATTTCAACCATTCATTGTCCTAGATATAAAGGATGTCAAATTAATATGGGATGAGAATCCTTCATCTCCTAAGCATTTCCACACCTTGATTGGAATATCATCAGGTCCAACAGCTTTTCCATCCTTCAGTTTCTTTAAAGCCTCTCTAACTTTAGTTTTACTAATACGCCGATAAAAACAGACATCTTTATTTTTATTTAGGGTGCTAAGGTCACTATAGTCAATCTTATTTTCACAGTTTTCATTAAAAAGTTTAGCAAAATATCTCATCCACCTTTGTTGAATATCATCTTCGAAGAAAAGTATTTTTTGATCTTCATCCTTAATACAATTCACTTGAACTAAATCCTTACTACTCCTATCTCTTTGTTTGGCTAACTTATACATATATCTTTCTCCCTCCTTAGTATCTAAACTATTATATAAATAACTAAAAGCTAAGGTCTTTGTATCGCATATTGCTTTCTTAGATTCCTTACGAGCCTCTTTATATCTTTCCCAATTATCAGCATTTTTAAAATTAAACCAATTTTTATAACAAATCTTCTTATTCTTAATCTTTTCTTGTACATTTGAATTCCACCACCAACTATTTTTACTATTAGGAGCATTTCCCTTTGATACTCCAAGCACATCTTTTGCAATATTCTTAATATCACTAGCCACTTTTTCTCACATAACATTAGCAACCTCATGCACAGATAAAATCTTAAGATCTAAAATCTTACTCTAAAAAATATTTTGTTAATATTCTTTAAATGATCCCATCTAATCCTAGAATATCATTTTACTTTATTTTTTATTATATGCCCCTTTATCTTAAAGTCCAAAACTAATAATTGATGTTGGGTATATAAATTTTTACTCGGAATCACTTTACAATCTTTGCAATTTAAACGATCTAATTTTCTTACAAGAAAATAGTCAATCTGGGTTGTACAATATCCATTTTTATCAGAGATGAGATGCTTATTCCTTTTTTTAAATAAGGTATTAGCAATTGAAAAATCATAAGCTAAACAAAAATCTAATATGGTCTTGCCACATTCATTTGTTGTTCCAAAACCATAGCCACCCTGAATGCTTTTAAAATCATCTACCTCTCTACCAACATGTCCATTTAAATTTCATCCAATAAAAACACTTTCTTCTAGAGGTATCTTTTGTAATAATTCTTCTAAGTCATTTCAAAAATTTAATTTAGAATTCATATCCAAACCTACTTGAATAGCATAAGCACTTATAATATTAATAATCTTATCATCAATAATAATCTTTAAAGCTATAGTTCTATCTTCAATCCTATTAATTTTTATAACATTATCCTTCAAACTCTTATCTATAATAACATCTACACCATTTCTAGTACGACTCCTACCCAAATACCAAAGTTTAAACCTAAACTATCAGTTTCCTTAGCCTTCTATCCAACCCATTTAGTTTCCTAAATGCACAAAATATTTAACTTCCTATGTTAATTCCATTAATTTTTCTGTAAGGGAACCTATATTCCAAGTTCCTAGAACATATATTCCAAGTTCATATCCTAATTTTAGTTCCATGGACTAGCTTCTTTGCCCACATCCGTCCTTGATATAGGAACCCTTGCCTATTTAACACTACACCCGGGCACCGGTGTAGCGGCCCTTACACACTTGTCACTGTGTTCAGGCCATACAATGCGTCATTTCCAGGGGTCACCTTAGCAATAACACAATTTCTTAAAGGATTCATGTCATTATTATTCGACATATTTTACGCTGGCTGTCGACTGTCTAACGCAACCCTCCACTTTTCTCATCCAGCCACTTTTTCTCACATAACATTAGCAACCTCATGCACAGATAAAATCTTAAGATCTAAAATCTTACTCTAAAAAATATTTTGTTAATATTCTTTAAATGATCCCATCTAATCCTAGAATATCATTTTACTTTATTTTTTATTATATGCCCCTTTATCTTAAAGTCCAAAACTAATAATTGATGTTGGGTATATAAATTTTTACTCGGAATCACTTTACAATCTTTGCAATTTAAACGATCTAATTTTCTTACAAGAAAATAGTCAATCTGGGTTGTACAATATCCATTTTTATCAGAGATGAGATGCTTATTCCTTTTTTTAAATAAGGTATTAGCAATTGAAAAATCATAAGCTAAACAAAAATCTAATATGGTCTTGCCACATTCATTTGTTGTTCCAAAACCATAGCCACCCTGAATGCTTTTAAAATCATCTACCTCTCTACCAACATGTCCATTTAAATTTCATCCAATAAAAACACTTTCTTCTAGAGGTATCTTTTGTAATAATTCTTCTAAGTCATTTCAAAAATTTAATTTAGAATTGATATCCAAACCTACTTGAATAGCATAAGCACTTATAATATTAATAATCTTATCATCAATAATAATCTTTAAAGCTATAGTTCTATCTTCAATCCTATTAATTTTTATAACATTATCCTTCAAACTCTTATCTATAATAACATCTACACCATTTCTAGTACGACTCCTACCCAAATACCAAAGTTTAAACCTAAACTATCAGTTTCCTTAGCCTTCTATCCAACCCATTTAGTTTCCTAAATGCACAAAATATTTAACTTCCTATGTTAATTCCATTAATTTTTCTGTAAGGGAACCTATATTCCAAGTTCCTAGAACATATATTCCAAGTTCATATCCTAATTTTAGTTCCATGGACTAGCTTCTTTGCCCACATCCGTCCTTGATATAGGAACCCTTGCCTATTTAACACTACACCCGGGCACCGGTGTAGCGGCCCTTACACACTTGTCACTGTGTTCAGGCCATACAATGCGTCATTTCCAGGGGTCACCTTAGCAATAACACAATTTCTTAAAGGATTCATGTCATTATTATTCGACAAGTTTTATGCTGGCTGTCGACTACCTAACACAACCCTCCACTTTTCTCATCCAGGACTTGGGACCTGGCAACGGTAGTGTTCACCATGACAAGACAAACATAACACAAATATCTCATTGCATGTTTATGGTGCCAAACCAACTTATCCCATGAGCACATCGATAATTAAGAATAAAATTCATTGATAAAGTGCTTAAATTTGTTGTTATTTATATCTCCTTAAATTAAACAAGGGATAGAGCTATCAAATATAGTAATAATAAGCATCTGGTCCCGAAAAGAAGGAGACACAAAATATGGTAGAGATAAAGCCATACCCTAAATAAAATCCTTGAGAAGGGTTTTTGAATGTGTAGCATTAAGCAAAGAAAGTCCATCAGAGGAGTTTTCTAAGTTCCCATTTTGAAACTAGTGATCCTAGTGCAAGGAAATGGGGGCAAGTGGAGTGACTCTAAAACAAAAATGATTCTTAGCAGTAAGAGCAGTTCTGAACACAGTTCCAGAAGTTAGAGGCATTCGAAAGAGCTGGGCACCAAGAAGAGGTGTACCTACTAAAAGCCAAGTAGATAGGGGAGATTTAGCATTGTACATCCTGATAATTAAAAATAAATTAAAGATAAATTGAATAGCATGCAAAGAAGGAAGTCCCAGCCCTACATTTTATTTAGGAATGCAAACTTTATCTCAAGAAACCTATGTATTTTCTTGACAGCATATAGGTCACAAAAAAATAGAAACTTAGAACAAGTTTTCTTGAAGAATTTAAGAATAATTTTTGGCAATATGGGACCCCGAATCCAATAATCTATAGAATTCAAGATAGTTTATCTCATAAATTTTAAATGACCCGCTAAGGAAAGGAGGTTAGCTTTCTATCCAGATAATTTTTTAGTGGTACTATCCATAAGAGGCATAAAATAAGCAATTTTAAGTCTATTAAAAGACAAAGGGATACCCAAGTATGCAATTTTTGAGCTAATAGTGGGAATGGATATAGCTTGACAAATCGAATCCGAATTAGAGAGGTTTCTTGGCAGCATAATTGAACTCTTTTCTAATACTCTTTTCTTGGCAGCATAATCCGAGTGAAACCATCCAATGTAATCCATTTAAAATCCCCAGCATCCAGCAGAGAAGAAAAAGCATCCATGACCAAACAGAAAAGGTTGGGACTTAGGGGACATCCTTGACTAAGACCAGCAGAAGTAGGGAAGTAGCCTTCAAGGGCCCCGTTAATCACTAAAGAGAAGTTTACATCAATAATACATGCTTTTATCCAGCTCACAACAATGGTGGGAAAGCCTTTCTAAAGCAGTCTAGCAAGCGAGAATTCCCTAGAGATCGTATCAAAAGCTTTACGAATATCTAATTTAGCATAAAAAAACTTGGGACCACCTCTTTTACGGGCAATGGAAAGGAGTTCATTAGCAATTAAGATATTATCTATGGAAACTCGAGCTTTGATAAAACCAGACTTATTTTCTTTGACAAGCAAATGCATTATAAGCTTAATCCTATTAGCAATAACCTTTGCAATAATGTTGTAAAAAGTGTTACATAAGGCAATAGGTCTGAAATCAGTCAAAGACTCAGCATTTTGTTTATTAGGGATAAGGGCAAGAGCAGTAGCTTTAATCCCACTAGGCATATAACCTTTATAGAAGAAGGATCTCACAGCGTTAATAACTTTAGGACCAATGATATGCCGCCCTGATTTATGAAAATAAAAATTAAACCCGTCCGACCCCTAGGAAGATGCAATACACCCTTTGAAAACCATCTTTTTAATTTCCTCATCATAAACATAATGAGTAAGATATGAGAGGAGTGAATCAGGAAATCTAGTTCCAATAGGGAATAATCCTACATCCATATTGGATGGAGGGGATGGGTTATAAATAGCTTGAAAATGCTAAAAAAAGGTGTTAACTACTTCATTTCTGTCAGAGGTAGGAGAGGAAGCAATTAAGTTAACAACTTTATTGCTACCTTACCTATTCCTAATTTTAGCATAGAAAAACTTTAGATCTTCCTCCCCATATTTGAGCTATTTAACTTTGCTTTTTGAATTACCCAATAATCAAGAATACTAGAAAATTCAGCAAGCTTGTGATTGATATCATTCAAAGAAGTATTAAGTGAAATGTCATTTGGATCAGAATGAATTTTGTCCAAACAAACTAGTTGTTGTTTATGAAGATCCTCAAGGTGAGACTTGATCAAAGAGGATCTAACCCAAGAATCCAATTTAATATCTGCCTTAAAAGATTTGAGAGTGTGACACAAGTAAGATATAGGGTTCCCAATCAAAGGCTTAGAGAAAGACTTTAAAATAAGAAACCAATATTTATCAATATTAGTCCAATAGTTTTTGAAGATGAACCTATGGTGAGAAGAATTTGTTGCTCCAGGGTACAAAACCATAGGATAGTGATCTGAGCATAAAGGACTTTGAAAAGAGCAGAAGGAGCTTAGAAAAGATTCCAGCTAAGCAGTATTAATAAGTGCCCTATCCAGCTTAATGTAGATAGGATTATCAACACGCTAGTTAAACTAGATGTATTTGCATCCCACAGAGTGAAGGTCCAAGAGGCAATTCTCAAAAACCATAGCATTAAAGAAGTCCACTAAATACTTTTGAGTTAGGGCCGTCCCACCCCCCCCAAAAAAAAAAATTTTTTTTTTTGAAACAAACCAGCAGCAAATAAAGTCCCCCATTAGAATCCAGGGTACCTGACTAGGAGGAGCAATTTGAGTAATTTGAGACCAAATATCCTTTCTTTCAACACTGCTATTAGATGCGTATATAACGATAAGCTGAAAAGTAGGTGAAGATGCAACCTTGGCGGATCCCGAGACAAGTTGTGAAGAAATGTGAACAGGCAAAAAGTCAATTTTATTAGGATTCCATTTAATCTAGATACGCCAAGAGGAGGAATGATCAAAATTGTGACAACTTTGTTCATTAAGAAAAACAACATGAGAACTATAAAAAAAGGATTATGGAGGGAAGCAAAGTGAATCATATTCTACAGGATGCATAACATATCCAGTTTGAACGAATTTGACAATAGTTTATAACATAAAACTTTATCAGGCAAGTTGAACCCCCTGTTATTCCATACCGTAATAGATTGACAAGACATAAAGAAACAACAGAGTTAGATGGTTTTTTGGCATTTTCCCCTTTGCCACTTTTTTTTGCCAAAGTAGAGTTGTTACTTTGCTGAGCCATATAAGTAGTCTTGTTGGATTTAGAATTATGAACATCACAGGCCATCGAATATGGAGGATTACTGAAGTCCTATGTTTCTTCAAGGACATTATATTTGTTAGGTGATATGACACCCGGTGGTGAAGCCAAAGCTTTATTATATGGAGCACTAGTAGCAGAAAAGAAGATTCCCCTTGAGTTGGAGAATTGAGATTTTGCACAATATCTGTGTTAAAGCCAACAACATCAAGATTAACCAAAGGAGGAGTTAGAACAGGGGTCTGTTTATCAGGAGATTGTTTAGGTGGAGGGGTGTGAGGATAGTAATGAAGCGGCTGCCAAATAGAGTTTGTAGTGGGGATTTGTGATGGGTTGCCAGTTTGAAGTTTGAGAATAGGAATAGAGAATGGGGGCCCTTTATTAGAAACATATGGAGAAGAGTTATCTTTGCCCACATTTAGAACAGAGTAATTATGATTCCTAGGTTTTAGACTGAAGCTCCTACCTCTGGGAGGTCGGACTGTGGCGACAAGATTTTGAGGGTTTCCAGATTCTTCATTTTGAGGTTTAATCAGACAGGAAGCAGAGTAATGAACAAGCGATTTACAATGCTCACAAGGTGAAGGTCGCCATCGTACTGGACCTTCAGCTCGACTACATCACCATCAAGGGAAACAAAAATTTCATCAGGGTATGTTGCCATATTGTCAATGAGAACACACACCCGAGCGAAAGTGAGGCGGATTTTTGAATAGTAAGAGAATCGGTAGCTAGAGGGACCCCAACCTTACTTGTAATTCTCGAAATCCCTTCAGAGTTCCAACAAGCCAGTGGAAGATCATGAATTTTATCCAAATAGGGACAGAGAAAAAATTCTCATGTTTCGGTTTAATTTTTGGATGCCACTTTTGCAAAACGAAAGGCTTACCTAGGAGGAACCAAACTCCCCTAGACCAAGCCATGTCTATATCCTCTGAGCAAGTGAACCTGATAAGAAAAAAACCATAGCTAAGAGGTAATAGTTTAATCGAACCTTTGAGAGCCCATGTCTTTTTGAAGGCACCGAGCAGAGCCTCATAGAAAGGTGTGCGACCGATTGAGTATCCAACTGAACAAAGATTCCAATATTTTGTGCCTTTGTTCAACTTTTCCCCGGAGAAAGGAATGATTTCTGACTCTGATGGAAAGTGAGAAAGATTCAGGTCATTTGAAGCAGATTCTTCAGGGGAAAAAGTCGGGAGCCAATTATGAAGGGGAGGGGAGAAGCTCCACCAACAGAAGAGACGAGAGGGGGGAAATTGGTAAGAAGAAGAGAAGAATCCATGAAGGAAACCTCCAGCAGAGCCGGAGGAGGAGAAAGGGGAGGCGGCGCAAAGCAGCCAGAGAGGAGAGAACCCTAGCTCAAAAAACGCACTTGCTTAACATTATATTCTTCACTAACTCTACTTTCAAAAAATATAAAACTTTATCAAACTGGTTGAACCCCTAATATTCCATACCAGCCATTAATTCCTTGCATTATTATTTTTTTTTATTCTGAAAAAGTTGTTTCCACGGCAAGATTCCCTTAGAGAAACTAATAAATTATATAAAAGAGAGAACTCCTCTATATATATCTAAAAAATATACAAAATAAAACCAAGGCTAAAAACCCAAAGCTATAGACGAACTACTTTTTTTTTTAATTTTTTTTTTTAAAATTTTTTCAGCTTGTATTTGTATTTGTATAATTTTATTTGAAATTGACTTATTAGGCTTTATTTAAGTGAGCTTTTTAATTATTGTGTTAGAAAAAAATTCAATAAAAATTAATGTATGTTTAGATGATAAATTTTTTTAGCATTTTTATAATTTTATCTTCAAAAATTTATTTTTAAAAAATATTCAAAATTATAGTTGAAAAAAATAAAAATAAAAATTGTCCCAAATGAAACTTATTTTATATTTGTGCAAAATTTTATGCTAACATTTTTTCCTCCTACATAATTGTATAATTTATATATTTGTAATTATGTTTGACACATTTTATTTAAAATTTTTTTGGGGAAATATTTTATTTAAATTTAACTTAAAAAATTATTTTCATAAGTATAAACACGTAGTGAAGTTCTTCTCCAAAGTCGTTGGCATGTGCTACCAGCCCACCACAGACCCGCCTATTTCCTCAATAAAAATACTGGTGGTTATCAAATTCCATTGCCTCTGACAAAGATCGTCTGTGTTTACATACTGTAATCAAGTCAATCAAACATGGTTATCAACTCCCAAGAAACTCTAACCCATCCTCTGCTCCTACTCCTCCCATTCCTCTTCCTCCTCTTCACCGTCTACCGCCGCCGCAAACCAGCCGTCAACCTTCCCCCCGGCCCTCCCCCTTACCCCATCTTCGGCAATCTCCACAATCTCGGCGAAAACCCCCACATCACCTTCTACCATCTCTCCAAAAAATACGGCCCCCTCATCCACATCAACCTCGGCCAAATCCGCACCATGTTCGTCTGTGACGCTGACACCGCCTCCGAAGTCCTGAAAGCCCAAGATCAAATTTTTTGCAGCCGTGCCCAACTGACTTCCCTCAAACGCTTCACCTATGGCGGCAAAGACCTCGCTTTCTGCCCCTTTAACGATCACTGGAAACAACTCCGGCGGCTCTGTAACACCGAAGTCTTCAGCCTCGGCAGAGTTCAGTCTTTCCACTCCTTTCGCAGAGAAGAAGTCGACGCGCTCATTAATACGATATCGAAAACTTCCGCTCGTGGGGAGACAGTGAATGTTAGCAAGATGGCGTTTTGCTACTTCAACAATCTCATTTTTCGAGAGGTGTTTGGGAAGCGGGTTTCGCCTGAGGGAGAGTGTGGTTGGAGTCCGCTTCAGGGCCTGCTTAGAGAGGTGGTTACTGCGATGAGTCAGCTTGGAACTGCGGATTTGTTTCCCTGGCTTGGGTGGCTTGATTTGCTCACTGGGTGGCAGGCGAGGATTGATAAGGTTTATGAAAAGATGGATTTGGTGTACGAGGAGAAGATAAGGGAGCACATGGCCCGAATAACAGAAGGGAAGAGCGATTCTGAGGATTTTCTAGATGTTCTTCTTCATCTTCTTGGTAATGAAGGTTCATCTCTCACTATGGATCAAATCAAAGGTCTTCTCATGGTAATTCTACATCAAAAATATTTTTTTTTTAATTTCTAATAAGTCTGCATTTTGTATGATATATTATACATGCATGTAGTCTAATTTAATGCGCCTAATTTTTAAAAGAAGCATAATTAATAAAAATTTGTAAAAGGAACAAATTTGTCAAATTATCTAGTGCAGTCTAAATATGTCAAATGATTTGGCGAGTTCAGAATAAGCCAAATAATTTGACTTATTTGCCTAGAGAGAGAAGAAGTGTGAGGGAGGAGAGAGAACAGATGCGAGAGAGAGGGCAAATTATTGCATCCGGTCACCGGACACGGAGATAGGTTCGGATATTAATAAAATATTATTTTAAATTAAGCGAGTCAAAAGCGCACGTAAAGCGCAGATAAAGCGTAGGTAAAGCGCAGGTCAAAGCGCAGTCAAAGCGCAACTAAAGTGCAAGTCAAAAGCGCAGGTGATGTGGCAAATTTTTATTAGATGTCCGAACCTATTCTCCGCGTCCGGTGACCGGTTGCAATAATTTGCCGAGAGAGCGGGCGGAAAGAGAAAGAGAGGAATCTCCCTCTAAGCTTTCTCCCTTTCTTTCTCTTTCCACCCACCCTCTCTCTCTCTTAGGTCCGTTCTCTCTCCTCCCTCACACTTTTTCTCTCTCTAGGCAAACATACCAAATGATTTGGCTTATTTTTAACTTGACAAATTATTTAGCGTATTTTGACTACCCTGCATAATTTAGCGAATTTGTTCCTTTTTAAATTTTTTATTAATTATGTTTATTTTACATAATTAGATCTTAAACATGCTTCTTTTAAAAATTCAGCCAATTTAATGGCCAGCAATTAAGCATTGGTTATGAATCCTAATTAGCTCTCGGTTCAAAATTTTTGAATTGCAAGAATTTTTTTTTTCCTTTCTTAAGCTGTCTCTATCGTCTTCCATTTGTAACCTTTGAACTTCAATTATCTGCTTACATATATGACTGCTATCATTTTACTTTAAGTGGGACATAAGTAAATCACTAAGAATGAAAGGACTTCATTCTAAACTGTAGATTCATCTTTATGCGCCTTCTTGAAGGAAAAAATTATAGGATTTGTTATGTTGGAAAATAGGAAGAATAATCATGCAGTTGGATGAAAGTAGTAGGAATGACTATGCTGCATATTAAATTCGAATTATTTAGAAAATTCTTGATCTGTTTCCTTTGAATTAATTCCAAGATTTGCTGATGTGTAACTCTAGCTCTTTGTTCTATAGAATATGTTTACAGCAGGAACAGATACATCCGCAATAACCATGGAAATGGGGATGACACAACTAATAAAGAACCCAAAGGCTCTAAACAAGGTGCAAGAGGAGATCCGACGAGTTGTTGGCGATAAAGGAATGGTGGAGGAGAGCGACCTACAACATCTCCCTTACCTCAAGCAAGTAATAAAGGAGACACTAAGGCTTCATCCGCCTGGCCCATTGCTACCACCACGAGAGAACATGAAAGATGCCAAAGTTAATGGGTATGATATTCCAGCAAAGACTATGATATATGTTGATGTATATTCTATTGGAAGGGATCCTAAGTACTGGGAAGATCCTGAGGTTTTTTGGCCTGAGAGATTCAAAAATAGCTCTATTAATTTCAAAGGGAGCAACTTAGAGCTCATACCATTTGGTGCAGGAAGAAGACTTTGCCCGGGAATAACACTTGCCATGGTAAATGTTGAGCTTGCTTTTTCAAATATGCTCTATAAGTTCAATTGGACATTGCCCGATGGAATGACCGAAGAAGATGTTGACTTGAGGCCCAAACCCGGGCTAACTACTCCTAAATTAATACCACTTATTTTGGTGGCAACACCTGCTTTTACCAAGTGATAGGGTTTATCTAATCCTAAATACTCTACGTTAAAATAATTTGATCCAAGACATCCACATCCATATATATATATATATATATATATATATATATATATATATATACTCTCAATGCACAAGTAAAATGATATATGAAAAATAAATTTCCATTGTATTTTGCATATATCATGAGTCTTGTAGTCTTGAATTCTACTTCTATAAGAGTTTTATCAATGAGTTTTTCTACTTGTTATCTACATTATGATTTTTTATATAATCAAATTCATGAATCAATTAGTTCACTTATATGTAAGCAAGAGTTATGCTTTTAATTTAACAGACTTTTGCATTCGCTTTCTTGAATATAACATTATTGTTTTGTTATGGTTAGTTTTATCATTGGTGATCTTAGGTGGTTACAAATTAAAATCAAATTCATACCTTCCTGCAAACGATACCTCCTCTTCTTCTTATGACAAAGTTCTCCTATAATTGACAAAATTATTACGTACGGTCATCTGACAACTTTATGAGACCAATCAGTATGAGCCATATAACCAATACACTGTGTACCGTTACATTTTAGTGTTGTGCATCATGTGATGTGCATGTCCTAATTAGCCTCCCGATGATCTGATGACTGCATGTAATAATATCTCCACTAATTGAGATCCGCTCCCCCACTCCTTTTTATTGCTTTCATCTCCCTCGTTAGTGTATTGATCATGATTTTAGCCCGTTGACTATTGTATTAAGTTGACTCATGCGAAGGGGCCATTCTTTTATTCTCTATAGAGTTCGTTGTGGCTCAAAATGTCATTGAAAAAAGTAGCTCCAACTCAAGTTTAGCCTGTAGAATGAGCTCGAGATGAGCGCATCCATTAAATTCAGGAAACCTATTAATTTTCGATGAAATTTTCGGCGGAAATTAATTTGTCACAATTCCGACAGATTTTTTGATGGAAATTAATTTTTCTTAAAAAATGACAATAGTACATATTTATAATTTTTATTTTGTTAATTTAAGTTAAATAATTTAATAATTTATTGTCAAATTAAATAATTTAATTTAAATTAACTAATTTAATCATTCGTTGTTAAATTAAATTAATTTTTTTTATCTTAAAAAAACTTTTACTTTTAAAATAATAACTAATTTTAATATTTTATAAGTTATAATTTAAATAAAAAATTAATTATGTAATGATGAGCTGAATATTTGTTTCCGGAAGCAAAATAACTTTTTCTTTTGAGTAAAACTGTAAAGCCACGTAGAATAAATGATTTTGCTCTGTATCAAATACTATAGTTTTTTTTAATAATTTATTTATGATATTTTAAATATTTATTTTGTTCAAACTGACTCATGAGTTAATGAGCCAAGTTTTGTCAAGCTTGAGCTCGAGTTAGTTTAATATATGAACATGAGTTTGAGCTCAAGCACAAGCTCATGGCTCAATAATATTTATTTGCGAACTCATTAATGAGTCAAGTCTTAACTATCTGGGCTCATTTACACTTTTTTGTTGTGACTTAGACATATTATACTTATTCCTCTAAATTAATGGATCGGAGTCAAAGCAAATTAATTCAAAACCATTGGGCATTATTGTAATCTGGCTTATTAAATCCACCAACTTAGGTTTCACTACTAAAAAACCGGATTTTTCACAACACATGTTAGTAGCGGATTTAAAACGGCTGCCGAAACACCATTTTTTTGCATCGGTTTATTCTGCTACAAATTGCACCAGTTTTAACTGGTTATTTGAACCGGTTAAAACCGATGCAAATAACACCAGTTTTAACACCACGAAACGCACTGCCATTAAATATATCGAGAATCCCTAATTTTTCACTTATGCGCGCAAAGTTCTCAGCTCCCCGTCTTCCGCCACCGTGACTCTCAAGCCACTGCTGAGCGAAGCAATCCACTGCCGAAGGAGCACACTTTCGGTCATTACTGTCGGAAAAAACCGTCCGCTCGCACATCGCTCACATCTTGGTAGGTATTCTTCAGTGTGAGTCTCTTCCCATTCTTCCTCTTCTTCTTCTCATTCTTCTTCTTCATCTTCTTCTCCCTCTTCTTCTCATTCTTCTTCTTGTTTCGTTTCAGCAATCCCTAAAATCAGAAAATGTTCAAGATACGATCGAGACCTTCAGAAATCGATCTCATGTTGTTCGAGCTTTAGCAATTTGGATTCCTGCAAGCTGCCTCATACATTTCTGCTGTATGTATATATTTTATTTACATGTTTTGGATGAGATTCAGCTCTATAGAAATGGATAAAATTAATTAATATAAACAAATTTAGTGAACCTCAATTTTAGCCACTGAACTATCCTAACAGATGTAGGCATATTAGTAGTTTGCACTAATCTATTCTAGTAGATCATGGATAGAGTAGTGGTTTGCCTTAAATAATCCTAGTAGATCCTAAGTTCTCTATGCGTCCTTTGTATATTTAGTTTTAACCTTGTAACGTTTAGGAAGATTATTATTATTACTTAAGCTCAAGTAAACGTTATAAATGTCGTAGGGGGCGCACTACATGCACTGACATACAAAATATGTCACCAGGTACACATGCTCATATAGAGGTGAATGAGAATAATGTGCCATGCAACATTCCAGAGTCGGTTATATTAGGATCATATCTAGGTGTCATTGCTAGAGATCCTGTATTGACACCCATATCCTTCCCAAATTGGAGAACTAAGGGTATGGAGCCCATTAAAAAAAAAATGTTAGCTGATGTGGAGGTAAGTAAAATATTATATAAATTTGAATATTAAGATTTATGTTATAAGTAATAAAATATTTCTTTATATTACAGTCAAAGTTTGCATTTCCTAGACATATACGTCACTGGATTCTTCAATCCCTTGGAGTTAAGTGGCGTAATCACAAGACTAACTTAAAAGATGAGCACTGGGATAGCCGGCCTATCGAGAAAATTATTGAGTTTTCCATCTGGTGTTGATGCAGCACAGTGGTGTCAGCTAGTCACCCAGTGGTCACAACCAAAAGATAAGGTTAGTACCATCATTATATTTGATTATATAATTTTTATAGATTAGCATGAAATTGGATTCATATGTAATAGGAGAGGGCCGTCATAAATGCTGCAAATGCAAAGAAACTGACTTGTCCTCACACTATGGGGCGTGTGAGTTTTGTTCGCATGCAACAATAGATGGTATATATTTAGATTTATATAAATTTTATATTCACATTTATTAACTCATTACTTAACAATCAATTTTTTTGTTATAGACTATCAAGGATAGATTACTATTATGGAGAATTTACATACTACACAAAGATGACACCTGGTAATATGAAGATGCTAAACAAAAATGGGTAATTTCACTCTATCTATAAAATTTTTATACTTAATTTGTTACTATTTTTTGTTTCTTTAAAACAAAAGTAAACTAAATTTATTATACAAAGATACAAGCTTGCGAGCTTTTGGCTAAGGATGGGCTAACACCAGAGGATGGGAATGTGGAGGCTAACTAAAGAGTGTTCAATATTGTTATGGGACCTGAACACGCAGGCAAAGTTAGAACCCAAGGGTTTGGTGTCACTCCTACATGATATTTTCCTCATAGCACGAACAAGGGCAGAAGTAGCAATGGAAGCAATTTAATAGAATTAGTAAATCTAAGAGAGGAGGTAAGCTTATTACGTACTGAAATGAGAGAATTCACGCAACAATTTCCAATGCAACATCCACCTCAAGGAAGTTCACAAATGGTATGTAAAATTTCACATTTTAATTTTAATGTTTGTTATTTGAATACTAATATTTTTCAATCTTCTTATAATTGATAGGGCGGTAATCAAAATCTCTTCTGAAAGATGATGTTATGGGAGAAAGAGAATGACGTTTTGAAGATAAGCCATTTTTGTAATAAATTGTTTTAAAAAGAATCTTGGTATGAAAGTCTACTTTTTTGGGATGTTGCTAAAAGTTTTGATATGGTAGATTACCAAATATGAATGTTGAAAACTCTTCTCTTTTTGACATATCGATGACTTACAACTTCAAATATTTTATTTTGGATGAATTTATGTTCTTTTTTTTTGTAGTGAGTTTATTTTTGTTTATTTCAATGAATTTTTCAATGAATATGCAGAAATATTCGACGAATGGTGTGTGACATTCATCATGAGCTTGTGTTATTGAGATGGGGAGGGATGTTTTTTTTTTTTTTTTTTGGTTTATTGCTCTTATTATGAATCACGTGGTCATATTATTTTTGTTGTTCTTTATTCTATGACAAACAAACTGTATTATGATATGAGTCTTGCCTTCTTAATCAGGCTTTATGATACATGCTACATGTCTTGCCTTCACAGTTGAACAATCATGAAGTTTTTTATGCAACTTCTCATTCAATATCCTTTCTGCCTTTTTACCTAATATGGACTCATTCTTGCTTAGACCCAATATATTCTAGCAGTTGGATTTTTTTTCAACATTGTCTTTGTCTTGATACATATGAGGCTTTATTTTCTTCTCTAATGCTGTGCTATTTACTTCATCTGGAATGAGAGGAATGGGAGACGCTTCATGCTAAATTTCATAACAGTTCCACTATGGTTTTAAACATAAAAAATGATATTTTGCTTAAGATTCAATCTTGGAAATGTTTGCAGAAGGTTAGACATGTTTGGTTTTGATTTGATATTCTGTCTTGCTGAGCTTTTTGCAGGATTGGGTCTACTTTGCTTCTTTGTTTTGTTGTAGTCGGAGTCCCTCTTCACATATTGTCTTAAAAAAAATTCCCAGATTTGTGGCGGTTCAAACCGCCACATTCTGGATTTTTTTTGGGGTTGATAGATGCAGTTAAGACTGATGCAATTTTGTGATTTTGTAGCAGCTTAAACTGCTACTAAATTACATGCCTACCCCAGCGGTCACAGAACCACCACTGAATATCTTTGTAGTACATTGCAACTACACCGATCATGCAACGGTTTTGTAACCACTATAAGTAAATTTGTGGCGGTTAAAACTGGTGGGAAAGCTCAAATTTTATGCTGCAGTAGCCTTTTTTTTTCTGGAAGTGAATTTCATTTGGGATGGATTTCTTATTTCTTTATAAAGTAATTTTTTAGTTTAAAAAATTTTGTACTAAAAAGTTGCTTCAAAAAATAATAAGAAAACTATCCCAAACAAAATCTTGCTTTCCTCTCGGTGGACTACCAACTTTATCATCTCAATAAACTACTAATGACTCACTCCTAAAAACCCATAGATGACTTCCCTTATCTGTTTACCTAAAAATTTCCTCATAGTACTATCAACAGC
This sequence comes from Dendrobium catenatum, assembly GCF_001605985.2. NCBI lineage: Eukaryota > Viridiplantae > Streptophyta > Magnoliopsida > Asparagales > Orchidaceae > Dendrobium > Dendrobium catenatum. The sequence continues at coordinate 6,462,659 of NW_021318618.1, read as the reverse complement.
TCCACTCATTGCTTTATTAATTTCTATTACTTGATATTCTATTAAGGTCTTGAACTTGCTACTTAATTGATGTCCCCTTCGTAATGCGAAATAATCCTCAGCTTTGCTGAATTGCTTCTCAATAAATACTGATTTGGAGCATTTTAATATGCTGGCAAATCCTATCATTATTACTTCCCCCACTTGCATTAAAATATTTCCTATTATTCGTATCTTTCTAATATGATAGTTGATACGTTCTTAAAAAATTATCTTGATCGGGCACGAATCTTGATGCAAAATCAAGTTGAAAACTTCCGAAATTAAAATTGGAACCATCCAAACTCTGATTTCAGCAAACTTATAGTCGAACTGAGCGTCTCAGAAATATGAACCCAACGACACCAAAATCAACTCAATCCTAGTCCAAATGGATCCAAATCAAGGGTTCAAAGCACTGTTGGAGGGTTCGAACCACTATTTAGATTAATAAACGGTTTTCAAACATAACGTACTTATAGTCGAATCGAGCGGCTCGACGAGACGAATCCAATGAGCCTAAGATCACTGAATTCCGACATCACTAAGACATTCAAATGTCCATCAAATGGTCCATGCTCAAGGGATTCAACATCAGCCGTCCATCCAATCACTCCCCATTTACCCTTGATCTCTCACCTATTTATGGGTCATGCCACTCCAGAAATCTATAAATAGACCCCTCATTTCTCTTGAAAGGGGGACCGAAGCAAGAAGAGAAGAAGGAAGAAGAGAAGGAAGAAGCTCCTCCTCGACCACCGCTGGACTTCCGCCGGACCACCACTTGAAGCCCTCACCTCCGCCAGACCACCGCCTGACCCTGTTGCTCCGCCGGACAACCACTTGAGGCTATCACCTTGCCAGACCACTGTCTGACATAGTTGATCCGTCGAACCACCACTTGAGGCCCTCACTTTCGCTGGACCACCGCCCGACGTCGTTGCTCCGTCGGACCACCACTTGAGGCCCTCACCTCCGTCAGACCATCGCCTTACGCCGTTCCTCGATTAGACCACCGCGTGACGTCGTTGCTCCTCTGGACCACAACTTGAGGACCTCACTTCCGCCGGACCACCACTTGAGGCCCTCACCTCCGCCAAACCACTGCCTTACGCCGTTGCTCCGCCGGACCACCACTTGAGGCCCTCAGTTTCGCCGGACCACCGCCTGACATCGTTGCTCCGTCGAACCATCGCCTGACATCGTTGCTCCACCGGATCACTGCCTGACGTCGTTGCTCCATCGAACCACCACTTGAGGCCCTCACTTCCGCCGGATCACAGCTTGACGCCGTTGCTCTGCCGGACCACCACTTTAGGCCCTTACCTCCGCCGAACCACCACTTGAGGCCCTCAGTTCTGCCGGACCACCACCCGACCTTGTTGCTCCGCCGGACCACCGCCAGACATCGTTGCTTCGCCGGACCACTACTTGAGGCCCTCACCTCCACCGGATCACCGCCTGACGCCGTTCCTTCACTAGACCACCGCCTGACGTCGTTGCTCCGTCGGACTGCTACTTAAGGCCCTGAGCTTTGTTGGACCACCATCTGAGGCTTGAACTTCTGCCAGACCACCACGTGATGCCCGGAATTCTGTCGGACCACCACCTGAGTCTTGAACTTCTACTGAACTACCACTTGAGGTCCATACTTCTCCCGAACCACACTTAAGGACCATACT
>NW_021318618.1:6452645-6456935 GCF_001605985.2 Dendrobium catenatum | reverse complement strand
CTAAAAATTTCCTCATAGTACTATCAACAGCTCCACTCATTGCTTTATTAATTTCTATTACTTGATATTCTATTAAGGTCTTGAACTTGCTACTTAATTGATGTCCCCTTCGTAATGCGAAATAATCCTCAGCTTTGCTGAATTGCTTCTCAATAAATACTGATTTGGAGCATTTTAATATGCTGGCAAATCCTATCATTATTACTTCCCCCACTTGCATTAAAATATTTCCTATTATTCGTATCTTTCTAATATGATAGTTGATACGTTCTTAAAAAATTATCTTGATCGGGCACGAATCTTGATGCAAAATCAAGTTGAAAACTTCCGAAATTAAAATTGGAACCATCCAAACTCTGATTTCAGCAAACTTATAGTCGAACTGAGCGTCTCAAAAAGACGAACCCAACGACACCAAAATTAACTCAATCTGAGTCCAAATGGATCCAAATCAAGGGTTCAAAGCACTGTTGGAGGGTCAAAACCACAATTTGGATTATCAAATGGTTTTCAAACATGACGTGCTTATAGTCGAGTCAAGAGACTCGACAAGACGAATCCAACGAGCCCAAGATCACTAAATTCCAACATCACTAAGACATTCAAATGTCCATCAAATGAACCATGCTCAAGGGAATTTAACATCGGCTGTCCATCCAATCACTGCCCATTTACCCTTAATCTCTCACCTATTTACGGGCCATGCCACTCCAGAAATCTATAAATAGACCCTCATTCCTCTTGAAAGGGGGGACCGAAGCAAGAAGAGAAGAAGGAAGAAGAGAAGCAAGAGAAGGAAGAAGCTCCTCCTTGACCACCACTGGACTTCCGCCGGACCACCACTTGAGGCCCTCACCTCCACCGACCACCGCGTGACACCGTTGCTATGCCAGACCACCACTTGAGGCCTTCACCTTCGCCGGACCACCACTTGAGGCCCTCACTTCCGCTGGACCACCACTTGAGGCCCTCACCTCTACTGGACCATCGCCTGACGCCATTGCTCCGACGGACCACCACTTGAAGCCCTCACCTCCGTCGGACCACCACTAGAGGCCCTCACTTTTGCTGGACCATTGCCTGACATCATTGCTCCGCCAGACCTTCGCCTGACGACGTTGCTCCGCCGGACCACCACTTGAGGCCCTCACCTCCGTTAGACCACCGCCTGATGCCGTTGCTCTGCCGGACCACCACTTGAGGCTCTCACCTTCGCCGGACCACCACTTGAGGCCCTCACTTCCGCCGGTCCACCGCCTATCGTCGTTGCTCTGTCGGACCAGTACCTGATGTCGTTTCTCCGTCGGATCACCACTTGAGGCCCTCACCTCCGCCGGAACAACGCTTGATGTCGTTGCTCCGCCGTACCACGACTTGAAGCCCTCACTTCTGCCAGATCACTGCCTGACTTCGTTGCTCTGCCGGACCACCGCCTGACGTCATTGCTTAGCCGGACCATCACTTGAGGCCCTCACCTTCGCCGAACCACCGCTTGACGCTGTTTCTTTGCTGGACCTCCTCCTGACATCGTTGCTGCACTGGACCACCACTTAAGGCCCTCACCTTCATCAGACCACTGCTTGACGTCGTTGCTCTGCCGGACCACCACTTTAGGCCCTTACCTCCGCCGAACCACCACTTGAGGCCCTCAGTTCTGCCGGACCACCACCCGACCTTGTTGCTCCGCCGGACCACCGCCAGACATCGTTGCTTCGCCGGACCACTACTTGAGGCCCTCACCTCCACCGGATCACCGCCTGACGCCGTTCCTTCACTAGACCACCGCCTGACGTCGTTGCTCCGTCGGACTGCTACTTAAGGCCCTGAGCTTTGTTGGACCACCATCTGAGGCTTGAACTTCTGCCAGACCACCACGTGATGCCCGGAATTCTGTCGGACCACCACCTGAGTCTTGAACTTCTACTGAACTACCACTTGAGGTCCATACTTCTCCCGAACCACACTTAAGGACCATACTTCTGCCGGACCACTAGCTGACGCCCAGAGTTCTACCAGAGTATCACCCTATAAAAATGGTCATTCAGACCCCGATCTCCTGTCGACAATAGTTTTTCAAGCACTGATCTCCTGCCGTAGCCGACTACGATCCTTCCGACCTCCATCGCTTACTATGGTCATTCCGATCTCCATCACCAGACAATGGTCTTTCAGACTCTGATCTCCTGCCGACTATGGTCCTTCCAACCTCTGTCGCCTACTATGATCATTCTGATCTCTGTCACCAAATAACGGTCTTTCCGGCCTCCATCCTATCGACTATGGTCATGCAGACCAAACAAGCATGTCTATATTTTAACTCCCACCATGTAATGCGCTCTATATGATGTACATTTGTAACATCAGGCCAAGGCCTTCTCCCTAAGAAGGGCCTCATTTGTAATCGACTGCAAATACTAGTGGATTCATTCAAACTAGGCCAGGCCCCGTGGTTTTTAAATATGGAAAAAGAGAAAGGAGAATGATATATAGAATTTGAGTTTCCAATTTATTATTTCCTCTGTTTGCTAGTTATTCATCTTGCAGGTTACATCAAATTCATATCAGAGCTTGCCTTAAGAAGAATGGGGGAGAGGAGCAAGGGATTGGCTACCGACAATGATCAAAGCCTTGAAACACTATGGGTGATGAAGTCAAATCTCACCGGGAAATTTGGGGAGTTATCTGCAGACTTCCTCTGTTTCTCGGTGTATATGCAGCGTGAACTTCTAGTCCTTCGGGTGAGAATTCTGAACACACACCATCACCAAGATGATGATTCATGTAACCATACATGTCGCTTGATGAGGCGTGGTACATGATCATATATCATGTAAAACACCTTTGTCAATTAATGACATGACAGATTTTGAAGATGAAAATGAAATGTTCAACAACAAAGATCTAGCAGATTCAAAAGTGGAAGAAGGACATAATTATGAATACAAACAAGGGTGTCAAGGCGGCCACAATCATCACCATGGAGAGTTTCGAGCAAACTTGACATTTTTTTTAAAGGACATCTCTATATAGAAGATTATTTTGATTGGGATAGGGCCATAAAAAAATTCTTCGAATAATGAAAATCAAGTCGGATATATAGGTGAAGTATATCACTTCTAGACTAAAAGCGGGTGCTAGTGCTTGGTGGACTCAACTATGAGATAATTATTGAGGGCACATTTGCTTTCCTTTGGATTTCGAACAAATATTACACATGAAGTATCAGTATATATAGTTTACAAGGAGCTCATTATGTAAGTAATTACGCTGAAGATTTTTATAGATTGAGTCGTGAGACAATCTCAATGAGTATACTAAAATTAGGTGAAGAAGGGCGTGGATATACTGGTCACAGAGATGCGTTGTGTGAATAATGAAAATCAAGTCGGATATATAGGTGAAGTATATCATAATTGGCTCATGCATCATATATATGCTAGGTGTTATGCGATGTGTTAGATATGGATGTGTGTCATCTCATATATCTCATACTTGGTCGATCTTGGCAATTTGATGCATGAGCCAATTATGATGGTCGTGCTAACGCATACTCTTTTGAACGGAAAGGGTGCTGGCTAAGACTTTTACCAAGCCCAAAAGACCCAGAGCTTACTTCGCCTGTAACACCTGCAGCCATGCATATTGTAGCCAATCTCACCTTACTACACTTTTGGGGTGAGTTTGGACCTTTATTTGCGTTGCTTCTAATAGAAATGAACGAGAGGGTAGCAATTGGAATACCAGTTTTAGAGCAATTTTCAAACATTGGGCCAGAAGAGTTACCATCTGAGCTACCTCACTTATGGATCATCCAACATCAAATCAACTTTATTCCGGGTGCATTCTTCCTACTTTACCTCACTACCATATGATTCCTAAGGAACATGTAGCGATTGGTTGATGATTTACTAAGGAAGCAATTATTCCAACCCCGTTTAAGTCTATGTTCAATTCCCGCTCTATTGGTTCCCAAGAAGGATAGCTCATGACAAATGTGTGTAGACAGTTGAGCTATCAATAAAATTACTGTTTGGTTTAGATTTCATGTACTTCTAATTGATGAACTAATGGACAAAATCGTTGGGACCTCTATCTTTTTTAAACTAGATCTTCATAGCAGGTGCACAATATCTGGATTCATCCCGGTGGTGAATGGAAGACAACTGTCACAACTGACCAAGGACTGTACGAGAAACAAAAAATGTTTGATGCCATCAAAGAAGCACTACAGGAAAACCCGCTATTACCGGCGGATTATTTCCGCCGGTAACATGTGAAATCCGATGGAAA
>NW_021318618.1:6389694-6452635 GCF_001605985.2 Dendrobium catenatum | reverse complement strand
ATAAATAATTTTAAATTTTTATTATAATTTAAGTTTAAATTTAAATCATTTCATTTTTTGTTATTAAATAATTAAATTATAATTTAATAAATTAAATTCAATAATTTAAGTTATATTTTAAAATAAAAAATATTTAATTTTTAATTTCCGTCGAAAATCCGCCGGAAATTTCTTCGGGAAAAATTCGTCAGAAAACAAATAAAAAATTATGTCGGAAATTCGTAGATAAAAATCCGCCGGAAAATCCGCCGGAAATTTGTGACGAATTTACTTCCGCCGGAAATTCTGTCGGAAATGAGCTGTTTTCCTGTAGTGAAGCGTTGAGTTCAACTCCGGTTCTAGCACTACCTAGTTTCGACAAGCGATTTAACATTGACACTAACACTTCTTTAGTTGGCATGGGTGCAGTGTTATCTCAAGAAGGCAGGCTTATTGCATTTTTTAGCGAACAACTTAGTTCAACAAGGTAGAGAGGACTATATACAAGCAAAAGTTGTATGTAATAATTTCTGCAAAATACAACCTATTGCATGAACATATTCATAGAACACAAAAAATATTCTCTAAGAGCGTGTTATCAGTATGGCACACTGGATAACATTCTAAGATGTTTTCTGTTTGCTTGCCACAAAAACGGCGCAAAAACATCGATAAATAAATAATTTTCTCTTATTAAAATTTTTCTTGTATTAATTACTAATAAAAAATTAGAGTTTCAGAGCACTTTTTTGATTCATTGCAGGGGTTTAAACACCTAGTAAATTCTTTGCAGCGATTTAGGAATTGCTACAAATCTATCGTATTTGAGTTTATTTGAAAGGTTTTTGCAATAGTTTTATGAGTGATGCTATAGGAAGACTTTAGCAGCTGTTAAAACTGCTGCTAAAAGCTAGCATAGGTAAAAAAAAAGCCAGAAATTGAATTTTATAATCAAATTACAACAGAAATTAAGAATATTTAGAATAAGCTTTTTTTTTTTTTTTTAAACTAATACATTTGTGATCTTATTGCCCTTTAAAATATGACAATTAGCTTATTAAAATAGTTATGCATCATATAAGTAATAATGATCAGCAGACACCAGAAAGAACAAAAAGCACACAAAAATATTCTTAGTATGCCATGTACTACAATGAAAGCCTGTAAAAGTCTCAAAAGACGACCACCATCACTGGTCATTAGTTCATGCGGTGGCAGCAGCAGCGGTATTTAAAGCTGTTTCCTTTGCTTCTGATTCTGCTTCCCAGAAATGTAGTTGTTTTTCCAATCTTGGAAACAGTTTGCAGCACCACACCAGGATTCACATTGCCCTTCACGGTTACTTTCTATTTCTTCAAATCAACATCAAATGATTCCTCACCTTCCTTCTTTGCTATTACCCTCTTAACGGCACCAACACCACCTTAGCAAGATGTGCCAACTTTCTGGACAACTGTCTCAGCCATTTTGAAGCCTCGAAGGTCTCTGCTGAGAATATGAGGAATTACTATTGTTCTTATCAACACAATCATACACATCAGAAAAAAAAATGATAAACAAAATCTTAAACAAACAGTATTTAACATATTAATCAGCTTTTCCCTCCAGCTAAAATCCAATTATTTAACATCAATACAGTGTTTATGAAGAAAAGCCAGCCTGCATTCTTCTAACAAGCAAAGCAATATCTCTCAATAAGAATGCATTAAGTGAGTTATCAAGAAAGAAGTGAGACAAATTCCGCATCCATATATAATCAAAATATGATATTTACATAGCTGATAGTGGCTAATAACATTATATTATACACAATATGAAGTCTTACCTCAGAGAAAGAAGCCTGCATCCATGACTGCAATCCATGAGAGATTAAGATTGTGAATTTCTCTATAAACTCCGCCATTATTATGAGTGAAATCTACAATAAATTAATGTTATCTTAATTAAAAAAAATCAAATGTAATCTTTAGATTATGAAAATTTGGGAACTATTTAATTTTGCTGAGATATAGATGATAAGAATCTTATGTCTAAAACAACTATGAGAAAAAGAAATATAATCAATGGTGTCCCCTAATAACAATGTTCTGTCCATCAAACATTAAATAAAATATAAATTAAATAAAAATAAATGCTAGGATCATAATGAAAATATATAGTATACTGAAAGTTGTGCAAGTTTACTATATAACAACGTTGATGCATGCCTACTAATGCTTCGTTTGGGATGGCTTTTGTACTGTTTCTTAAAACAGCTTGTTAGCATAAAAATTTTAATTTTTTACTAAAATATTGTTTTAAAAATAAGAGAGAAAGCCGTCCCGAATGAATCCTAAATATGAATGCTGAAACTTTATATAAATAACCTCATAAAAAACCTTAACATATGGAGATACCAAAAAAAAAAAGTTCAAAAAAAGTTAAGTTTTGTTTTACAAATTCTGAAAGGAGATATCTCATTGTGAGAGTAAGATAAATAGTTTGTTCCTCCTATTGTTTGAGCTTGCACAGGCAGGATTCCAAAATGTTTTAGATTAGCAGCATTGCACTCATCATAACTTGCATATATGAAGATTATTGACAAAATGTAATAAGGGAAAAAGAATACCATTAGACCTATTTACCTGAGCCATCATTGCAGCTTCTGATTCCAAGATCACTGAACTTTTTCCTCCCATCAGCAATGTTTATCACAATAGAAAAATATAGTATAGCTAGACAACAAGTGTTCTTCCAACAACAAGTGGTACTTAAATTCGGTGAATCAAAAGATGAACCTTTTATTTTAACAAGTTTCACCTTCTGTGGGCTTCAAAAATTCAGCCCAGGCCTCCTCGTTGATTTCCAGGGGAGTTTTAATGGAATTAATCTTCGGGGTAAATTTTGGCAAGGCATATTTGGTTTCTAGATAAGGCACTACCCAGATATTTCACCCTCATTTTGTAGGACTTTATGATCTAAGTTCTGGTTTCCTATAGGCTCAAGCCCCAATAGTTAATTACCCCTCCCGATAATGAGATAGAACTTTTGATTAAGGCTAGTTGTCGATTAGATGCATAGAGATACATGTTATCTGACATATAGTAGCAACATGGCCATTTAGCTATTTGGAAAGTTGATATTTAAAATTAAAATATTACCATCTTGCACTTAAAGCGGATGGTGGGAGAATGGATGATAAACCCAATCAAGATCCCATAATTCCGTTGTTGCAAATCTAGACTCAAGTGATATCAGAGCGGGATTCATAAAATCAAGTTTTAGAGAACTTTTGAATTTTGATCTATGGCTAATTTTGATAACCGGAACACGACTGAAGGGTATTCCATTACTCGACCACCCTTATTTGATAATATATCATTTTATTTTTGGAAAACTTGCAAGTCCACCTTTTTACAATCAAATGATTATTGCATGTGGATGCTTGTTAAGGATGGAGATTCTACACCTTTTAGACATATTGATGGGATAAAAACTAAACTTTTCTTTTCTGAATGGACTTTTGATGATAGAGATCTAGCTCAACTGAATGTAAAATGTTTAAACTTTTTTTTTGTGTACTGAAATCTCAAGATTACATGCGTGTTTCAACATGTGTAACTGGAAAAGAAATTTGGGATAGATTATGCATTACCTAATTAAATCTTGTGAGGGGGAGTTTGTGAGGTGTTCACAAAGGTTGCTCCATATAAGGATTCAAGTCGTCTTCTCCAATCGTTGTCCTTAGCTCCTTGGTTTCTTTAGGGAGGTTTTCATCAGCACTAGATTAATGTTCTCTACCTACTTTAGGAAGAAACAAAAGGAGTTGAGGCTCTTTGCCTGCTTTAGAAGGAAGCAAAAGGAGTCTAGGTTTTCTGCCTCACCGGGGTAGGTGAAATGATTTTATAAGGGCTTGTTCGCCTTGTTGTGGGAGAAAAAGAAGAGTCACTGAAGGTTTAGTGCAATACTTGGAGAAGGTGTCTCCAAAGAGTAGACGTAGGTCAAGTTAATCGAACCACTATAAAATCTAATGTGTTCTTTCTAATCATTTTTCGCAATGTATTTTTACTACGATTAACTGTTTGGGTGAAATATCTGATTAATCATTTTATTATTGATTTAATTTGTTTCCGTTGCAAGATGTAAAAATATTTTCTTTTAGTTAAAGAATTTTTAAAAATCTAATTCACCCCCCTCTTAGTTAGACTTAGGATTAGTTCTTTAGAGTTTAACATCCCTCACGAACTTTCAAGTGGTATCAAAGTGGGATTCATAAAATCAAGTTTTAGAGAACTTTTAAATTTTGATCTATGGCTAACTTTTGTAACCAGAACACGGATAAAGGGTAATCCATTAGTTGACCACCCTTATTTGATAACACACCGTTTAAATTTTGAAAAACTCGCATGTTTATCTTTTTATAATCAATTGATTAATACATGTAGATGCTTGTTAAGGATAGATATTCTGCACCATTTAGACTGATGGGATAAAAACTTAACTTCCCTTTACTAAATAGACTTTTAATGATAGAGATCTAGCTCAGCTGAATGCAAAATGTTTAAACTTTTTTTTTGTGCACTGAAAACTGAAGTCACATATGTGTTTCAATATATATAACAGGTAAAAAAATTTGGGATAGATTATGCATTACCTATGAAGGCACTAGTGAAGTTATGCAATCTAGGTTAAATACTTTTCTTCACGACTACAAACTTTTTGCATGAAACATACCGAGTCAATATCTGAAATGTATATTAGATTTAAGCAAATAGTCACCTCTTTGCATGCCTTAGGAAGAGAGCTAACAAGTTATGAAAAAGTTAACAAAATTTTGAGATTACTGCAATAACTTAATTCAAGGAGTTGAATCTTTATACTATAGATAAATTACTTGGATCACTCATTGCTTATGAGTAAAGAGTGAACCAAAGACAATTTAATGCATGGGAGAAAAAGAAGGATAAAATTGTAGCCTTAAAGGATGATGATTCTAACACTGATACTTCATGTCTTGAGAATGATGATATTGCCTTAATTACAAGGCAATTCAAAAGCTTTTTGAGAAAGAAGCAAAAGCACCATCAGCGATGGAATAAAGGTAAGAATAGCAGGAATTTTAAAGGTTCTTCTGATGTGATTTGTTTTGAATGCATGAAACCTGAACATGTAAAATTTGATTGCCCTACACTTAAGCCTCGCTAGAGTAAGGAAATGGGTAAGGAGAAACCCTAGCTCATGAAGGGGAAGATAAGAACCCGAAAGGCTTTCTAGGCAGATTCTGCATCTAACTCCTATGAAACTAAACCTAAAGTGGAGATAACAAACTTATGTTTGATAGGGAATGATCATCTTGGCCACTCTGATAAAGTAGAGGTATGTGAATTAACATACAATAAATTATTTGAAGTATTCATTCATCTTATAGAAATCTTAAAAGATCATATGCTAGCCTGATACTGGAATTTCTAAATATGCACAAAGAGCATGAAGTTTTGATTAACGATCATTCTATACTTGAAAGCAATCATATGACTCTGTTGAATGAATTTGACTCTTTGAATGCAAAGCAACTTGATTTAACAAATAAGTATGACTCCTTGAAATTACTACATCTTGAATTAGAAAATGTATATAAGGATTTAAATACTCTTGCAACTGAGTTAGATTATAGTGAGAATATTTTGAAAATCCAAATAAGTTTTAGAAGCTAAATTAACTACTTTCTAAGAAAATAGAAAATCACCAATAATGCTTGAGTTTCACAATCAATCAGATCAGCATGCATCAATCAAACATAGAAAGAGGCACTATAATTCAAGTAGACTAGTAAACCCTTTTTTTGGTGTTAGAAATTTTTCTTGTGGCATGTTAGGGCATATCTCCCACACCTGAACTGGTCATTATAGTACACATTGGGTGTGGAGACCTAAAGTTCAAAACTCATAGCATAGCATGCATACATTACATTCTTCTTTCCATAAGAAGGAGCCAAAACCTATTTGGATTCCCAAAACTGACGTTTGATAATTTTGTAGGAATGCTTTTGTAGGAATGCTCTCACACTAGACCTCATGAGAACATTTGGTACCTGGACAGTGGATGCTCATGCCATATGACTGGAGATGGTAATTAATTCATTTTGCTGGAGGCCAGGGCTCAAGGCAAGGTCACTCTTGGAGACAATACCACCAAGAAAGTGGTGGGTGTAGGTATAATAAAAAACTCCAAGAATCTTTTGATTTAAATTATTTTACTTGTTGATGGCTTGAAACATAATATATTAAGCATAACTCAGCTATGTGATAAGGGCTACACAATTAAATTTCTAACTGCTAGCTACATCATAAGTCTGAATGAAAAAATTATGTTGCATGGAAAAAGATTAAAAAATTTATACATGCTAGATTTAAATTCTGTTAGTTATGATAACACCCTTTGCTTAAAAACTATTGTTGATGAGTCTTGGATGTGTCATTCTAATATGAAAATAATTAGAAAAGTAATCCAAAAATACTTAGTAAGAGGAATCCTCAGGCTTGAATTCATGAAGGACCATCCGTGTGATGTTTGTCAATTAAGAAAACAAGTCAAATCGTCTTTCCATTCCATTAAATACATTAGCACCTCTAACCCTTTAGAAGTCCTTCGCATGAATTTATTTGGACCCATTGGCACTACAAGCTAAGGGAAAAAGTTTTTTGGGTTAGTAATAGTCGATGAATACTCGAGGTTCACTTGGACTAGATTTCTGTCACATAAAAGTGAGTCATTCGATGAATTTAAATCATTCTCCACTTGAATTCAGAAAAAGCTAAGTTATAATTTCTTGACCATCCATAGTGACCATGGTGGAGAGTTTGCATATGATATATTTGAAACTTACTCTGAGGAGCATGGGATGTGTCACAACTTCTCAGGTCCTAGGATCACTCAACAGAACCGGATAGCTGAAAGGAAGAACAAGATCTTAGTAGAAGCCGCTAGAGTTTTAATTACGGAGTATTCACTTCCAAAATATTTTGGGCAGAAGCGGTGAACAAAACTTTCTTTGTGTTGAGTAGGATGAATGTTAGATCCAAACTGAATAAAACACCCTATGAGATCATTAAAGGTAGAATGCCTAATCTATCTCGTCTCCACATCTTTGGATGTAAGGTATTCATTTTAAATAATGAGAAATCACTCTTAGGAAAATTTTATGCAAAATCAGATGAAGGAATGTTCATAAGTTATTCAAGTATAGGGAAATCCTATAGAGTATTTAATAAGAGGACATTGGTGGTGGAGAAGACTACTCATATAGTGTTTGATGAACCTGATTCTAAGAAGTCTAGGGTTGACCAAGAAGATGAAGTATGTGAGATTACCCAAGGAGTAGAGACTACAAATTTGGAGGAAATGGTAGAACCTTAAAACACATTTCTTAGAGAATGGCGAAATTCTTTGAGTTATCCTAAAGAACTGATCTTAGGAGACCCTTTTGAAGGTGTTAGAACTATATATAAATTATTATAGATAAATTACTTTGATCACTCATTGACTCTGATTAAGGCAGATGAGTGACAATTTGATTAGCCACTATTACGTGGTCGGATAAATGATGAAAAGATGAGGTCTCAACAATTAATCAAGAGATCAATGACTGAGATTTCGTACAGCTTAACTAGACTACAAAATAAACCCTAGAAATGAAAACTTGTTTGTTATCTTAATCCAGTCAATCAAACTTGATGAAAATTTAAATAAAGAAAGCCCTACTAAAGAGCATTAATGGGGAGTTAATTTTAGACTTTGTAATGCAATTTTTAGACAACTATTTAGCTCTAGGTGTCATATCCTAGGGCTTTAATTTGACCTTAATCCAATTGATGGATTGTTGACCTCATTTTTATATGTGGTCACTAAGACCAATCTAGACCCCTGATTAGTACAGAACTCAAACCCATCTAGATCTCAAATTAACCCACATCTCAAGTAAATCAAAACTTCAAACTAATTCAAACTTCAAACCTATCTAAGCTTCAAGTCAATCAAGTCCTTAACTCTGACTTTAACACTTGATCCATCCTTCAATTTAAATCCAACCCATCCATTCATTTATAATCACTTAAATGATTGTTATTGATATGGATAATTCAAAATCAAGTTTTAAATCCATAATCTAGCTTAAGCCTAAAAAAATCGAGAGCTAAAAGCTTAGGTTCTGAAAGCCTTTTTTAGTGATTTTTTAAACATTTAAAACCTTAGTCAATTGAACCACAAATCATGATCAATTAATTGCATACTTATTAAGCATGTCCCTAGGGTCTACCCTCTAAATTTGAACTCATTATGAGACCTCTAACCTCAGAAACTAAATTAAAATCCAAATGGTGTAAGACCTTAAAATATTTTTAGCCTATGCCACTTGACCCTCTAGCTTGTAGAATTTGACCTTGAGTCTCCCCAAGGCCTCTAACATTATCCAGACCCTTAACTATCATTTGTTAAGAATTGAACTATATTTTTGTGGACTCACTTTGACCCCTAGTTGACAAGGGGTTAAAATGATCAAAATGCCCTTTAAGGGCAATTTTGAAATTCTCTTCAAACTTCAGCATGACCCAATCAAATCAAACCATGGAACCTCCTCCAACGCATCTTAAACACCATTAAAAGTGCATAGGACTCAAACTAAGACCCTGATCAAGCTTGGTTGACCAATTCAACCCCTTTTGGCCAAAATGCCCCTTAAGGGTATGAACAATCATTTTAAACTAAATGGTCTCCTCTTTATATAGGACAACTTCCATTCCATTCCAAATGTTATTTTAAACCTATTGAGCCCAAGCCAGCCCCAGGATTAACCTGGTTGACCCAATGGCCCTTTACAGGCCTAAATGGTCAATTTTAGTCATTTAAACCATTCTAAGCCTTGAAGCTACCTTTGCCAGACCCCATTTATCATTTCAAATATGTTCAACCCTGACTAGGTCCTGAGTCAACCTGGTTGACCAAGTCAATCTAGTTTGATCCAATAATCCCTTAAAGGTTTAAATGGGTCAATCCAATCCATTTAACCTTATCAAGTCCTCCAAATTCCTCAAGCTCTTAAACCCCTCTCAAAGCATGATTCAAATACATTTAAATTTACTTAAAGTCAAATCAACTTTATTTGAATATGTCAAACCTCAACCCATTGTTAAAATTCCTTCCCAAACATATACATCCATTCAAACATCCCCAAACTCCTAATTACTTCACTACATTTAATGCATTTAGGATAATCAAACTCATCACAAGCCAAATCAAACTTAATTTGACCAAGTCAACACATTAAGACTTGGTCAAAGTCACTTAAGTTTTCATATCTTTACCTAAGCTTCAATCTATTGCCTTAAGCCCTCTCCAAACCAATCCAATCAGCATTTAAGAACCTCCCAATTGCCACCTCAACAACCAACATGGTCAGTTGACTGGTCAACATGGGTCAACAAAGTCTCTAAAGGGTTTTTATGTACTCAAACTCTATTAATATCATTTTGAAATTAATTTAAATATTAACTCTTTTAACATTTTAAATATATTAATTATTATAAACTTCAAATATTTTAAATAAAATTTAAGATTATATAAAAAAATTTATGATTAAATATTTTATTTTCATAGTTCAAAGAATTTTAATTTAAGATAAAAAATATTTTAAAATGTAATATTTTTTGAATAATTTTAAATATTTAAATAATTAAACATTTAACGCTATATATATATATATATACAAGTAGAAAAAGAAAGGTAACTACTCACCAGTTCATTAACTTGACGAAATTTGATATGTTGATGAATCAAAACATCTTTAGGAATATGAAATTTTGAAGAAGAAGAATCTTTGTGTCCCTCTATTGTTGTTTTCTATTGGGTAAGGCTGAAGATCATTACTCTTTAATAATCGTTTAAAGATGAATTTTGAAGTTTGTGCTAATATCTCTTGAATTTTGGCTAACTTATTTAACATAATTGCTTGAGACCTCCCTTCTTGAATATATATATACCAACTTGAAATAAATAATCTTCTTTAATATATTTACCCAATAGCATACCTCATAGAGAAGATTTTTCACTTCAGGAATGTTAAGCATTCTCAAAATGTCTTCTACTCCAATATAAAGGGTAACTGGTAACTCCTTTAATTTTTCTCACTTATATAAAAGATTTCTACCATTATTCATGAAACAAAATCAACTGACCCAACTTTTTGATGGATCTCGGGTTTGGATATCTAACCATTTTGATCTAAATGTAATACGACCTTATGTGTAACATATAAATTGACCCATTCAGGAAAAGCATTTTTGTTTCAAAACTACTCCATGCTCCATAAAGAAAATAATCAATTCCACCATGAATAACATAGATCTTTATGAAAATTGAGATAAAATTTCTCCACATATTGTTGAAATATCAATTAACTAAGAAGAATGTCAAAATTATACACCTACACAATGAAGAGGAAGCCGGCTGACACTAATGAAGTAATCCTTATGAGGTCGACTTTCTATTTGGTGTTTGTCTCAGCTCGAGTCATAGGAAGAAGTGTAGGCATGCTTCTAGATTTGAGTTTAAGAGAGGGAGGTAGATATTGAATCAATTAATTAGTGAAAATTTACTTACTAAAAAAAATTAGGAAAAAACTTCCTAGCGTTATCAGCCTTGGCCACTTATAGGATGTCTTCGGGCTATCATTTTATGCAAGGGGCAGTTGATCTTCTTAATCATAGGTACTTTGAGGGAGGAATGATCACCCATAAGGATTATGAATAAAGAGGGTCACTAAAACATGATAGGGGATACCACCTATCATAGACAATGGAATGCCTCTAATGTGGGCAAGTGTATAGAATAGAGGAAAATAAAAGATAAGATATATTCCTTTTATACAAAGAGAGGTACTAGATCCTGATAGGGGAATGTAGTCTATCCAAGATAGTGAAATGCCTCTAATATAAGAAGAATTGATGATGAAAAAGAGAAGGAGAAAAGTCATGCTCCTCTCCTAACCCTAGTGAGGTATTTAAGTTATGTTCTAGTTTTTTTTTTTTTTTTTTTTTTTTTTTTTTTTTTTTTTTTTTTTTTTTTTGAAATTTATCAGTTTTGTCATTCAAAAAATGGGGCAACATGGTGGATGTTTCACATGCCAAGCTATGTAAGTAGGACAAATGGGCGCTAGTAGTCGTGGGAAACCAAATGGACGCTTGGGCAATAACAGGCACGTGGGAGGATAGTCAGGTGCATGGGAGGGATTCAGGCGTGTAAGAGGGTGCTCAACTCTGCAAGCTTATGGGAGCATTGTTGCAACTCGGGCTTTCAAGCTTATATTAACAAATAATATTATTTAATCTTTTACTTCTCTTAGTATTTGTAGTGCATATTTATTTTTGTGTTGACTAATATTTCAGGTACACCATGCACCATTCTTTGAATATTCAAGGCTCAAGATTATATAGAATTGGTTATATTAAATGAGTGTATAATTTTTATTTCTCGAGTCAAGTTTTGTAATGATGTATGTTAGATTAGTGACCATACACACACACGGGAGAGCAAAAAATGTTGTAAAATATTTTAATTTTTTGTACATCATACTGTACGATCAGATGTAACAGTAATTAATTAAAATATTTTATTTTCTTGAAAAAATATTTTTAAAATATAACTGGTGATCGTACAGTACTAACAAATCAATTTTTGCACATAGTACTGGATGATCTTGTGATCGTACGGTACAATCTTTGTCGATTGAATTGAGTTTTTAGGGTTTTTTTAGCCCTTTATTTAAGCACTCTCATAAGACTTTGTAAGTATCTTTGGAATCCATTGAAGCTTCATTTTTCTGGAGAAATTTTGTAGAGAGAACTTGAAAGGGAGAGAGGAAAGAATGGAGTTTGAGAGAGGGAGAAGAATCTTGAAGGGGATTTTAAGGGAGTGTGGAGGGGATTTCACACGATTGCTTCTGCAAGCTTGCATCTCAGTACCATCAGAATCAAGATTCATCTTGAGGGAAGTTTTGGAAAAAAAGACGATCTCTTTGGTGTTAAAGGACTTGGTTCCTCTACCACACCGGGGAATGTGAAAGTGATTTTGTGTAAGGGCTTCTCCACTTAGCTGTGGGGGCTAAAGGAGAGTCACTTAAGGTTTAGTGTAATAATCAGAGGGTACCTCCGGGGAGTGGACGTAGGCAAGTTTTGACCGAACCACTATAAATCTGGTGTGTTCGTTCCTTTATTATTTATGCACTTTATTTTTGCATTTATTTATTATGATTATCTATGTGGTAAAATTGATAATATATCTTTTTATTATGAATTTAATTCACTTATGCATCAAGTTATAAAATGATATTTCTTTTATTTAAAGAGGATTTTTAAATATCCAATTCACCCCCCCCCTCTTGGCACAACTCGTCTTTCAAGCATGATCAGGATTATGGGTATATTTAAAAAAGAGGGCATCCAAGAATGTGTGCAGGTGAATAAGCACTGTGTCAAGTGAGCATATCAGTTAGAGGCAGGCAATGGTTGGCTGCTAGTCTACCACTTCGATTGACAATTCTAATTTGGGCCAAATTTTTGACCAAAACAATCCAAATTCAACATTTTTGGGGTCCCAAAATAATTTTCTAATATTCTGAACTCAATTTTGAAACTTTCAAATACAAATGAGGCTTTTACGATCATTTCAAGAAATTGTAAATTGTGAGAATGAAATTATTCAACAATTTTCATTTCAATCAATGCCTCAAATTCATGAAATGCTCAAACTATTATCCAAAAAATTTTATTTGATTCATGACCTCGATGGAAGATCCATGTTGATGTCTAAAAGGTAGACGAGCTTTGTAATATATTTGATATTAAAATTTTACAGCAATTGTTATTGAAAGTGATATAATACATAATTTCAACCTTCTAAAGGTTCACGTCTAAAAAAAGGGGACAATTGATATGAAATCCAAAAAATTATCTTGATGGGGCATAAATTCTGATGCAAATATAAGTTAGAGGCTTCAAAAATTAAAATTTAGAGCATCCAAACTCTAATTTCAACAAGCTTATAGTCATATTGAACATCTTAAGAAGATGAACCCACCCAATGACACAAAATACGATCCAATCCAAGCTCAAATGGGTCTCAATCAAAGGATTAAAGTTTATTTAAATCCTTTAAAGTATTAATTGGATACCCAAATGATATTCAAATATGAAATGTGTATTGTTAAATTGAGTAGCTCGACGTGATAAATCCAATAAGCCTAAGATCACTCAAGTCAGACTTCTCTAAAGAAATTAAATGCTTGATAAACACATCATGATCAAGGGGATCACTATGAGCTGTCTGATGGAGCACACCCAATATGCCATTAATCTTATCCTTATTTATTAGGCATGACACTATCGAAAAATTATAAATAGACACTATTGCAACTCAGGCTTTTGAGTTTAGGATTTTTATGATAACAAAAGTTATTGATTACCTATTTATTTTTCCTAGTATTTGTAGAGCATTTTTACTTGTGTGTTGACTAACATTTTAGGTACACCATGCACCATTCTTTGAAGATTCATGGCTCAAGATTAATTAGATTAGGTTATGTTGAATGAGTATGTAATTTTCATTTATTTTTAATATCTTGTGGCAAGTCTTGTAATGAGGTATGTTAGCCTAGTGATCATGCACAAGCACACAAGGGGAGCAAAAATGATTTTAAATATTTTATTTAATTATACATCATATTATATTATATAAATCATACTATATAATCTAGTGTTATAAAAATTAATTAAATTATTTATTTTTTCTAAGAATTTTTTTTTGAAATAGAACTAATCATATAATACAAACACCACATTGTGTTGGATGATCTGTTATAATTAAAAAGCTCGTTGTCCATTAAATTAGGAAAATTTTTGAATTAAAAAGTTATTATAATCATTCTGTATGAACCTGATCGTACTGTACTATATTTAAAATATTGCCTAATTTAATCATATAATTAGTCAATTGAATCTATTTAATTTTGATATTTTGATCGTACTGTATGAACTGGATGATCAATAGAGATGATTTTGGTCATTCCATGATTTGGCTTGGATGAATTGCATTTTAATTGAACTAATCATACTATACGATCAATCATTCGTACTAATGATCATACAAAAGGCAACTTGAACTATTCGTACTGGTGTTTGTACTAATGATTATACAATACAAACATGACAATTAAACTGATCGTACTATACTAACTAGTTATCTTACAATACTAATAAGTTAAATTATGTACATCATACTGGACGATCATGTGTTCATAATGTTTAAACTTTGAGAGTTGAATTAATTTTTTAGGGCTTTTTGAATCCCTCAAATTATGCTTTCTCATATGAATTTGTAAGAGTTTTTGCATGCATTGAGTCTTTATTCTTCTAGATAAAACTTAAAGAGAGAGGCTTGAAAGGGAGAGAGAGAAAAGGGTGGAGCCTTAGAGGGAGAATATCCTTGTGGGATTCATAGGAGTGTGGAGGGGGTTTCCCATGGTAACTCTAGCAAGCTTGCATCTTAGTACCATCAAATTTAAGGTTTTTCTTGAGGAAAGTTTTCGTAAAAAGAAAATCTCTTTAGTGTCAAAGGATCCAGCTACTCTACCACATGTGGGAAGGTGAAAGTGATTCAAGGTTCTCTGCTTTACTAGGAGGGTGAAAAAGAGTCTAAGTTCTCTGCCTCACCATGAGGGTGAAAAGGAGTAAAGGTTCTCTGCCTTTGAAAAGTGTTTGGTCCTATACCGCACCGGGTTGGTGGAAGAGAGTTTGTAAGGGCTTCTCCACCTAGCCGTGGGGCTAAATGAGAGACACTATAGTGATAATGCAATACCCGTAGTGGGTGACTATGGGGAGTGGATGTAGGTCATGATTTGACCGAACCATTATAAATCCGAAGTGTTTTTTCTGATCTTATTTTTTGCAATTTAATTTTCTGCATTTTATTTTCTATTATAAATGCTTGGTTGAAAATCTGTGATTGATATTATGTTGTATGATTAGATTATCATCACCATCTTTCTAACTTTTGATAAGTGTACTAGCTTATATTGACCTCATTTTTGTACGAGGTCAGCATCACCTTTCTAAACCTCTAGTTAGACTTCTAATGATTGAAAATAATCTAATTATCAATCATCTAGGATCTAACCAATCATTTCAATCAAATTTCAGCATCTACCTATTAAATCATCCAGTTCAATCATTCAAAACTTTAATCAACCACAGTCTTATAATGCATGCATGAACCTCAATACACTACTTTTCATAGTGCATTGGCTTCCTCTGACCTCAATAAAGATCCAAACTATTTTATTTGGAGTCATATGCATCAATTCCTATATCACCGATTCTTTGAATCAGTGGTTGACAAGCTTGAGCTAATTGAGCTAGATCAAGCTAACTCAACTAATCATATACCTTGATTATCTCCAGTTGATCTCCAACTTGGCTGAACCTCACTAAACTCTTTTGAACCATGCTCCTAGTAAAATGAGTCCAGGTGATCACTTTGGTCTAGTCACTAGTTGACCTGGTCAACTGGACTTAAGCTTGGTTAAATCCAATCTATTTTGAACCTAATTCTTATATATGATTCAATCAACCATTTATCCTATCAAAACAACTTCAAAGCATAGCTCGAATATCCCCAAAAAATGTACTTAGTCAAACCATCATGGGTTGACTCAGTCAACTCACTCAAGCATGGTCAAATCTCACCACATACACACTATTTCACTCTTGCAAATGGATCTATCTCTTGAACCCTTCTATGAATCACCAAAATAAAATTCAAACACCTTCCTACAACTCCACCTTGGGTGTTTGAGTAGTTGAATGGTCAAACATTCAACTATATCATAAGAAATGGGTTAAGTTGTTCAACCTTCATTCAAGCTCCAACTCCATTAGTTTACTTTGCTTTTAAATCATTCTATCATTGTCCTTGACCACATGGTTGCCACCTTAATTAGCTTGACCCTTGTTGACTGGTCAAATAATCAAAAAGAGATTAAATAAACTCACCCAATTAACCCTACCCCCAACCTCCTCAACCTAATCTAGGTCCATCCAGCCAGCTAGCTCTACTTTAGACATAATCAAGGTGTCACCTTAACCCACCTTGACCTTTGTTGACCAGTATAATGGTCAACATTAACTCAAGAGAGCTTACACTGTCAACCTGGCCTATTCGACCCAACCAGCCTGATCTAGGCTCATCCAGCTCACCTAATCTGCTCTAGGAGTTCCCTAGATCTTAGCTCAGCCTAGCTTAGCTCAGCCCAATGACATAAGAAACCTAGTGGTCCCACTAGGCACAAAAATGACCTAGGGTCATTTTCACCAAAGGAGTGTGCTCCCTCTGCCCTCTTAATTGTTTCTCCAGTTGTCAAGCATCCAAAGAACTTCCTTGATGCATCCTAGCCACTCCTTTTGGCTCCAAATAGTTGAATAGGGTAGAAGGACAAGATTCCTTCATTCGAACTGATCACACATTCCATTTACTCTCCAGAGCTCCTATTTTTTGTTGTTTTCTGAAGCTTCTTACAACTTTCAATGATCATTTCCTACCATTTGGAGCTTACCAGTGATGAGATCGAAGGTAGATCGAGCCTAACTCCTCCCCAACCACTTTAACTCTTTGTAGAAGCCTCTTCGAGCATCAAAATCTTCCAAGGGATTTTGTGCGGACAATCCACAAGCTCAACCATATATTAAATTCATTAAAGTGTTATTTAAATCAAGGTAAAATCTAAACCTTAGGTTCTTACCTAGGTTCTAAAATAACTTCTCCATTAATGCATCAAATGGCTTAAAAATACTTCCCCATTAACCCTTAGATCATATTACGTCTATGTTCAAAGTTTCAAGTTATTTCTCTCATTGTTTTGCAAAAATGAGGCTAAAAATGAGTTTAGGGTTTGCGGGTTGATGAAGGAGGAAGATGGTCATCACTCGTTGGATCTATTCTTTTTAGAACAACGATTGTGATTGGGTTGGATATATTGTTCGGTTCGATCTCTCAGAACCGTAGGTTGACCAGCTCTTCGTCTGGCTAAATCTTGACCATCTGTTTAAACTGTGGGGTCTCGAATGGCCATTTGATCTCTCTAAAATGTGATCAACTGTGGGATCAGATCTCAGCCATTAGATCAGAGCTGTAGTAGATCTGACGACTTGGAATCCTGCCACACTGGTTAAGTAAGCCGAGTCACTTAACCGTCATCGTTTGCATGGCCAAATCCTGCAATGCCACGTAAAAAGCGCAGATCCAGTCAGCATCGTCGGTTGACTGGATAATTTAAAATCCCTAAATAAACCAAAAAATGTTTAGAATTTCAAAATTTTGTAAGAAATTCATTTGTCAACCATTTTTGAAGTTCTTGGGTTCATTTTGTTCATATATTTATCTACTTTTTTTTTAAAAAATTAAAATCAAAATAACTTAAATAATATTTTAATAATTATTTCAAAAATACATAAAACCTAAATTAATTTTTAAATAAAAATATATAAATTATTTTAATCAAAAACTTGGCAAAGGCATTTTAGGGTTTATGTTTGTTCTCCTATAATTTTACAAGGGTCATTTGATGCAAAAAAAATTTAGTTAATGAATTCATGAAAATCTAGGTCATATCTTGATCTAGATATTTAAAAATCCATAACTAATTCAATTCAAATCCAATCAATGCATGTTAAAACTCTATGGAATAAGTGAGGAGTTCTCTTACCTTGAAAAATAAATTCATATTGTAACTATGCTTGGTTTGATAAAAATTAGTTTCAATGTTATCTTTGATTTATCTGTATAGTTATCAAACCTTGCATAACTTTGACTTCAAATTGAATTGAGGTTGGTTTAAGGTTATCTCCATACATCCTCAAATCTATCAGATCTAATTTGTAGAATTTAATCTATTGTAGTTAAATACTTAAGATTATAGGTCACTAAGTGACTTATGATCCTAATAATTTACTATATAATCATTCCTTAGGATACTTGGTCACCTTATCTTATTATTGATTGATTTATGGTGTGCTTGTTATTACTGTATCAAAGGGTTAGTAAACATTCATTTCAATCCACCACAACTTAGTGACACCTAAGGAAAAAAATTAAGGACTTGGGCCTTAGCTAACTTAGTCAATTTAGGATGAATTCCACACATCCATTATGGATGAAATTCAAACTTAGAAAACTTATGCCATATACCCTAAGATTCAATACACATTAATTTGACACTAATTGACCTTTAAATAACTATTAGATTTAGTTAATTCTTTATAAATAAATTACATTATTAATTTTCCATAAGTCAAATAAAATATATAATAAATCTAAAATCAATTTCAATTAATTCTAATCATTTCTAAATCAAGTCTACAATCATCCAAACTCAAAATCGCAGTTATATTCTATTCTATGTTCTTATAGGATTAGAACTCAGGATTGTTGTGAGTGGGCCCTGACCACCTTTACTTTATTGCAGATCCTGGGTTGTACTCTTATTTTTTTTGTTAATAAAATCACCTCTTTTATATAAATTGTTGTTCATGCATCATAAACATACATATAGAATTTCAGTTCTTATAAGCATATTTCATTGCATTTGATTTAAATTTCTTTAACAACTCCTTGATTCCTAGGATACAATTATCTTAAATCTTTTATTCATCAGTGCATGTTGTGATTAAAATTAATAGCTCACAGCTCACTCTAGGCAAGTGGTAAGTCCAGATCATATACATTCTTCTCTTTGCACTTTCTTTCTTCCAATTAAATTCAAGTTTTCAAATTTAGTGTTAGAGTCTATAATCTAAAGCATGAATATTGATAATTTAATTAGCCCAAATATTTCTTAAAATGTAATATGTATTTTGAAATTTTTTAGTTTTTATTTTAATCGAGAGTATTCTCTTAGGATAAGTAATCAACTATAGGGGCTTTCCCCTATAGAGAGTCTAGATCTCAGAATAATTTAAACCCTATCTTAATTTCCTTTCTTAGGTAGGGGAAAGATATGTGAATGTAAACCCCATTTTATCTATATTTAAAATTTAATTTAATAAACAAAGGATATGTGGATATTTGATTTGCTCTTACAGGTGGATCAAATATTCTTTATATTTGATTATAAAAATAAACTCAAAATTTATTCTCATAATTAAAATGATGGGAGAATGTGTTTATCATCCTTTGGGATGATTTATATATTCCATATATCTCATCTGATTAGGAAAATAAATTACAGTTTTCTTTCTTTGAAATCGATAGTGAAACATTAGTCTGCCCTTTAGGATGGCATAATGTTGAACTATACTAATTTTACTCAAAGAAATTTGCTTAAATATAAATAAAGTAAATCTTACGGGACTCAAATTTTAAAATTAAAATTTAAAAAAAGCTTTTCAAAATAAATAAATTATTTTCTCATAAATATTTTTTGGCGACTCCATTGGGGATAGACTTATCTCTCCATCTTAAATAAAGACTAAATTTTTTCAAAAGTATACATAAGTTTAATTAAATATTTGGGCAATTAAATTTTTATGTAAATTTTAGTCTGTTTAAATTCCTACTGTATGTTATGATGTTTTGTATAGTCTTATTTTTTTGAGTCTCTTGATCGACTTATGTTTTATTTTTGTCGATCTGATTTGATTTATGTATTTGTATATTTGATTTTATAGTTATAAATCTCTTTAGTATAGATAACCCAGCCTTGTATGACATTTGTATGTTTTTTTAATCCCATAGTTTGCTTGATTCCTATTAGTCATGGTTTCCTCAGCTTTTTTTAAAAGATGAGAAGATGGCCAAATGTCATCACCAGCATAGCTTCCAGATCCCATAGAAGTGCTATTCAATTTTTGTCTAACATTTGTGTGTCATTCTATATGACATATGTTTGTTTGTTTAATCTCCTGATTTGCTTGATTCTCATTAGTCATGATTTCCTCAGTTTTTCCTAAAAAGATGAGCAAATGGCCAACTGTCAGGACCAGCGTAGACCCTATATCCCATATAAATGCTATCCAATTTTTATTTGACAATTATATGTCATTTGTATATCGTTAATCTATTAGATTTATTTTGAATTTATTCAAATTAACCCCGAGTCTTTAGAGTTCTTTTAAGTAATGTTTTTCCATTAATTTTGGTCATGGATTTTGATGATTTGTATAGTCTTGTAGTGTCTATTTGATTTATTGATTTATACTTAATTTGTATAACTCTAAGTTCCTTAAATTGAGTCAACCAAATAAATTCCTTAAATTGAGTCAACCCAGCCTAGATTATCATTTGTTTGACATTTTCATGTTTACTTTGAGTCTTTTGTTTGCATGACCATGTTCATACGAGCGAGCATAACCCAAGGTTACATGGCTTCATCCAAAAATCTTGGTGGATGTCCAACCAAAATACCGAATTAGTCCTAGGTTCTGCTAGTTTTTCATCTGACATTTGCATGTTACTTGTATGATTAGTCACTTAGAATTCTTTTTTGAATCTATTCAAAATCCTTCTCGAATTCTTGAATTCGTTATGTTTGATTATTTTCTTCAATTTTTGTTGTGGGTTTTGGTGCATTGTATATGATTTATGATTTGACTTGATTGGATTATCTTATGATTTAATTTTTATATAAACTATAAATTCCTTTAATTAAGTCAACCTAAATTGGTTTGTCATTTGTATGACATTTGCATGTTTACTTTGAGTCCACTATTTATATGATCATGCTCACACGAGTGAGCATAGCACAGGGTTACTTGGCTTCATCTTAAAAGCCAGGCGAATGTCTAACCAGAATATCGAATTGGTCCTAGGTTTGGTAGGGTTTTTACCCGTCCGTCATCTAACTTTTGCATGTCATTTGTGTGATTAATAACTTAGAATTCTTTTCATATTTAATCAAAATCCTTCTCGAATTTTTGAATTCTTATGCTTAATTCTTTTCATAGATTTTTGTTGTGGGTTTTGGTGCATTGTATATTATTTATGACCTGTACTGATTGGATTATCATGTGATTTAATTTTTATATAAACTATAAATTCCTTAAATCAAGTCAACCCAGCCTGGATTATCATTTGCATGACATTTGCATGTTTACTTTGAGTCCATTGTTTGCATGATCATGCTCATGTGAGTGAGCATAACCCAGGGTTACTTGGCTTCATCCTAAAAGCCAAGCGGATGTCCAGCCAAAATATCGAATAGGTCCTAGGTCTGCTTGGGGTTCTGCCTATTTATCATCTTATATTTGCATGTTATTCGTGTGTCATTTTCATGTGTTAGAGTCTTCTACTTTTGTTCGTATTCAATTTTTAGTGAGTACATTGAAATAAGGATTTAGAATATAAATTTTTAATCCATTTTACCTCTTCAAATTCTTCTACTCATGTTTACTTTTATATATACTCGAAAGTTTTTAAGGACAAGGGTCCTTATTTAATCTCTTTTCGCTCTAATTTCAAATCCTACTCCAATTCTCAATCAATCACCATTCTAAGTCTATACTATATGATTGTGCTTCTCTGGTTTGGGTCCTTAATTGCACCATTTCATCTTTTAAATCTTCAATCTATTTGATCATTACCTTAGACTCTAGTTATATTTAAATATGTGCAACTTTTAATATTTAGATTCAGTTTTTAGTTCAGAGGGATCAATTTTTTTATTCAGATCCAGTTGAATTATAGAAAATGTATGGAAAGTTAGTCTTAAACATAAACATCACTACTGCCCAATCTGCCAAGGTCAACCAAATCAGGTTGGGATCTAGGTTCAAAAATCTGCATATTACATTCGGGACACCACAAGCTAATATGGTTGCCCCTATCGTTGTATTAGCCAGATCAAATACCCTGCAAGTAAAACTTAAGGGTGGGTCTGTAGCTGATCATGTAGTTGCTAAACCTTAAGTATTCACTCATTTGACTTATCCCCTATCAGCTGCTATGGCTAAGGGAAAGTCCCCAGTTATTGCTGAAACCATGATCTTTAAGAATTTTGAGATTTGATCATCTTCTAGATGTTACAAATCAGGATTTAAGGATTATAATTTTGATGATAATAAATATTACTGAGATTCATGTTTCACTACTATTGTTACTACTGCACATCTATTTTGGTTACCCTACTTTCTAACTTTTTATGTCCACAAGATTAATTATAACTATAGCCAGCTCAAGATTGAGTCAGTCTGTAATTTTAATTCCAGTGGTTTTTTACATTTTCTTAAGTTAAATGTAATAAGGTGGATCGTGATGCTAAGTAACCTTGCACACACACACTCAGGGGGAAAAACTCTATAAGTTTAAGTTGTTGAGTCTAGTGAATAGGTTGTTAGACCTAAGTTAATGTCCCAAGGCTACCAAGAGGGGGGGGGGTGTGAATTGGTATTTTAAAACTTAAACCTCTTTTAAATTTTAGTTGTACCAAAATTAAACTTTTAATGAAATTTTTATAGAAAAATTTTTCAACCACAAATTTTTTAAAACAAAAGAAAAATATGGAAAATAAAAAGTAGTAAAGTAAACGACACAAGATTTATAGTGGTTCGGTCTAAACTAGACCTACATCCACTCCCTAGAGGCACCCTCTGAGTATTGTACTAATACCAATAGTGTCTCTCCTTTTGCACCACAGCAAGGCGGAGAAGCCTTTACAAACACTCTTTCACCACTACTCGGTGCGCCAGAGAACTGTCATCCTTTTACACAATCCCCAGTGTTGGCAGAGAACCATCCGTCCTTTCACACTCTCCTAGTGTGGGCAGAGAACCCTTCATCCTTTCACACTCTCCTAGTGTGGGCAGAGAACCCTTCGTCCTTTCACACTCTCCTAGTATGGGCAGAGAACCCTTCGGCTGTTCACACTCTTCAAGTGTCGGCAGAGAACCGAATCTCCTTAACAGCTCTTCTCACTAGAAATCTAGAAGGAAGAAAGAAAAAGAGTGAAGTAATAATCTCAATTCACAAGTTAGAAATCTTACCTTTGAACACCTAGCGAAGCCTTCACGCTCTAGTGGTAGAAATCCTTCTTTGAATGCTCTCTTTCACTCTCTCCTTTACTCTTCTTCTAATAGGCATGAAGTTTAATGAGCAAAAAGATTGGGTGGCAGTCAAATTTGAACTATTTATACAAAAGACAAGAAAAACTGTCCAAAAATTGTAAGTTTTCAATTCTGTACGCAATGGATCGTCCCGTACGATTATGGATCGTCCTGGACGATTTTACTTAAATTGTCAGAAAACGAACCTTATGTATATTGGTACGAATTATGTTCGTACACCCTATTCATCCCATACAAACAAAGTTCATCCGGTACGAAATGGTTATTTCATAGGTCGGTTTCCCAAAATTCTTCAGGACATAACCAACTGACGTAAGTCGGTTCAGTTCATCTTGGGACGAACTGGTTTTGTCCTGGGACAATTTTAAACAGAGAGTTTCGTCCAGGGACGAAAATTTTTGTCCTGCTACGAACCTTATTTTTCATCTAGATGAACAGTGCAAGTGAGAATCCCGAGAAGTTCGTCCCAGGACGAATATTAAATTCATCTTGGACGATTAGGACTTAGAAAAAATTTTCTCCCCGCCTGTTCGATCCATTGCTTTTCTTAGGGGTAATTGACATGATCGTCCCGTACGAACAGTTCACAAAAATTGCTCCCTAAGTGTGTATTTTGTGATTTTTCACTTAATTATAATCACTCCCTCTCATTTCAAAACTTATGAATATTTGTTGAATTTGATTACAAGTCTTCATATCTTGGAGTTGATTTTTCTGAAATGTTAGTACACACTAGAGCAAAAATAAATCTTTCAAAAAATGTTAGGAGATAACAACACATAAAATAATAATATTTGGAATCATCAAAACTATACAAGTTGCAAGAATGGAAAACAAGCAAATAGCAACTTTCCTAACATAAGTGTTTTCTATTTTTGATCATATCGTATCTAACGATCCAAAATCATCCTTGATGACCAGTTAAAAATGAAAAACCTAATTAGGGCATCTGAATTCTATAAACTTGCTTAAGCAAATCATCCTTGACAATATTTTCATCGTCCCGGATGATGTACTCAAATAAAAAATAATCAGCCGCCAAAGTAATTAGGCAAGATTTTATTTTTAGAATTTTGTTCTAATGTACAGGATGATCCCATATCGTTCTATATGATTCATTATAATCATACAAAAGTAAGATAGGTGATTAAGAAAAGTAATTAAGATTAGATTGATCGATCATATCATCCTAGATAATCGCAAGATCATCCTGGATGATCCAAAAGAAAAACCTTAGTTTTCTCTTGAATCACTTGGATGTTCTGAACTATCTTTTGGATGATTAGTTATAATTCTTCATCATCGAAATGTTTTACTTGGATGACCCGAACTATCTGTTGGACAATAATAACTAATTTTGAACTAATTATACAGGATGATCTAAGCACATCCTGGACGATCAGTTATATTTCTTCATCGTCCAACATACATCTCCTAGATGTCCAAAACTTTATACTGGACAATATGTATGATTATGAACTAATCATATAGGATGATGTCCACATTGGCCTAGATGATCAAAATAAATAATGTGTTCTAATTATACAGCACACCCAGATTATCCTGGTTGGAAGGGCTGAAATACACTGATAGTACAGGACTATCTGTCGATCGTTCTAGATGATCATTGACAGCAAGTTGTAAATTAGGAAAAATTTTAAGGTCTTCTTTATATCTCTTATTTGTTAATGAGAGGATCTTTTACTGTAGTCCTGATCTGAGAGAGCTTAAAGAAGGAGAGGGAGAGTTTGGGAGATAGAGAGAGAGAATCTTATATGGGGGAGTTTATGAGGTTTTCACAAGGGTTACTCCAAGCAAGGATTCAAGTCGTCTTCTTCAGTCATTTCCTTGGCGCCTTGGTGGCTCTAAGGAGGTCTTCATCAATACTAGATCAAGGTTCTCTGCCTACTTCAGAAGGAAGAGAAAGGAGTTGGGGTTCTCTGCCTAGTTTAAGAGCAAGAAAAAGGAGTATGGGTTCTCTACCTCATCGGGGTTGGTGAAAAAGATTTTGTTCAGGCTTCTCCACCTTACTGTCGGAGGAAAATGAGAGTTAATGTGTTTTAGACTTTTAGTGCAATACATTGAGGCTCTGGGGAGTGGATGTAGATCAAGTTGACCGAACCACTATAAAATCTGTTATTTTCTTTCTATTTTTATTTTCCGCACTATATTTTTACTTCGATTAACTGCTTGGATAAAATCTCTAATTAATCATTTTGATTATTGGTTTAACTTGTTTCTACTGTGCAATATAAAAATATTATCTTTTAGTTAAAGAAAATTTTAAATATCCAATTCACCCCCCAGGACTAGTTCATAACAGGCTTCACAACCCTAATGAACATTCATTGGAATCACAAATATTACTAATCCCACCACCATAACCTAATTTGTATCATGAAGAGAAGGGCTTGAAAGAGCTAAAGCATAAAGATGCCTTGATTGTTGCTATAATTAAGGCAGCAAAGAAGATTAATACTAAAATCACTTAGGCATATGTTAATTCCCCTCAACTGGCAGGTAGCAGGTTTTACCCATTATCTGCTACTACAGGGGATGAGAACGTACTGCGTATAGCACATTATCCACCTACCCCATTTTAGAATGATCATTTCCTCCCTTGTCTTTCTAAAAGGAAGAGAAATTTAATGACTTTACTGAATAGAATTATCCAGAACTATGCCACTGGTTATGGCTAGTCAAAGACAGTTTATAAAAATCCTCAAGGACATTATTTCTAATGAGATGTGTCCCTAGTCAAGTGGAAGGAGGGGACAATCTCCTCTGATAAAAAAGATAGTACAGTTTTAAAGAGCGGGTCCAAGCCGACCAGTTGCTATTATAGACCGCCGTGGGGAACAAAAGAAGTTCCCACACCATTATCATTATCAAAATTCAGATCATCAAGACTGCCAGTTGACTCCTATTAAATCCCTGGAGTATGGAGCATTAGGCTGTCGGGGGTATAATCCCATATCTCCTCCTTCTTCACACCACTCTGGAAATAGTCCACTGAGAATCTATGATAATCTGCTAGTTTCACATCTGTCAAGGGTTAACTAACATCATTCCCAGAGTAATGGATCTTATTCTAGTTTTGATAAGAGGAGATTAAAAATTTTAAATTAGTCATCATCATTATCCAATAGGGAGAAGGTATGGCAGCCCAAGATGAATCCTACTCCAACTGTATTGATGAATCTAAAGAAGAAGGTGGTGGAGGAAAGATTGGGGAAGGGGAAGTTTGTAACAGAATTATCCCCTCTTAGAGAATATATTCCAGTGAACCCAAATGATATTAGAGGCAAATCAATAGAAAAAATGTTGGATCATCTAGAAGAGAGTATCCTCCAGATCAACAAGAAGGAAGTTACAGAGGATGAGGATATGTTTCAGAAAATATTCGGCAGTGTTAACATGGTTGATACTCTTTCTTCTCTACAAAGAGAGTAAGAGAAAAATATGAGTGTAGCAGGATATGCTAATAACGAAGTTGATGAGGATGATATTATAGATTCAACTCATCATCTATTAGAATAGCTAAGTAAAAAAGATGAAAATATACTGAGGATGGAGAAGAAGATGGAGGAGATGATGTCTATGATTAGACCTGTCAATTTCGGGTTACGGGTCGGGTTCGGGTCAACCCGAAATTGACCCGGTATTATTCGGGTTCAGGTCGACCCGACCCATTTTTTCAAACGGGTCGATTTTCTGGACCCGAACCCGACCCGCTTCAGGTTCGGGTCAACCCGACCTGACCCGCGTAAGCCTGACGCCGGACACAGAACAGCTGCGCGGACGCCGGAAGCTGGACTGTCGCGGACGCGAAACTGTCGCTACTCGCTGTGTCGCAGAACGCCAGAACCGCTGGACGCGCTGGCCTGGGCATATGATCTACATGATGCAAGGTAATAATCCCCCTTTCCTAGAATCTTAGGTTAGATCTTTTCCTGATGAATTAATACAGTTGAATATGAAGAATAAAGAAGTCTGGATAAAAGAATTCGATAAACCAGTACACAAACCATTGAAAGCAGAATAACTATCAGTGCAGTCGGTGGACATCAAGAAGATGGTTGAATAGCAAGTTTAGGATGCTTTAGCTAAGGCTCAGAGTACCTCGTTTGTTCTAAAGGGTAGGCCATATATGGAAGAATACGACTTGGTCCATAATCCAAAAGGATTTACACCTCCTTCCTTATAAAACTTCAATTGTATGGATAATCCGAAGCAAAATCTTGCTCACTTCAGGGCTAGTTATTATAGTATTGGTGGTAGTGATGCGATGCTGTTCAGACAGTTTGTTAGTAGCTTATCAAGGATTGCATTTGATTGGTATGCTGAACTGCCAAATAGGTTGGTCCATACCTTTAATAATTAGAATCAATGTTCGTTTAAAGATTTGCTTGTGTGAATTATCATGTCATTGTCGGAAATCTAGTAGTGGATAAATAAAAATCTGATGAAAACTTGATAGATTATATCCTTAGATGGAGGAATCTTAGCATGAGGTGTAAGCCTTAATTGCAAGAACAACATGCTATAGAAATCCTCCTAAAAATATTCATGGTCCAATTGCTTTCTTGCTTAAATGTTTTACAATTAAAACCTTTGAGAAGCTTTTAAACAAAGCTTCTAATCTCCAAGAGGAAGCTTCCTAGAGTCCATTCCTAAAGATCAAGCTTCTTTAGAAATAAAGAAGTTGAAACCTCAAAAAGTACTAGAGAAGACATCAGTGATAGTGTCTGTAGTAAATAAGGGGAACAAGTTGATGCAAATGCAGGTAGAGAATCCCAATCGACCTCCTTAGTACTAATAGTATAACAAACCTCAGGGTGAGCAACAAATTAGACCCCAACCTTTTTTGACTCCAGAACATCAGAAAGAAATATTTGATTATTTAAAGAAAAAAGTGTATCCTATCAAACGAGAGGCAATCAAGAAGATGTTTAAAATCTTAGTAAAGAAACCAAGATTCTACGTATATCATGTTTGTTTTTGCTGATGAATTTTTAGATCAAAACTAAAATAATAATTAAAACAATTCTCAAGGAATAATGTAAACGAGGTAGATGAACTACTCAGATGTTTCAGTTCGCTAAGTTTGGCTGCGTGGAGGCAGTTCTTTTGATGTCAGCTGATGAACAATTTCAATACTTTTACGATAGTGACTCCATATATTAGATGTAGAGGGTGATCATATCAATACAGAATTGGAATCATATGATCCAGGTACACCACCAGAAGACACTTAGATATTGATAAATGATCAACAATCAAAGACTAATGAAAATGCTTCATTTGAAGAAGTAGTGAAAGTTAATCTTCGTAGAGGTAAAATCATACTTTCATGAGTTGCAGCTACTGATAAAGAGAAGCAAGTTATAGATAATCTAGAAATTTCTAATCAATTTCAATAAGGTCAATAATCAGAACCAGAAAATGAAGAAATTCTAAAACTCGACTACAACGTACTAGCCCTTCTTATAAAACTACCAGCAAAACTGAGTATTTATGATCCTCTAGTTCTTTCCAAAGAAATGAGGGAAGCTTTAGTTAAAGCTTTTCTCAATCAAGAGATATGTATGGCTCAGTTAGCTTCAACGCAGTCCAAAGAAGAAGTGTTATATTTTAAGGAGGTACCCGAGATTACATTTTTATATGAAGTTTTGTTACTAAGAATAGCATCTCATAATCGTTCGTTATATATCTCTGTGAACATCAACAGTTTCAAAGTATCTCGTCTGCTTGTTGATCCAGGTGCATCGGTCAACATCATGACTCTTAGAACTCTAAAAAACTTAAGGGTTGACATTCACAAACTCAATCCTGACAAGATGATGCTACAAGGATTCAACGAGAAAGGCGAGAGAGCTTTGGGTTCCATAACCTTATTGTTAGACTTCGAAACCTTCAAAATGAAGCCAAATTCCATATAATAGATTCTAATACCTCTTTTAATGCTCTCCTAGGTAGACCCTGACTCCATGAATATAAAATAGTGCCTTCCACCTTACACCAGTGTATTAAATTTTCTCGAGAGGGAATGGAACAATGTATCAAAGGTGATTTGCAACCGTTTGAAATTCATGAAGTCGGCATGTATGAAGACACTTTATACTATCTGCCTAAGAAGCGGACTGTGTTCTCTAAAAATCATAAACTGGTTGAAGTAGAAATAGAAGAAATAAAAGAAAAAGAAAAAGAGAAAGAAAAAGAAAAAGATCAGCAACTTGATCTCAAACACGATGTCTGTTGGTCACCTGCTCCTCCCTCATAAAGTGGTGGTAGAATGGCACAACAATCTAGATGAAGAGGTCGGGGATGGAAAAATAAAATGATGTGTGAAAGTGAAAATCAAAACACGTAAGTAAGGGAGCCTACAATATATATTTATTTGGAATCCAGTTTGGAGGATGAATCATATATGCTTGCGAAAGACAGACAGGCTGTAGAATATAGGAAATTTCTAAATCAACCAAAGTTTAAGATTGCTATAAAAAATAATAGTGATAAGGACAGATTCCAAGTCATTAGGGAATATAATTCAGATCTATCTACCATGGAGAGGTTAAAAAGGTATGTGGAAAATATTACTCAAACCCAACTATCCCAGAATGATGTAAAGAGGTTGAAAGTGAAAACATCACTTCCTCTAAACCCCGAAACCAAAACCAATAACTTTGTACCTTATACCAGCAAACCTCCAGAGACTGATGTAACCCTAAGTGATCCTTTTATAGACGAGATAACATAATTGCCTTTTGATTTGTATTCAAACTCTACAAATAGATTTAGTAAGCAAGGTTTAACGCCATTAAATTAGACTAAAGGTAGAGCCCAACAATTTAAATACCTGTAGAATAAGAAATATCACAAACAATTTTCAAGTCCATGTTTCAACTTTTCCACTCTACATTCATTTGATGATGATGAATAATGCTTAGTAATTTCTAGTAATACTGAATATGATAGTTTCTTATCGGCGAACATTAAGCTTTTTAACAAACTCTGTTTAGAAGCTTTAGATGATCTAGATGATTTTCAAGTTAGGGATGCACCTTCAGAGCATGAAGAAGAAGTTAGATCTAATATTGTTGATCTAAAATAAGTAAACCTAGTCACTAAAGAAGACCCTCATCTGATCTTCATTAGTTCTCCATTGAATGAGGATAAGGGGAACGACATGATTCAACTGCTATTATAATCCAGAGATTTCTTTGTATGGAGCAATGAGGAAATGTCCAGATTACCCCTAAACATAGTAGTTTATAAATTAGACATTCAACAAAAAAATGTTTCCAGTAAAATAAGCACCCAAATAAATTTGACTCAATATCAAGCAGTAAGTCATCATCGAAGTTAAGAAACTATTAATGTAGGCTTTATTAGGGATAAGAAATATCCAACCTCCTTAGCTAGCATCATTCCAATTAAAAAAAAGAATGGTCTGTTGCAAATTTGGATTTAAGGATTATAATTTTGATGATAGCAAATATTTTTGGCATTTTTGTTTTCTACTATTATCCTACCTACTAACATTTCAAGTCTACAAGGTCAATTACAAATCAAGCCAGCTCAAGATTGGGTAGATTAGGACTGAGTCAATCTATAAGTATATTTCCAGTGTTTTACATTTTCTTTAGTTAAACATAATAATTTGGATCTCGATGCTAAGTAACCTTACACACACACTCAGGGGGAGAAAATTCTATCTATTTTAAATTTTTCTTCTTCTGATCATATTGTTCGGATGACCCAAAATTACTCTGGACGATCAGTTATAAATAGATACCCTAATTATGATATCCTTGTTAAGAAAGTCAAATTCAGTAAATCATCATAGATAATCATAACATCGTCCAAGATGATAGGCTCAAATCAGAAAAAAGCAGCCGCCAACTCTTTTAGGCATGTTATTATTCTTAGACGTCATACATGACATCATCCTAGACATTGCATTACAATCATGCCTAAACTAGACAACTGATTAAGGGAAGTAATTAAGATTTGATTGATCAATCATATCGTCCTGGATGATTATAGGATCATCTAAAAAGATTAATTAAATAAAACCTTAGTTTCTTCCTGAATGGTCCTGGACAAACAAAATGATATGCTAGACAATATTTATTGATTTGAACTAATTATACATGACGATCTAAGAATCATCCTAGATAATAAGTTATTTTTTCATCATCCAACATATAAAGTCTGGACTACCAAAATGATGTGCTGGATGATATATATGGTTTTGTACTAATCATACAGGATGATGTCCAAATCATCATGGATGATCATAATAAAGAAGTGTTCTAATTTTTCAGCCCTCCTAGATTGTCTTGGTTGAAAGGGCTAAAAATACACTAATTATACAGGATGATCTGTCAATCATCTTAGACGATCTTTGATGGCTAGTTGCAATTTAGGGTAAATTTGAAGCCCTTCTATATAAGATCTCTTGTTTACTTAAAATTAGATCTTTTGCTATTGTCTTGACCTGAGAGAGCCAAGAGAAGGAGAGGGAGAGCTTGGGTGAGAGAGAGGATTTTGTGAGGGAGAGTTTGTGAGGGGTTCACAAAGGTTGCTCTAAGCAAGGATCCGAGTAGTCTTCTCCAGTCGTCATCCCTGGTTGATTGGAGGCTCTAGAAATGTCTACTTTAGTGATTGATTGAGGTTCTCTACCTACTTTAGGAGGAAGCATAAGGAGGTTGAGGTTCTCTGCCTTCTTCAGGAGGAAGCAAAAGGAGGTCGAGGTTCTCTGCTTGATTTAGGAGGAAGCGAAAGGAGGTCGGGTTCTTTGCCTTGTCGGAGTCAGTGGAAATGAGCTTTGTCAAGGCTTCTCTACCTTGCTGTGGAAGAAATAGGAGAGTCACTGAGTTTAGGGCAATACCAGGAGGAGAGGCTACAAGGAGTGTGTTGAAACTTATTAATTATGAATTAGGTTGTTAGACCTAAGCTTATATCCCAACGGCTAACCAAGAGGGGGGGGGGGGGGAATTAGTAATTTAAAAACTTCTCCTCTTGTTAATTTGAATTTTAAGAGTTTAAAACCGATGAAATTTTTAGTAATTTTAAAAACAATTTTCAACCACAGATATCAACAAAACTAAAAAATAAAAAGCAGTGGAAAATAAAAGATACAAGATTTATAGTGGTTCGGTCAAACACGACCTATATCCACTCTTTGAAGTCTCCATCTTTAGGTATTGCACTATTAGCACTAGTGTCTCTCCTTTTGCTCCCATAGCAAGGCAGAGAAGCCTTCACAAAAACTCTCTTCCACCACTATACGATGCGGTAGAGAACTGTCGTCCTTTTACACCATCCAAGTGTAGTCAGAGTACCGTCATTCTTTTTTACCCTCCAAGTGTAGGTAGAGTATTGTCATCCTTTTACACCCTCCAAGTGTAGGAAGAGAAACTTCAGTTGTTCACACTCTCCAAGTATGGATAGAGAACCTTTGACTGTTCACACTCTCTAAGTGTGGGCAGAGAACCTTCGGCTGTTCACATTCCTCAAGTGTTGGCAGAGAACCGGATCTTCTTAAAAAATCTTCTCATGAGAAATCTAGAAGGACGAGAGAAAATAATGAAGAAAATACAAAATGCACAAAGGGATCCTTACCCTTGAGTAATCAAGTGAACCCTTCATG
The DNA here is from genome assembly GCF_001605985.2 of Dendrobium catenatum. Taxonomy (NCBI): domain Eukaryota; kingdom Viridiplantae; phylum Streptophyta; class Magnoliopsida; order Asparagales; family Orchidaceae; genus Dendrobium; species Dendrobium catenatum. The sequence continues at coordinate 6,419,863 of NW_021318618.1, read as the reverse complement.
CTCCTATAGTAAGAAATCTCCTTTAAACACTTTCTCTCACGATCTCCTTCAAATTCTCTTTTGTATGCACGAAGATCAAAATGAAAAAAGTTTGTAAGCCAGTTTTAAGTGGACCTTTTATAGAAAAGATACAAAAAACTGTCCAAAAACTACTATTCTTTAAATCTGTACATTTATGATCATCCCGTACGATCTCATTTTGTACATACGAATAGTGTAAAAAATGTTACATATGAACTACATGTGAATTAGTACAAACTACCTTCGTACCCGATAATCATCTCGTACGAACTAAGTTCGTCCGGTACGAACCGTTATTCCCAAGGTTCGTTGGTACGAAAATGTAGGACGGACAGACTAAAAGTTCAAAGAATAGAGGACATCATCCGGGGACGAATTGGTAACATCGACTGGACGAATGGTTCAAAAGCACAAGTCCTAAGGACTTCATCTTGGGATGAATGGGTTAAATCGTCTGGATGATTAGTTCAAAGCACAAGTCTAGAGGACATCATCGTGAGACAAAAGGGTAAATTCTAGACGAATAGGTTAAATCATAAGTCCAGAGGACATCATCCTGGGATGAAAGGGTAAATTTGTCTGGATGATAGTTCAAAGCACAAGTCTAGAGGACATCATCCTGGGATGAATGTGTAAATTCGTCTAGACGAATAGTTTAAAGCACAAGTCTAGAGGATATCATCCTAGGACGAAAGGATAAATTCGTTTGGCTGAATAGTTCAAAGAACAAGTCAAGAGGTCATCGTCTTGGGATGAAAAGATAAATTCGTCTAAACGAATATGACTTAGAAAAATTTTTGCCCACTCTATTCGTTCCAATTCTCCTTTTGGGAGTATAACTAATCAGATCATCTCATACGAACATGATTCGTACTTTATGGTTAGTTTTAACAATTATGAATTTTAACTCTCCCCGGTGTGTGTGTGTGCGCTAAGTTACTTAATTTATAATCACACTCTCGTAGACTCGAATAAAATTAAAAATACAGACTCCAATTTTTCAAAACATTCTAAGCAGATCTTGATTTGAAGTCTTCAATAATCTGGAGTATGACTTCACTGAAATGTTAGTACACACAAGAGAAAATATAAATATTCCATAATGTGTTAGGAGAAAACAATAATATTTGAAATCATAAAAAAACATACAAGTTACAAGAGTGTAAAATATGTAAAGCTAAGTAGCAACTCTCTCAATAATTTCTCCCTTTTTGATGATGACAAAACAATTATTTTTTATATAAGTTTGAAAGTTCTAAGTTTCTCCTAAACTCCCCCTGAAGGAATAAGAATATGAGAATAAGGGATATTTATTTTGAACAAATCAAATTTTTAATATTTTAAAGTTTTTCAACACAAAAAAATAATCACACATAAAAAATGACACTAAAACATCAAAATAAATACCAAAAAGACACGAAACAAATCAAGCACCAAAAAGACACGAACAAAACAATCAGATGTAAAAAAATAATCAAATGTCAAATAATATTTCTCCCCTTTTTTGACAACAACAAAAAGAGAAGAAGAAACAAACATAGAAATGCAAGAAGTCATCTGAGAAGCCTTTGATAATTGATCCTGAAAGAGATTAAGTTATATTTGCAATAAAAAAGATAAATGTCATTAGAGAAAAAGAAAATTTATATGATTTAAGTATAGATATAACATAGATAAGAAAAGAATTATCAAGGTCATGAATCATTGTAGACTATGAGATATGAAAAATTATTGCAAAGTAGATAAAGTGGAAATTTATGTATTTCAAATTTCAATAAAAAATAAAATTGAACAGAATATTCATTTGAATTTAAAGATTAAAAGATAGAGAAAAGAATATAAACTTATGGCGCTTTGCGCATCTTTTTAATATTTGTGGCACACTTTGTACATATTTTATATTTGTGGGCTAATTTTGTGCCTCTTTTTCAATTTGCGAATCATTGCACATTCTTTTGATTTTGTACATTTTGTACATTTTCAAGTTTTTAATTGATCTTTCTAAAATCAATAATCTAAAATCTCAAATTTCTCTAAGTACATTGATATTTATATTGAAAAGAGAAATAAAAAATAAGAATACATCAAACTTACAATAATAATATTAAATTATGTTAGTCTAACAAAAACATGAATTTGATATTCATAACTTGATCGAGTTATTACACAACTTAAATTTTTGAAAAATTAGATTTTCTAATGAATTAAAAAAAAAATTATTACATTTAAAAGTAAAACACTTGTTATCTCAATTAGTTAGGATAATCATATAGGCTAATAAATATTTCTAGAAACATAACAAGATAATTTTTTATTGATATCATGGTGAATGATAATATATTGAGCACGATAGATATCAATACACAAAGATTTTAAAAAAGATATAAAACATAAAGAAATTAAAACTAACAACACATCACATCACATAATATCACCATAGGTAGAGAAAATCATAAAAGAAGTACAATCATCACTTAGAGGGTTCCTGATCTAGAGGAGGTCCCTAGTTGAAGCAGTTAAAATAGCTACACATCATAGCCATATTTGAGCTCATAGAGTCGAATTGACCTTTAATCCATCCCATGTCCTGCTGGTAATGTGCGTCCTTCTGCTGTAAATGAATTTAAATTTGATCAAAATGTTGATCAAAGTGGCTCTCAAGATGATCAAATTGCTGGACCATCTCCTGAAAGTTTTCTCTACCAGAAGGTGCAGGTGGAGGTCTTCTACTTTCTTCCTCAGAGTCAGTACTTTCAAATTGAGCATCCTTATTAAAAATTGCTCAGAATGATCCATCATTATAGTAGACAGGATCCTCTAAGTTTTGAACGGGATTAACTAGATCATACTTTTTTTCCAGAATGTAGGTCACAAGATGTCCTAAGGCCATATTCTTCTTTCTCTTGTGGGAGACATGGCCAATCTCAGAAAGTCCATACATGTAGTCAATGATCAGTTGGGCTTCATCTCTTGGTTGGTTAGTCATAAAAAGATATATTATAGTGAAAATAAGAGGTGTAATATTTACTCGATCACCGTCTTTAGGAATAATGGAAGTACGAAGAACATGCTGTATGATTCGGGCATTTTGGTTAAGAGTGGACACCTTAGGCATATGACCTTACCCTCTAATCACTCTAATAATTGAATTATCGCAGTCCAGTCGAAGTTAGAAGAGGAGGTCAAGGTATGGGCTCTAATCGTTTGAGTGCTTAAATTTAAAAATATCCTCAAATCCTCCTTTGTTATTTCTACCTTCTTTTTAAAGACATAGGATTTAATCACACTCTGGTTAGTATTAAAAGACATGTTTACAATGAAGTAGTGGAATGTTTCCTTATTATAGAGGTGGATTAGAGTCAGAATAAGAGCAAACTGGGTAGAAGCAAAATGGTCCATAACATTAAAGTAATTTGTTTCTTGAGAAGAACTCTAGAAGGGGTGATTTTTGAGGATATTAACCTAGGAAAAGACTCTTCATTTTCTTTGGTCAAAAAATTTTCTCCAAGATTTCTAGAGGAAGGTCCCCTAGTCAGTTCCTTAGAGTGCCTTACCCTCTTGCTTGAAATCGCCATAGGAAAGATCAAAGGGAATAGAAGATTGAAAAGGCTTTTGAAGTGAATGAAGTTTGAGTTCTAAACCCTTTCAATTTAAAGAAAAAATGAACTTTCATACGTACGAAAATAATTTCATCTTGTACAATATAGGGTTCGTACGTACGAAATAAAATTTTGTATGTACGAATGAATGTGTACAAAAATAAAATGAAATTTCGTAAGCATACAAGTTACGAGGCATCCTTTCGTACAGACTTTTGACCAGACGATTGTACAGGAAAATAGGAATTCATCTTGGATGATTAGTTAATTAAGATCATTTTTATGATGGTTTAAAATGTCCCCCACACAAAAATGCCACGTGTTCATAGTACGAACTGAATGTTCATACGTACGATCAAAAATAAAAACTGATCTTATCCGTATAACCGTCTACATGCATACAAACGAATGCATACACATCGTCCGGATGATCTGGGGATCGTACAGACGAATGGTAATAAAAACTAAAAAATTGTATGCAAATTGTTCAACTCAACGATTGATACGCTATAGGATTCGTCCTGTACAAAAATATTTTGTACAAACGAATGTTGCACTTAGAAATTTTTATCTGATTACTCAAAAAACATGAATTTTGATGTGAAAATACATAAAACAAAATAGATAATAATTGCAAAATCAAATACATACAAAAATTGAAAACATACAAGGAAAATACACAAAACTAAAAAGCACACTAACAAACACATATCAATATTGCATAAACCTTTATTTAAGCATTCAAATCAATTACAATAAGCCTTGTTCTTAATGTACTGAAAGTATCAAAGCCTAGTAGTTTTGTAAAAATGTCTGCAAGTTGATTTTAAATTGAAACATAATTGAGTTCAATTTCTCTTTTAGATACATGATCCCTTATGAAATGGTGCCTGATTTCTAAATGTTTGGTTCTTGAATGTTGAATAGGATTTTTAGAAATACAAATGGCATTAGTGTTATTGCAATAAATGTGAATAGTGTCCATTGTTAATCCTAAATCAGTCAACTGTTGTTTCAACCAAAGTACTTGTGCCACACAACTTCCTAAGGTAATGTATTCAGCTGGACCAAGAGACTAAAGTATTTCTAATAAATTGACATGTTCTCAAAGTACTCTTTCTATCAACCCTACAACCTACAAAGTCCAAATCTGAATATCTAATTATTTCAAATAAAGAGCTAAACTTAGGATACCAAATTCTTAAGTTCTGAGTTTTAAAAGATATCTCAAAATCCTTTTCACTGCTGTCAAATGTGATTCTCTTGGATCTGATTGAAATTTAGCACATAAATAAATACTAAACATAATATTGTTGCGACCCATGACCTCGAGTTTGAGATTTTGATGATGACAAATAATGTCTCATGGACTACTTTTCATTGAATATCATTTATGGTTTGCTATTATTCGTGCGTACTAATATTTCAGGAAGATCACAAGCCACTCAGAACATTGGGAAGACTCAAGTCTGGTTAGATTAGGAGTATAAGTCTGACAATGTAATTTGTTATTTATTTTATTTTTTATTTTCTTGAGTCTGGCCATAAATTACATGTAAGTCTGAGCAACCATGCACAAACACAGGGGGAGAGGGTTTTAAAAGTAAAAATTATAGTTTTTCTTTCGTTGAAAATCGTACTGTACGACAATATTTTGTACTGTTATGATCTTATGTACTATAAAACATTATCTATAAACAAATCATAATGTAAGAATACTATCGTATTATATGATGTATTTCAAATCAAAAATCATAGTCATCACATTAACTTAAGTAAGTTATTCTTCGTCATTCTTACTATACGAATCACTGCATACTGTACGATCTATTTTAAATATTTGCTTAAATTAACTTGTGCTTAGTGGAATAAATTAAGGCCTAATTACTGATTGATAATCATAATTTAGGAATATGTTCGTACTATACGATGAACAGAGACGAATTCTGATCGTCCTAGAGATCATCCTGGACGATCCTTATTTTTTACTTCATCGTACTGTACGATATAGACTGTACCATATAATGAACAAAGATGACATTTGATCGTCCTAGAATTCATCTTGGATGATGCCTTGATTTTGACCATTCATACTGTAAGATGTAGATCGTACCATGCGTACGATGAACAGAGACGACATTTAAACGTTCCGGCTATCTTCATGTATAAGCAGTAGTGTTGAGGATCGTACCATACGATTTAGTATCGTACCATATGATTTAGTATCGTATCGTACCATTAGATTTTGAAATGTTCGTACAACTTCATACTAGGCTGAAGCCTATTTATACACATTGTACTGTACGATGTGAAATCGTACTGTACGATTATAATGGCTACTTTGAAAATTTTAGGGATTTTGGAGCCCATTGTGTATCAAAATTAGTAATCTTTTTATGAGAGACAGAAAGAAGGGAACCTGATTAGAGAGAAAATCCTTAGGATAGAGCTCTTGAGAAGTGTTTTTTGGGTTTGAGAGAGGAAGGAGAAGGTGAGCTTGGTGAGGGAGATCACACGGTTGCTTCATTCTTGCTGCATCTTGCTCCTCCTGTGGCCCGAGAAGAACTTGTGGGAGGCTCTCTGAGGAGGAGACTCTTCTACATCAGTGACCTCGAAGGTACTCTGCCTTCTCCAGGAGGGAGAAAAAGAGAAGGTACTCTGCCGTCGCGAGGAGGGTGAAAATAGCGCTTGGCACTCCGCCACGCTAGGTTGGTGAAAGGGAGTATTGTAAAGGCTTCTCCGCCTTGCCGAGGGGGGGGGGGAAGGAGAGCTATACTTTGTAGTGAAATTCTCAGAGTGGAGGACTCCGGGGAGTGGACGTAGGTCATGGTTTGACAGAACCACTATAAAATTCCAGTGTGATTTTTTTTCTTATTCCTTTTTATTTTTTTTGCTTGCACTTGATTTTCATATTACGTAGTGAAAATTGTGAAAGAAAAAAAGGGGATTTTATCGTTGCATGTTGAGTTCAAGTATTTGCCTTCGTAGTAGTTATATTTTTTTGCTAAAATTTAAAAACACCAAAATATTAGAACTCTTGCTTAGGGCTTTTATTATTGCTACAAAGTTTTCACAATTCACCCCCCTCTTATCAATCTTGTTATTTCAAATATCAGGTCGGCTAGTTGTCAAGTAAAGCAAAGATTCAATAATTATCCTAAATTTGTTTTGATCAACAGATTTTACCTTTGGGTCCTTATCCAACTGAACAAAGGAACTCATAGGTGTACTAACAAGTTTAGCATTGTCCATTTCATACTTTTTGAGGATATCCTTAACATACTTCGAGTGATTAAGAAATGCACCCTCCTCGATTTGCTTAATGCTAAAGCATAGAAAGTAACTCAAATCTCTCATTAGACTCATCTCAAATTCACTACTCATTATTTTAGAAAATTCATCACAAAGATTTTTATCAGTAGATCTAAAGATGATTTCATCAACATAAATCTGTACAATGAGTATATCTTCTCCCAATTTCTTCAAAAATAGAGTTGCATCCTCACTTTCTTTTTCAAAAGATCTCTTAAATAGGAAGGTGCTCAACCTCTCATACCAAGTCGTAGGTGCCTGTTTCAATCCATACAATGCCTTTTTTAACTTAAACATATAATTTGGGTATTTTGAATTTTCAAAGCCTGGAGGTTGTTCTACAAACACATCTTTTTGAATTAACCCATTTAAAAGGCACTTTTAACATCCAATTGATACAGTTTAAATCCTCTAAAACAGGCAAAGGCTAACAAAATCCTAATTGCTTCAAGTCTAGCTAAAGGGGCAAAAGTCTCCTCAAAATCAATCCATTCAATCTGATTATACCCCTTAGCCACCAGTCTAGCCTTATTTTTAATGACTACTCCTGAGTCATTCATTTTGTTCTTGAATACCCACTTAGTTCCAACTACACTTTGATCCAAACTTTATTTCTTACAAATTGATTTAATTCTTCTTGCATTGCTAAAATCCAAAATTCATACGAAAGTGCTTGACCAATATTTATGAGTTTTATGATAAAAATAAAGGCTGAATGATTGACTTCTTTGCTCAGTCAATGCCTAGTCCTAACACCCTCACGAGGTTCACCTATAATCAATTCCTTTGGGTAGTTTTTAGAAAATCTCAAATCTCTAGGCAAAGAGTTTTTTATTTCCAAATTTTCATCCAAATTTATTTTCTCAATCTTTTGGGAGTCAATTTCTATCTCATCCTCTTCAATTATCGGCTCTTTCAAAATATCAGATTCATCAAATATAACATGTGTGCTTTTCTCAATTACAAAAGTTCTCTTATTGAATACTCTATAAGATTTTCCAACATTAGAGTATCTTAGAAAAATTCCTTCATTTAATTTTGGATAAAATTTTCCTTAGGCAGATTTTTAATCATTATGTATGAACACCTTACATCCAAAAACATACAAATATAATAAATTAGGTGTTCTCCCATTTAGTAACTCATAGGGTATTTTATTCAAATTTGATCTAATATTTACCCTATTCAGAACATAACATGCTATGCTAATTACCTCAGCCCAAAAATATTTATAAAGTGAATATTCTGTCAACATGGCTTGAGTGGCTTCTATTAATGCTCTATTTTTTCTTTCGACTACCCCATTCTGCTGAGGGGTTTTAGATGCAAATAAATTGTGATCAATCCCTTTCTCCTTACAAAAATCCTCAAATTTTTTATTTTCAAATTCTCCTCCATGATTACTTTGAATTGTCAAAATCTCACATCCTAATTTTCTTTGAATCCAAGTCAAAAAATCTCAAAACTCCTCAAATGATTCACTCTTATGATATAGAAATCTAACCCATGCGAGAAATCATCAAAAATCACAAATCTGTATACCTTTCCTCCTAGACTTATAGTTCCAATTGGTCCAAAAAGATCCATATACAAAATCTTCAATGGTTTTCTAGTTCTAAGATCCTTATTGGACTGAAAAGATGATTTCACCTATTTTTCTAATTGACATTCATCACAAAGGTGATCCTTAGTAAAGTCTAATTTTGGTATACCTCTTATTAAGTTCTTTTGGGTAATCCTCCTAATGATTTTCATGCTAGAGTAACAAAGTCTCCTATGCCAAAGCCATGACTCATCAGAAATAGTTTTTAATTAAAAAATAGTAAGAGTTTTAATACAATTCAAATCTAGCATATAAACATTATTTACCCGTATACCATGCAAAATATCATTATCATTTAGGCTTAATATGCAGCTAGTAGGAAAAATTTTAACACAATATCCTTTTTCATATAGCTGACCAATACTCAGAAGATTATACTTTAAGTCTTCTACTAACAAAACATTTTCTATAAAAAAGTTTTTTATCATACCTGATCCAACCACCTTCCTTATGATGATATCTCCAAGTGTAACCTTTCCTCCACTCCTAGCTTCCAGCGATATAAATCGTGCAGTATCTCCAGTCATAGGCTTTGAGCAACTGCTGTCTAGGTACCATATACTCTTACGAGGCCTTGTGTGAGATCGTTCATGCAAAATCATCAAATGATGGACCTAAGATCCAAATAAGTTTGGGTTCACCTTTTTGTAAATTATAAACAGATGCATATATATTATGTCTAGGTTTATGTATCTTAGGCTTCCACACCAAATAAGTTTTTTCTATTCAATGTACATGTGTGTGCTATATATCCAAATAATCCACAATTAAAGCATTTGACTCCAGGAAATGGGTTTCTTAATCTTCTATAATTATTCTGTCTATTCATGGATTGTATAAATTTTGGATATAAAATAGGATTAGTGAAATCTTTGAGTCTTTGGGGTATCCTATTATCCTCAAGAGCTTTTATCTTCAGTTAGACCTGTCAATTTTGGGTTACGGGTCGGGTTGACCCGAACCCGAAACTGACCCGATATTATTCGGGTTCGGGTTGACCCGACCCGGTTTTGCAAACGGGTCAATTTTCTGGACCCGAACCCGACCCGCTTCGGGTTCGGGTCAACCCGACCCGACCCGCGGACGCGACATTGCCTTCGGGAATCGGGACTGCTCGGGAGTCTCGCCGTCTCGGACGCTGCGCGTGACGCGGGACGGAATCTCGCGTTGACCTGGCAACCCGTCGGGTCAACCCGAACCCGACCCGTTTCTGCAAACGGGTCAGTTTTCCGGACCCGAACCCGACCAGCTTCGGGTTCGGGTCAACCCGAACCCAAAAATTCCGGGTCGGGTTCGGATCGGGTTTTCGGGTCGGGTCCAATATTGACAGGTCTATCTTCAGTTTGTAAAAGGTATTCATAGCTTCCAATATACGATTTGTATAATTTATCCGATAATTTTTGCTCTCAAATTCATCCTTAAAATCTTCAAATTCTTTTTCAAGTTCTACATAGGATGATTTTAAATTTTCATGGTTCTTATTCAAATTTTTGAACTCATCAAGTAATTTCATGTAATTGTTATCAATTAAAGCATGATCTTTCCTAAGGATCTCTTGTTCTTTTTGCAATTCTTGTAACTCTAAGTTTAGATTATCATGTAATTTTTTTTAACTTTTTATATACAACATGTATGCATTTAGAGACTTCTAAAAGTTTATTGTAAGTCAAGTCACATATATCTTCTTGATATGACTGATCAAGATTATCATCCATCAAGCACAGATTGGTAACTTCCTCTTCCTTATCAGTCTCTGATGAGTCTGAAGCTGAGTCTGCCTAGAAAGCTCTTTGAAATTTATTCTTGTCCTTCTTCACAATTGGTTTCTCCTCTACCTTTTCCTTGCTAGGAGTGGCTTTGAATTTTGGTCAGTCTGACTTAATGTGTCCAGGTTTCGGTACTCATAGCAAATAATATCATTTAAAACCTTACCTCAATTCCATTGCTGGCATCTATTTTGCTTCCTCTTCAGAAAGCTTCTAAACTGTCTAGTCATCAGTGCGATATCATCTTCATCCTCAGGTTCTGATAGATCACTCTCCGACTCCTCCACTTTCACTGCTATGTTATTCTCCCTTCATGGTTCACCTACACCAATATTTTCTTGACTCACTCCTTGCTCGTAAGTAATTAGTGATCCAAGAAGATTATTAATAGAGTAAACATTTAAGTCTTTAGACTCTGTAATCATAGTTATTTTAGCATCATATATAGTAGGCAAATAACAAAGTATCTTATTAACCATTTCAGCATTTGTTGGTTCCCTACCCAATGCATGTAAAGAGGTGACTATTTGTGTAAATCTTATGTATATGTAAGAAATGGATTCATTAGGTTTCATACAAAGTAATTCATAGTCATGCAACAAGATATTATGTCTGGATTGTTTAACTTCATTAGTCCCTTTATATGTTATACAAAGTCTATCCCATATGTCCTTTTCACTCTTGCAAGTGGAAACCCGCATGTAATCTTCTGACTTAAGTGCACAAAAGAAACTATTTAAACATTTAACATTTAGTTGTACTAAGTAATGTTCTTCTACAGTCTAATCCGTAAAGGGTGTTTCTATTCTAATGCCATCAACTAGTCTAGTTGGTTTTGTATACCCTTCCTGAACTAAGATCCACATATGGTAATCTAGTGACTTTAAAAATATTGACATGCGTGTTTTCCAAAAATCAAAAGGAATACTATCAAATAAGAGATGTCTAGTTATAAAGTAACCTTCAGGTGTGTTTCTGTTTCCAAATGTAGCCATGGTCGTTAATCAGAAAGTAGTCTAAACTTATGGTTTTAAAACTAAGCTCTAATACCACTATTTGAAACTTGTTAATTATGAATTAGGTTGTTAGACCTAAGCATATATACCAATGGCTAACCAAGAGGGGGGGGGGTGAATTTGTAATTTAAAAAATTCTCCTCTTATTAATTGGAATTTTAAGAGTTTAAAAATGATGAAATGTTTAGTAGTTTTAAAAATAATTTTTTAATCGCAGATATCAATAAAATTAAAAAAAAGTAGTAAAAAATAAAAGACACAAGATTTATAGTGGTTCGGTCAAACATGACCTACATCCACTCCCTGAAGTCTCCCACTTCTGGTATTGCACTATTACCACTAGTGTCTATCCTTTTGTTCCCACAGCAAGGAAGAGAAGCCTTAAAAAAAAAAAACTCTCTTCCGCCTCTACCCGGTATGGCAGAAAACTGTCATCCTTTTGCACTCTCCAAGTGTAGGCAAAGTACCATCATCCTTTTACACCCTCCAAGTGTAGGCAGAGTACTGTAGTCCTTTTATACCCTCCAAGTGTAGGCAGAGAACCTTCAGCTATTCACACTCTCCAAGTGTAGGCAGAGAACCTTCAGCTATTCACACTCTCCAAGTGTATGTAGAGAACCTTCAGCTGTTCACACTCCTCGAGTGTCAGCAGAGAACCAGGTCTTCTTAAAAAATCTTCTAATGAGAAATCTAGAAGGATAAGAGAAAAGGGTGAAGAAAATATAAAATGCATAGAGAGATCCCTTCCCTTAAGTAACCAAGTAAATCCTTCACTCTCTTATAGTAAGAAATCTCCTTTAAACTCTCTCTCTCACTCTCTCCTTCAAATTCCCTTTTGTATGTACGAAGATCAAAATGACAAAAAGATTATAAGACAATTTTAAGTGGACCTTTTATAGAAAAGACACAAAAAACCATCCAAAAATTGCTATTCTTCAAATCTGTACATCTATGATCGTCCCGTACGATCTCATTTCATATGTACAAACAGTGTAAAAATTATTGCATATGAACTACATGTGAATCAATACGAGCTACCTACATACTCGATAATCATCCCATACGAACTAAGTTCGTCCGGTACAAATCGTTACTCCCAAGGTTCATTGGTATGAAAATGTAGGACGGACTATAAGTTCAAAAAATAGATGACATTATCCTGGGATGAATTGGTAACATCATCTGGATGAATGGTTCAAAAGCAAAAGTCCATAGGACTTCATCCTGGGATGAATGGGTTAAATCGTCTGGATGAATAGTTTAAAGCACAAGTCCTGAGGACATCATATTGGGACGAAAGGGTAAATTCATCTGGATGAGTAGGTTAAATCACAAGTCTAGAGGACATCATCCTGGGACGAAAGGGTAAATTTGTCTGGATGAATAGTTCAAAGCACAAGTCCAGAGGACATCATCTTGGGACGAAAGGGTAAATTTGTCTGGACGAATAGCTCAAAGCACAAGTCCAGAGGACATCATCCTGGGATGAAAGGGTAAATTCATCCGGATGAATAGTTTAAAGCATAAGTCCAGAGGACATCATCCTGGGATGAAAAGGTAAATTCATCTGGATGAATAGAACTTAGAAAAAAATTTTCCCACTCTATTCGTTCCATTTCTCTTTTTGGGAGGATAATTGACCAGATCGTCCCGTACGAACATGGTTCGTACTTTACGATCAATTTTAAAAATTATGAATTTTAACTCTCCCTGGTGTGTATGTGTGTGTGCGCTAAGTTACTTAATTTATAATCACACTCTCTCAAACTCAAATAAAATGAAAAATATAGACTCCAGTTTTACAAAACTTTCTAAGCAGATCTTGATTTGAAGTCCTTAATAATCTGGAGTATGACTTCCATGAAATGTTAGTATATATAAGAGCAAATACAAATATTCCATAATGTGTTAGGAGAAAACACTAATATTTGAAATTATTAAAAACATTCAAGTTACAAGAGTGTAAAATATGTAAAGCTAAGTAGCAACTCTCTCAACAGAGTGGATGTAGGTCAAGTTGATCAAACCACTATAAAATCTGGTGTCTTCTTTCTTATTGCATTTCTACATTTAATTTCTACACTTTATTTTATGTGTGTGATTATTTAGTTTATATCGTGATTTTTGTTTTGAGAATTTTTAAGATTACCAATTCACCCCTCTCCTCTTGGTTAGCCTCGGACTAGTTCATAAGGGCTTAACATCCCTTACAAACTTTTAAGTGGTATCATACAGGTTTGTATCAACTTCAGAGATTTAAACAAAGCTTTTCCTAATGATAAATTTTTGCTACCTATATCAGAACTCATAGTAAATATAGCTTCCTTGCATGTGATATTCTCCTTTATGAACGACACATCCGGATACAAACATATTATAATGGATCCTAAAGATGAGATGTATACAACATTCAGAACATCGATAGAAGTTTATTGCTACAAAGTTTTGCCTTTCAAGTTAAAGAATGCTGGAGCAACTTATCAAAGAGAAATGATGAGGATTTTTTATGAACTAATCCATCATCAAGTAGAGTTTTAAGTCGATGATTTAGTCGTTAAAAGTCTTGTAAAGAATGACCATTTATATGACTTGAGAATTATATTTTAAATAATTTATCAATATAATCTAAAGATGAATCCTTTGAAGTGTGCTTTAGCGTCACTTGGGGGAAATTTTTGGGTTTTTTGGTTTGACACCATGTAATTGAAATTGATCCAAATAAATCAAAGTGATAATAGAAATGCCACCACCTAAGACTCTCACTCAATTGAGACCCTTCCAAGGTTGACTAGTGTAGCATAGAAGGTTTATATTGAACCTTTCATACATATGTCAACTGTTTTCAATGTTGTGCAATAAAGTTGCTCCATTCAGATGAGACCAGAATTGCCAAAAATCATTTGACAATATAAAGCAGTATTTCAAAGATACTATAGTGCTCGTAGCTCCCATACTAGGGAAATTGTTGATCTTATATACAACAGCTTTAAGTGAATCTCTTGGCGCCTTATTAGCTCAATCTAATGATAAAGGAAAAGGGAATTCACTTTATTATCTTAGTAGATGTTTACTTCCCACTAAAGTAAATTATCCTCTAATTCATAAGCATTATTTGGTTTTAATCTTCGCAGCCCAAAAGTTAAAGCATTACATGCTTTCTCATAAAGTAAATCTCATATCCAAAATAAACCTATTGCAGTATTTTATGACTTGACCAACATTATAAAAAAGATTAGCCCGTTGGTTGATGATATTATCACAGTTTGATATCACATTCACTCCTCTACGTGTAGTAAAAGGACAAGCAATAATAGATTTCTTAGCAGCTCATCCTGTGTAGGATGATTTCCTGATAAATGATGAACTACCATATGAACAAATTATGAAACTCTAGTTGAATGAGGAGTTCACCTATGAATTCTATTTTGAATGTGTTAATTCTAGTTAGTAAGGAGAATCAGATGATCTTTCCCCAGGATAAGTATGGATTAGTATAGTGTTCATTACACCTGATAGAGGTATCATGCATTACTCTTAACATTTATTAGAACCCTGTACTAATAATGAAGCTGAGTATGAAGCACTGATAACTGGTCTAGAGTTGAATATTCTAAATGGGATCAAAGAAATTAAAATCTTTGGAGATTCACAGCTAGTGATCAATCAAGTAGCCAAAATTTTTAAAGAACTAAAAGATACTTTGATCCTCTACCATCAGTATACAATGCATCATCTGGGATAAATTCCAAATGTCACATTATATAGAATTCCCCATGGAAATAACTCTACAATAGATGCTTTTGATAAACTAGCTAAAGCACTTACATGTTCTGAAGAAGGCTTAATTCCGATTAAAGAGCAATGTAGGCAATTTCTTTCTCATATAGATCTTGAATACATAAACATAAGATCCACAACTGAGGTGAAAATTATTTTAGTAATAGATGATGAATTGGTAGACTGGAGAAAATCATTCATTAAATAGCTGTGAGAAAGCAAGCTCTCTCATGTGAAATCAACTATAGATCAGATCAAAATACGATCATTATCATATGCTCTAATTAACAATACCCTATATAAAAGATCATTCGATTAGATATAACTATGGTGTTTGAGTAAATCAAAAGCACAAAAGATCATAGAAAAGTACATGCTGGGTTGTGTGGTGTACATTAATCCAATCTGAAGATGAAAATACAAATAAAAAGAATGGGATATTACTAGCCATCAATGATAGATGACTGCATGAATGTTGCACGTCATTGTCATCAATGCCATATGCATGTTGTAGTTATACACCAACCACCAAATGTCATACATCCAACCATCACTTTGTGGCCTTTTATAAGCTGGGGCACATATATCATCGGTCCGATAAATCCTTCATCCTCTAGAGGTCATAGATTTATATTAGCAGCTACAGAATATTTCTCAAAATGGGCAGAAGCTATTCTCCTAAGAGAAATTAAAACTCACCAAGTTCTAAAAATTTTCAAGTAGAATGTTTTGTACCGGTTCAGGGTTCCTCGCCGGATTATCTCAAATAATGATCCTTCATTTAATAGCACTATAATAAACAATTTTACTAGATAACATAAGATCGATTAGAGATACTCAACCATCCATTACCCTCGGGAAAATATGTCACGACCCAACCCGACCGGGACGGACCCCATCACGTTGAGTCACGACGGATAACCCCAGGATCTAGTTCTAATTTTTGTTTTTAGAAGTTTCTTCCAATTCCTAATAAAATTAAAAACCATGTAACTTCTACAAACATCCAAATATATAGAAAACTCATCATATATATTACAGTGCATGGCTACAAACAGAAAGTATAGAGCAGAACAGAAAAATAGCCATGACTGTATAAAAATCAAAAGTACGAAATACATATGACTTCAAATCAGATCCTGAACAGCTAGTCCAAAACTTCCTTCCCTTTCCCAGAACCTCAAAATCATGAAGATTATCACAGTGAGCTAACAACTTAGCAAGATCACACTAGTCAATCTAAATTCCTAGATTATCTCATTCAAATTACATCACAAAAGCTATAAAAATTATATATTAAAATAACCAGATAGAATTTAGATAATCATACATAAATTATATAATTAGACAGAATGCATATATCATACAGAAATTAGACATAATTCAAATATTTGTACAAAACAGAAATCAAACAGATTTAGGATATTCATAGAGAATAGGTAATGAGATGGAAATCAAATAACAACTTTAGAAGAATTGAATAAAATTCATATCGTACAAATCACATTTCAGACCAAATTTCAAATTGGATTTCAAATCACATTTTAATTCATATTTCCCTGACTCATACAGAATCTCAAAGGATTCTGACCCCTTACGCCTCCCTTCCCTGACACATATAGAATCTCAAAGGATTCTGGCCGCTTATACCTTCCTTTGTTCTACAGCACCAAAACATATCATATATAGAGTTATCATATCATAATTCATTTTCATATTCCCGGACCCAGACATAATCTCAAAGGATTCTGGCCCCTTATGCCTCCCTTCCCTAACACAGATAGAATCTCAAAGGATTCCAGCCCCTTATAACTCCCTTCTGATATTATTCAAATCACATCAAACATCAAATCATATCAGATTCAGAGAAATCAGATTTGAATCAGAATATCATCATATTGTATAACGACAAACAACAAAAATTCGACGGATCAGAAATTCACAGTTTTAGAAATTTATCAAATTATTAGAAATCGTGTAAAACATCATTTCAATGCTTTAATTATACTGAAGCAATATTTTTTGACATTGAGATAATTTTCTATTCGATAAAAACTTCATAGAATTCAAAATACCTACTGAAAAACTTCAAGAAAATACTCAAAGCGTGCAAAATTATAACCTCTTTGATATACCAAAAGTTAAGCAGTAAAAGTTTTACCGTGCAAAAATATACCAGTTTTTTTGCTAATAGAAATAAAATTTTAATCAGAATATTCATAAAAAATCACATTTTTGAAAATAGAGAAAGGTATAATGTGCCTTACCTCGAGTTGATCAACTTTCCCAACTACGGCAACAGACAAAAATAGACCAAAGTCACCCAAAATGTGGCTTTTATTCCTCTTTCCCTTCTCTTTCTCTCTCTTCAAAAATGGTCAAAATGGGATATTTAATAGACTGAGA
The DNA here is from genome assembly GCF_001605985.2 of Dendrobium catenatum. Lineage (NCBI taxonomy): Eukaryota > Viridiplantae > Streptophyta > Magnoliopsida > Asparagales > Orchidaceae > Dendrobium > Dendrobium catenatum. The sequence continues at coordinate 6,402,363 of NW_021318618.1, read as the reverse complement.
TATTTCATATTGTACGGACAATGTTTTTTATTCGTCCTCGGACGATCTCCTCCGTATACTGATCGTATGGACGATAATTAATTTCATACCAGGACGATGGGCTCTGTCAAAAAAAATTGTTATGTTCGTACAAACAAACATGCACTTTGTTCAGTTCGAACAGACTAACCATACAGATTTTTCAAAACTTTTTTCAGTTCATATAAACGGTTCGTACAGACTAACTGCAATTTTTTTTTTCTTTCTCCAAAATAACTTGAAGTTTAAGGGTTTCACAATCTACCCACCTTAAGAAAAATATCATCCTCAACATTGCCAAATCAAAACTGAGTAAGAATAGACTTGGTACAACTATCACATATCAGATTCTTTCTCCCAAGTAGCCTCTCTAGCCGTTCTGAACGCGCACTGTACCTTAACAAAAGAAATCTGTTTGCTTCTCAATTTCTTACATCAAATGCCAAAATCTTTTTAGGATCTTCTTTGAACTGTAGATTTGCCTAAATCTCAACATCATCAGCAGAAAGTTTCTTTCTAGAATCAGATATCTATTTTCTTAAAAATGATACGTGAAACACATTATCTATATCAGATATCTGATCAGGTAATAATAACATGAAAGAAGAATTACCAACCCTTTCAATAATTTCAAAAGGTCTGACATTCCTCGGACTGAGCTTGCTTACTCTTCCAAATCTGCTAACACCTTTCATCGGACTGACTTTGACATACACAAAGTCACCAACCTAAAATTCAACTAATATGTGCTTTTGATTTTAATATTTCTATTGTCTATCTTGTGTAGATTTTAATCTTTCTTTAATCAGATTAATCTTCATAATTATATCATCTACAAAAATTGAATCCATCACTTGTCTATCTCCCACCTCTGTCAAAGTCAAAGGAGTTCTACACTTTTTTCTATACAGAGCTTCTTAAGGTGTCATGCCAATGCTTGACTAATAATTGTTATTATATGCAAATTCTATCAGTGGGATATAATCTTCCCAACTTCCTCCAAAATCTAAAATACATAATCTCAGAAGATCTTCCAGTACCTGAATAGTTCTCTCAGACTGTCCATCAATTTGCGGATGAAAAGTCGTACTAAAATGCAACTTTGTGCCCAATCCTTATTGAATACCTCTCCAAAGTCAGGAGGTAAACCTGCCATCCAGATCTGATATAATCACTTTTTATACACCGTGTAATCTGATAATTTCTTTAACATAGATCTGAGCTAACTTTTCCACCGAATCTATCTATCTAATCGAAAGAATTTTGCAGACTTTGTCAATTGATCAATAATCACCCAAATAGCGTTATGACCTTGCTTCAATCTAGGGAAACCCATAACAAAATCCATTGTTACCTCTTCTCATTTCCAATCAGGAATGGGCAACGACTGCAAATGACCTCGCAGTTGTTGATGCTTTACCTTCACTATCTAACAGGCTTCACATTTCAAAATGAACTCTGTTATATCCTTTTTCAATTAAGGCCACCAAAATAAGCTTTTCATATCTCCATACATCTTATTATTTCCTAGATGAATAATATAGCCTAAATAATGAGCTTCGTGCAGAATCTTTTTTTTTTCAGATCTCCAGATATAGGAACCAATAACCTATTCTTAGAAAAAATAATACCGGAATAAGAAGTTTATAGTTTAGATTTCTTATCAGACTTGATCTGATCAATCAATTTCAAATATTCTACATCTAATTTCTGAGTTTCATGAATCTTTTTCCCTAAAGAGGACTGAATACTCATCTGAGTCACTATACCAGAGCTCCAATCAGAAAAATAAATCACCTCCAATTGCAACCTTTCCATATCCCATATCAGATACTCAGTGGAGGTGAGCTGTATACATAACAATTCAGAAGACTTCCTTCTCAAAGCATTTACTACCACATTAGCCTTATCAGGTTGATACTGAATAATCAAATCATAGTCCTTGATCAACTCAAGCTATCTCCTTTGCCATAAATTCAGATCCTTCTGAGTAAATATGTATTTCAAACTCTGATGATCTGTAAAGATCTCACACCTGACGCCATATAAATAATGACGTCTTTAAAGTAAATACAACAGTAGCCAATTTCAAATCATGAGTTAGATAATTCATTTCATGGGGTTTCAACTATCTTGAGGCATAAGCTATTACCCGACCATGCTGCATCAAAACACATCCCAAACCTTTCAGTGAAGCATCATTGAATACTTGAAATTCTTTCGTACTAGAGGGAAGTGCTAACACTGAAGCAGGAGTTAAACAATCTTTCAATCTCTAAAAACTAGCTTCACACTCCAGTGTCCAAACAAAAGCTATTAACTTCTGAGTCAGTCTCATCAGAGGTGCTGAAATCTAAGAAAATTCGTTCATAAACTTTCTATAATATCCGGTCATACCCAAAAAACTATGTCTCTCAAACACCGTAGTAGACCTTGGCCAATTAGCAACTACTTGAACTTTCTGTGGATCAATAGAAATACCTCCCCACTTACCACATGACCCTGAAAGAAAATACTCCTTAGCCAGAATTTACACTTGGAGATGCCTCAAGGACTCCAATACACTCCATAAATATCTGGCGTATTCTTCCTCAGAAGCAGAATATACTCAAATATCATCTATGAAGACGGTCATAAACTGATCCAAATAATCCTTGAACACTCTGTTCACCAGATCCATAAAAAAAGTTGGTGTATTACCCCAAATGGCATGACCAAAAACTCGTTGTGTCTGTACCGAGTACTAAAAGCTATTTTCATCACATTAGCTTCTCTCACCTTCACCTGATAATATTCAGATCTCAAATCAATCTTTGAGAATACAGAAGATCCAGCAAGTTGATCAAATAGATTATCAATTCATGGCAATGGATACATATTCTTGATAGTAACTTCATTCAATTCTCTATAGTCCATACACATACACATTGTATCGTCCTTTTTCTTTACAAACAGAATAGGTGCTCCCTAGGGAGAGACACTCGGATGAACAAATCTTCTATCAACCAACTCCTGGAGCTGCACTTTCAATTCTGCAAGTTCCTTTGGTGTCATTCTATATGGAGCTTTTGATATCGGGGTCGTATTCAAAAATACAAAAATACAGAACTCAACATCTCAATATGGAGGTAAACCAACTAACTCCTTAGAAAGTACATTCGAAAAATCTTATACAACTGATATATCTGAAATAAAACCCACATTTATATTCATATCCCGTATTGAAGCTAGAAATACAACATAACCCTTCTTATATAATCTTCTCACTTCCAATGTAAAAATCAAGCAGGATAAAATACCTCTTAGTCCTTGAAATATATAACTTTTACTGCCCATAAATAATGTAACTTGCTTCTTCAAAAAATCAATATGAGCCTCATACAGACTCAACCAATTCTTAAAATAACATCATACGAAGAAATCGACAATAAAATCAAATAAAACTTTCATTTCTTACTAGAAATTTTAATCTCACACAAACAAAATTTTCTGGCTATCAGATTATCTCCAGCCGGCAAAATAATAGAAAATAAAACAGGTAATGTAATTGAAGCCAATTGCAAAGCATCAAAGCAGTGTTCAAAAATAAATGAATGACTAGCCCCAAAATCAAAATAACATGACAGGGGTGTTCAAAAATATAAACTATACCTATCACAACATTTAGAGCATCGCGAGCTTCCTACTGATTCAAACTATATACATGTGGCTGAACTGGAACTAGAGCTACAGAACTACTAGGCTCCCTTTGATTACCACTTGGTGGTCTCCTTGCTATTGAATCCGAACCACTAGCTCTACCAGATGATCCTTCAGAAATAGTACGGGGAGGAACTGTCCTCGGCCTTTCGGCTGGTCTAATAAATCTCTCTGATTTAGACTCAGATCATCGGTCAAATCCAGCTTATGGACACTCTGCTATCCGATGTCCTAGCTGACCACTTCTGAAACACTGACTAGTCATTCTGTAACACTGGCCAAAATATCACCATCCATAATTCTAGCACACCGGTGCCCCACTAATAGAACCTGAACTGGCTATACTGCCACTACTAGAGACTACAATAGATACTAACTATCCACTCCTTTTGGATCTCCAGATACAAATCTATTCTTTTTTCCATAAAAACCACTATCATAAGTAACACCACTGAACCTCTTTCTATTAGCAGTCCACCGCTGCTGAGTAGCCATCAGATCATTCTTTATCAGTTGGGCTCTCTACACAAGTTCAAATAAATCAAAAATATGAAATGATACCAGGGGTTGCCTCAAACTATCCCGAAGTCCCCTAAAAAATCTATTACACTTCTCAGCAGAAGTACTCACCAACTGTAGAGCATATCTTCCCAAAATAGTAAACTCTACCTCGTACTGCATAACTGATTTGCTCCCCTGAACCAATCTCAGAAAAGTCTCTTTGTATTTATTGTCTTGCAAAAGGGGGTACAAACCACACTCTAAAGACTTAAGAAAACTCTTCCCAAGAAATTAAAGAGTTTCGTCTATCTTGAAATTTCTCCTCCTGCTGGCCCATCCACCAGTGCTCTACTTCACCATCCAACAAAAAATTGCTAATAGTACCTTTCTATCAGGAGGACATTACATACCATCAAATGTCTTTTCCAACCTCCTTAACCAATCCTCTACTGCTCTAGGCTCAATAGTGCCCTCAAATCTCGGAAGCTTCAATCTCAGAAACATTTGTAGATGTCTATAAACCTCTTTAAATCTAACAGCAAAAACTCTATTCTATGTCTCGTTCATCATCTGAGCTATCAATGTAGTAAATTGAGAAAATGTATCGGAGCCAACTACCAGAGCAGAACTATTCATAGGAGCTGCCTGACTAGCACTTTGCCCACCAGTCATAATTGGGTCTGGCAGATTCATAATCAAACAGAATGCAACTATGCACATAAAATAAAAATAATAAAAACCCAGACAGATTAAAACTACCCCACCAGACTCACAGATTAATTCCAATAGCTCTGTCTTATGATCCAAATTCCAATACTATAGCTCTGATACCACCGATTGTCACGACCCAACTCGACCGGGATGGATCCCATCGAGTTGAGTCACGACTGATAACCCCAGGATCTAGTTCTAGAACTTGTTTTCATATTTTTCTTCCAATACCTAATGAAATTTAGAACCATAAAGCTTTTACATACATCCAAATATACAAAAAAACTCATCCATAATTTTATTTCTTCTCATTTTTTAAAATAATCATATACATTACAGTGCATGGCTACAAATAGAAAGTACAAAGCAGAATAGAAAAATAGCCATGACAGTACAAAAATCAAAAGTATAAAATACTTATGACTTCAAATCAGATCCTGAATAGCTAGTCCAAAACTTATTTCTCTTTCCTAGAACCTGAAAACTATGAAGATAACCACAGTGAGCTAACAGCTCAGTAAGATCGCACTAGCCAATCTAAATTCCTAGATTCTCTCGTTCAAATTACATTACAAAAGTTTTAAAAATAATTTATTCAAATAGCCATACAGAATTCAAATAATCATACAGAAATCATATAATCAGACAGAATACAGATATCAGACAAAAATCATATTATCGGACAGAATTAAAATATTCATACAGAACATAAATCAAACAGATTTCAAATATTCATATAGAATAGGTAATCGGATGGAAATCAAACAATAGATATAGAAGAACTGAATAAAATTTATATCGTACAAATCACATTTCAGACCAAATTTTAAATCAGATTTCAAATCACATTTTAATTCACATTTTCATGACCCAGGCAGAATCTCAAAAGATTCTAGCTCCTTATACCTCTCTTCCCTGACACAAATAGAATCTCAAAGGATTCTGGTCCCTTATACCTCCCTTTGTGCTTATAGCACTAGAACATATCAAATATACAAAATTATCAGATCAGAATTCATTTTTATATTCCCAGACCCAGACAGAATCTCAAAGGATTATGGCTCCTTATGTCTCACTTCCCTAACACAGATAGAATCTCAAAGGATTCCGGCCCATTTCAACTCCCTTCTAAGATCATTCAAATCACATTAAATATCAAATCATATCAGATTCGTAGAAATCAAATTCGTATCAGAATATCATCAGATTATATAACGACAGACAACAAAAATTCAATGGATAAGAAATTCATAGTTTCATTTACCAAATTATCAGAAATCGTGCAAAATATCATTTCAAAGCTTTAATTGTACTGAAGTAATATTTTCTGACATCCAGATAATTTTTTATTTGATAAAAACTCTATAAAATTTAAAATACCTGGTGAAAAACTTCTAAAAAATACTCAAAACGTGCAAAATTTAAATCTCTATGACATACCAAAAGTTACATGGTAAAAGTTTTACCGGTGCAAAGATATACCCATTTTAATATTCATAAAAAATCATATTTCTAAAAATTGAGAAAGGTATAATGTGTCTTACCTCGTGTTGATCAACATTACCAACTATGGTGACCGGCGAAAACGGACCGAAGTCGCCCAAAATGCAGCTTTTCGTCCTCTTTCCCTTCTCTTTCTCTCTCCTGCTTTCTCTCTCTCCAAAAATGGTCAAAATGGGATATTTAATAGGCTGAGATATTTCAGATCATATAAATGATAGTTTTTATTCGTCCTAGGATGATCTCCTCTATATACTGATCGTACGGACGATAATTAATTTCGTCCCAATATGATGGGCACTGTCAAAAAAATTTGTTATGTTCGTACAGACGAACATACACTTTTTTCAATTAGTACAAATAGTTTGTACAGACTAACCATACAGATTTTCAAAAAAAATTTCAGTTTGTACACACAGTTCATACAGACTAACTGCACAAAACAAAATTTCTTTCTCCAATATAACTTGAAGTTTAAGGGTTTCACAAAATAGACTCGTAGAGGCCTTCAATAAAACTTTGATCAAGATCTTAAAGAATACCTTAAACAACAATAAGCGTCAATGGCATGAGAAATTTTTGAAGCTTTATGGGCATACCAAACCATATATAGAACTCCAACTCAATCTACACCATTTGCTTAAGTCTTTGGTGCAGAAGCTATTATTCCTTTTGATGTTCAGTTACCCTCAAAATTGCATTAAACTATAAGATCACCTTATAATAAAATACAAAACTTTGAATAAAAGAGCTCTAAGGTTTAGAAGAGAAGCATTTGCATGTTCAACAAAACCTCGAGTTATATAAAGCTAAAATGATATAGGCCCACTACAATTTGGTTCGTTTGAGAACTTCTCAAGTAGGAGACTTGGTACTAGTTCTACGAAGACCTATCTTAGCTCATCAGAAGATTGGAGGCAAGTTTGAGCAGACATGGGAAGGCCCTTTCATGGTGGAGAAAGTCTACCAAGGAGGATCTTATCAGCATATATATTGTAATGGCAATCGTCCTGTGCTACTTATTAATGGATGATACCTTAAGAAATATTATGATGGCTGATGTGTTTTGTAAACATTACAATGTAATCAAATTTTGAAGTTTGAAATTTGAGTATTGATACTATTGTATAAAGTAAATTGATTTCTAGTAGTAGAGTCAACAAACTGATCCCTAACGGAGTTCAAATACTCAGGTTCTAAATTTGCTCATTCGGGAATCGATCTCCTGTTTGGGTTTTCACTTTGCATGTAAATTAATCTTCCAATCAAAGTTTTGAATTTTATAATTTTGTTAATCAATATATCAATCAGGTTCTAAATCCGCGCATTCGAGAATTGATCTCCCATCTGGGTATTGGCTTTGTCTAGAAATCGATCAGCCAGTTAAAGTTCTAAATGTCACCTTTCTGATAATCAATTTATCAGTTGTGTTATAAATCCACTCATTCGGGAATTGATCTCCAGTCTAGGTATTCACTTACCTAGAAATTGATCTTCTAGTCAAAGTTTTAAATTTCACCTCTCAAATAATCGATATATCGATTAGGTTCCAAATCAATCCATTTGGGAATCGATCACCCGTATGAATATCCACCTTCATTTGGGAATCGATATTCCCCTTAAGGTTTAAGCTTTCCTCTTTGAGAATTAATCTCTCATTTAGGTCCTGTATTTACTTGATGAAAATCAATCTTTCAATCAAGCTTCCATCTTTTAAACTTTGTTGATTACTTCGGTCAACGTCAAAACGTGTGATTTACTCTTCGAGTTCATCACACCTATTGGGGGTCAATTTGTTGACCTCATTTTTATAGGTCAGCATCACCTTTCTAAACCTCTTATTAGACTTTTAATGGTTAAAAATCATCTAATTATTAATCATTTAAGATCTAACTAATCATTTCAATCAACTTTTAGCATCTACATATTCAATCATCCAATTCAATTATTCAAAACTTGAATCGCCCACAGTCTTGTATTGCAGTCAGGAGCCTCAATACACAACTTTTTATAGTACACTAGCTACCTCTAACCTCAGTCAAGATACAAACTATTTCATTTGGAGTCCTACGCATCAAATCCTACATTGATTTTTTGAATTTGTGGTTGACCAGCCTGAGTTGATTGAGCTAGCTCAAGCTAACTCTACTAATCATACACCTTGATTATCTTTAGTCTATCTCCAAATTGACCCTAAATCTCACCAAACTCTTTTGAACCATTCTCCTAGTAAACTGAATCCAGCTGATCACCATGGTCCAGTCACCAGTTAACCTAGTCAACTGGACCTAAGCTTGGTCAAATCCAATCTATCTGAACCCATTTCTTGAATATGATTCAATCAACCATTCTATCCAATCAAAATAACTTCAAAGCATAGCTCAAATATTCCCAAACATGTACTGAGTCAAACCATCATGGGTTGACTCAGTCAACTCACTCAAGCATGGTAAAATCTTACCACATACACACTATTTCACTCTTGCAAATAGATATATCCCTTGAACCCTTCTATGAATAACCTAAATAGCATTCAAACACCTTCTTATAACTCCACCTTGGTTGTTTGATCAGTCGAAATAGTCAACTTTATTATAAGAAATGGGTTTAAATGGTCAATCTTCATTCAAATTCCAACCCCATTAGTTTACTTTACTTTTAAACAACTCCATCAGGTTCGTTGACCCACCTGGTTGCTACCTCACCTAACTTGATCCCTTGTTGACTAGAAAAAAAGAGCTCAAATAAACTCACCTAATCAACCTGACCCACTAAGCTCCTCTAACCCAATCAAAGTCCATCAAGCCAGTTAGATTTACTCTAGACATGGTCAAGGTCTAACCTCAACCCACCTTGACCTTTGTTGACCAGTCAAAAAGTCAATAATAGTTCAAAAGAGCTTACATGGTCAACCCGGCCTATCTGACCCACCCAACCCGATCTAGGCTCATCCAGCTAACCCTAATCTACTCTAGGAGTTCCCTAGACCTTAACTAAGCCTAGCCTCGCTCAGCCATGACCCTAGGAACCTAGTGGTCCCCCTAGACATGAAAATGACCTAGGGTCATTTTCATTTAAGGAGTGTGCTCTCTCTACCCTCCTAACCATTTCTCCAGCTGTCAAGCATCCATAGAACCTCTCTGATGCTTCGTAGCTTCTCCTTTTGCCTCAAAATAGATGAATAGGGTAGAAGGATGGGATTCCTTTATTCGAACTAATCATACATTCCATTCACTCTTTAGAGCTTATATTTTTTTCGTTCTATCTCCAAATGCTTCAGTCAACTTCCTACAATAATTTCCTGGTATTTGGAAGTTGCCGGCGATGAGATCGAAGGTAGATCAAGCCTAACTTTGTCCCAACCACTTCAACTCTCTATAAAAGCTTCTACGAGCCTCAAAATCTTCTAAGGGATTTTGCACAGATAATCTACAAGCTCAAACATATATTGAACTAATCAAACTGTCATTTAAATCAAGATTAAATCTAAACCCTAGGCTCTTACCTAGTTTCTAAAATAACTTCTCCATTAATGCATCAAATGACTTAAAAATACTTACTCATTATCCCTTAGATCCTATTACATCTCTGTCAAAAGTTTAAAGTCATTTTGCTCATTGTTTTGCGAGAATGAAGCTGAAAATGAGTTTAGGGTTTGCGGCTTGATGGAGGAGGAAGATGGGACGTTAGCCGTTGGATCTATTCTTTTTAGATCAACGATTGTGAACGGGACGTCAATCGTTGGATCTATTCATTGGTTGTTGCTGACTCTTTCCCAACAACCAAGCATTTCCAGACATCTACCCATCTGTTGATTATAACTGAATCTCTAGCCATCACCAGACATTGGTGAAACATTATCTACTATTCAATTATCTACTATTCAATCAACACCAAAAGTACTTAATTGAAGATTGGAGAACTCTCCAACATATTGTATTCTCCCTGTCCCAGAGATAAGGAAGGGTTGACTTTGTAATTTCAAATACTAGTGGAATATTCTCAACTCAGTAAGGCCCTATAAACTTTTCTCTTATTGAGGGTTTTCATGTAAAAATTCATGTGTTTTCTTATCTTCTATTGGTGGATCTTTTAGCCCACAATAAGAATAAACATAATTAGTGAAAAAATAATAAACAACTTGAATGCTCATTGAGTGCAATTTATATTTGGAAAATATATATATCTTTTCCTTCTAAAACTTCTTCACAAGCCTAAATTTAAGTGCATATGATGTTTTCTGGAAACAAAACGATCACCTAAACAAAAGCTTCGAAGATCACCTAAATGTGGAAGAGAAATATTGGAGAAGATGAATAGCAATTACCTAAAAGCTTAAGCAAATTTCCTTTGATGTTTTCCGATAACAGCAAGGTCAACTTCCTATTTCGAGTCGTCAGTTTCGGCTCAAGACAAAGAATGCAGACGAGTACCAGTGGAGTAATTCTTACGAGGTCAACTTCCTGTTTGGCATTCATCTTGGCTCAAGGAAGAGGAAGCAAACTGACACCGATGGAGTAATCCTTCCAAAGTTGACTTTGTGTTTGGCGCTCATCTCGGCTCGAGGCATAGGAAGAGGTGCAAGTGTGCATCTAGGCTTGAGTTTGAGGGAGGGAGGCATAAATTGAATGAATTAGAGAAATTTTTCTTTGCTAAAGAAAACAAGGAAAAAGAATCCTACAGAGAAAATTTTCTTTGCTAAAGAAAACAAGGAAAATTTTCTTTGCTATTTCATTTGTTGCTGACCACTCCTGTCGCTCGCCATCATGTCATATAATTGTGGGCCATCACTTCTACCGTCACTTGCCGGCACAGCCACCTCCTGCCACCGGTACCATTTTCATCATCGATCGTTGCTCATCCGTCATCTCTAATAAATTATTATTCAACATATATGATAATTTCATTTATATCAAATCAAAATAAAAATAATAAACAATTATATTAGTAGCGTGCTCAATCAAACAACTAAAGCACTTTGACTTACACATTTTTTTTAACGTGGTAGAAAAAAAAAAACTAAAGTACTTTGACTTTTTTTTTTTTTTTACCTTAGCAGCCCGTAAAACTCACTTAAGAAAGCCTTTGAGTCAGCTGCGATCGCATTTCTTTATCAAAACACTGTGTGACATTTGACTGTGAATTCAAAGAGAAAAACAAGCCTCGCTAGCGTGTCGCAAGTGATCGCTTTTGAAAAGTTCTCTCCGTTAGGCGAATGGTCTTCTGGTATTCTTTTGGCAGAGCATTTTTTCTGTTTTAAAATTAAATTTTTATTATAAATGTTTTTATTTAAAAAAATTGAATAATTATTTAAAAATAATAATAAAAAAGTTGCCCAAACAAAATCTTCAACTTTGAATTTAACTTGTAAGAAAAAAAATTATTATGAGGAAATTAAATATTTTGTTAAAAAATATTATTGAATCATATATTCATAAATTTAATTGAAAAAAAAAATTTTATATAAAAGACAATTTCTCATACAACTTTTCTTAAAAAAATAATAAAATTGTGGCTTTGAAATGAAAAAATAAAATAATGAAAAACGAGACTAATAATAGACTGGAAATGCAATTGTTGAAACTTGAATGTTAAAAATGTCGCTGTCTCCAACGCCGTTTAAATTAGCTGAGAAAGCAACGGTCAAGAATTGAATAGGAGGATTAATCAAACCACTAAAAAAAGAAAAACTTTCATTTTTGAGGAATACGATGTTAGGGTATGCACTTTGCTGCCCCATGCAGGTTCATAAATGTTAACTTCTCGACAAAATTTTGCAATTTTTCACTTTGTCCACTGTAGGCAGGGGCGAATCCAGCTTCTTTTTTTAGGGTGAGCAAAAAATTTTTTTTTGGTAGGGGATGGACAAAAATGATTAGAATTGATAAAATTATGGCAAAAAAAAATTTTTTTTGAGAGGGGGCAAAATACCCAAAATATCCAAAATATTTCAAAAAATACCCTCTAAAATTAAAAAAAAAAATTTTGAGGGTGGGCATTTGCCCCCCTCACTAATATGGGGATCCGCCCATGCCTGCAGGTTGCTATTGCAAAGAGTCTAACTTTTTATGCAGTTGGTTATGATTTTATTTAAGACAATTTTTTTAAGACAATTTTTTTTGACTATTTTTAAAATATTTTTAATAGAAAAAATTTTTAATTAGAAATTTATATGTAAGAATTTTTTTTTAAAAAATAGTAAGAAAGTTGTACCAAACGAAACCTATAAAATTATTGTTC
>NW_021318618.1:6377015-6389036 GCF_001605985.2 Dendrobium catenatum | reverse complement strand
ATATATATATATATATATATATATATAAATAAAAGCTCTCGATAATAATTTCTCTTTCTAACTTTAAAAACTGCATACAACAATGATATGCATCATTTGACTTTACTTATTGATACATCATCAAAAAATTATATGCATGATCGGGCGCAAATCTCGATGCAAAATCAAGTTGGAAACCTCCAAAATTAAAATTGGGTCCATATGAACTCCACTTTCAGCAAACTTATAGTTGAATTAAACATCTCGTCAATACGAACCCAACAACACCAAATTCGACTCAATCTGAGCCGAAATGAGTCCAAATGAAGGACCCGAAGCGATGTTGGAAGGTTTGAACCACCATTTGGATTACCAAATTATTTTCAAAAGTGACAAACTTACAGTCGAATAGAGCGGCTCGATGAGACGAATCCAACGAGCCTAAGATCACAAAATTACAACATCATTAAAACATTCAAATGTCTGACGAACGGTCCATGATCAAGGGATTCAACATTGGCTGACCATATAAACCACTCCCCATTTACCTTGATCCAAGAGTGATGGTGAAATAGATGGAGATATTATCAGAAGAATTCAAGTTGGATGGTTGAAGTGGAGGAATGCATCGGGCTTGTCGTGTGATAGAAAAGTACCCCTCAAACTTAAGGGAAATTTCTATAAGATGGTGGTGAGGCCTGCAATGCTTTATGGTGCCCAATGTTGGTCATTAAAAGAGCAGCATAATGCTAAGTTAAGTGTGGCAGAGATGAGGACACCATCACATTTATAATGTTGTGTTTTAGCTGTCTTATTTTTTTCATAATATTTGGGCTATCGCAATTTCTTAAAAAAATGACACATGTCGGGACAAGTGGTATTGGGACTATTAGGTGTCCGTTTTACAAACTGATTTCATCATAATTTTTTAACTAAAGTTAGCTAATTTATGTATATTTTTCTATAATTTTTAAATTTTCAAATTTAAAGGTATAAAAGAATTTGCATAAAATTAATATTTTAATATTAAATAATTTAAATAATTAATATTTTAATTAAATATCTCAATCCATTATGACTTTATTTAAATGAAAATTTTGATTTTCCAAAGTAAAGAATAATAGAGATGAAGTTCAGAGAAAATTAAGAGAAAGAGAAGAGAGAGAAGGTGGAAATCCAATTTTTGGGCGACTTCAGGTAGTTTTAGTCCGTTGGCCCAGTTGGGAAACTTGTTCGTCTCGAGATAACGAATATTATGTACATCTCAATTTTTAAAAATATGCAAGTTTTAGCAAATATTTTGATTAAAATTTTATATTAGTTAGCGAAAAATGGGGATAATTATGCATATGTAAAACTTTCACAACATAACTTTTTATATATTATAGAGATTATGATTATGCACATTTTGAATATTTTCTAGAAATTTTTCACAGGGGATTTTGAAATTTGTAGAGTTTTCATTAAATAGAAAACTTATCTCGATGTTAAAAAATAATGTTGTAGAACAATAAAAGTCTTAAAATATCATTTTACACAATTGTCTATCATTATACAACACTATGAAATTTTGATAAATTCTCAATTATTTTTTAATTGTTATAATGTGATTATGTATGTACATATGTGAGTAAATGATATATGTTGGGAGCCATAAATGACAATAATCCTCTGAGATTCTATATGTGTTAGAAAATTATTGGGAGTTATAAGGGATCAGAATCTTTTGATATTCTATCTGAGATAGTGATATGTGATATGTTCTAGTGCTAGAAGCAAAAATAAAAAGGGAGTCATAAGGGACTAGAACCATTTGAGATTATGTCTGGGTCTGGGAAATATGATCTAAACTATTCTATAATATGAATTTTAATTTATTTATTTGCTCAGTATTATTATTTAAATTAGAGAATAATTATTATGTATTTATTATATTTCTTAGTTTAGTGATTTATTTGATTTACATTTAGTGATATATTTGAAAAAAGAATATTTAAACATTTAAATTAATTTGTATGTTAACTGAGTTATTGTAGCTCACTGTAATTTTACTTCAAATTTTTAGGATCTGGAAAGGGAAAAGAGATTGTGGACTAATTGTTTATGATCAGATCTGAGGTAATAGGTATTTTTCTATTTTAATTTTTATACAATCATGACTAGTTATTTTTTTTAGTTTTATATCTCTTTCATATAACCATATATTATAGTGTACATATTTATTTTGATGAAATGAAAGAAATTTTGTGGATGAATTTAATACGATGGCACCTGTCTAGTTCGGGTTGCATTGTGATAAGCTTTTATGGTATCATAGCAATAATTTTAGAATGGATTATAAAACAGAGCTATATAGATGGATCTGTAAGTCTAGTGGGATAGTTTCAAGTATATCTAGGTGTTCATTATTTTTGTTTTATGTGCCTGTGTGTTTAGTTACATATTCTATGTAATCATTAATCCACCAGACCTATATATGACCAATAGACAGAGTGCTAGTTAGACAGTTCTTGTATATAATTCTGCTATAATAATTGGTTCTCACATAATTTCATAGTTTACTACTTTGATAGCCCAGCTAATGGGTGAGACATAGAGTAGGTTCCTGTTGTTAGGTCTGAAGAGGTAGACATATATCTATAGATGTTTATGAGATTAAAGCCTCCGAGATTTGAGGGTATTATTGAGCCCTAAGCAGTAGAGGATTGATTGAGGAGGCTGGAAAATATATTTGACAGTATGCAGTGTCCTCCTGAGAGGAAGGTACCATTATCAATTTTTTTATTAGATGGCATGCAGAATGCTAGTGGATAGGCCGGTAGGATGAGAAGTTTTAATAGAGATTGAATTATCTAATTACTTGGGAGGAGTTCTCTAATGTATTTAGAGCCTGGTTTATACCACCTTCTGCATGATAATAAATGCATGAGACTTTTTTGAGGTTGGTTCAGGGGAGTAGGATATTTATGTAGTACGAGGAATAGTTCACTGCTTTGGCTAGATATACTCCATAGTTGGTTAGCACTCCTATGGAGAACTGTTATAGTTTCTTAAGAGGACTTCAAGATAGTCTAAGATAGGCTCTTATACCATTTCACATTTCTTATTTCTTTGAGCTTGTGAAGAAAGCTCATCTAATAGAGAATGATCTAATGGCTACTCAGCAATGGTGTGTTGCAAATCTAAGTTTATGGATTAGATTTTTTATGATAGCAAACATTCATGATTTCCTATAACTGTCTTGCCTACTAACATTTTAGGTCCACAAGATCGAATACAACTCAAGCCAGCTCAAGATCGGCTAGATTTAGTATACTTGTATCAGTCAGGATGATAGGCTCAAATCAGAAAGAATAAGCCACCATGATCAATTTAGGTATTCTTTATTTTAAAATATTGGCCTGGACGATCTTCATATCGGCCTGGACGATATAGCACAATTATGCCTAAATTAATCTGGTAATTATGGAAAGCAATTAAGATTGATTGATACGATCACATCGGTCAGGCCTATAACACAATCGGCCAGAATGATGTCCAGGATGATTTACATCGGCCATCATCTATTCCGGGCGATGTTCAGGATGATTGTACTTGAATTTGAACTAATCAGCCTGGACGATATGGTATCGGTCTAAACGATATAACCAATTTTCTTCTGATCATCCCAAATCATCCCAGCTAATTAAGCTTATTTTGTACTGATTGGCTATCATGATATTTATATCGTCTTGGAAGATAAAGTCAGTTCTTGAAATTCTATTTAAAAGACCTGAATTTTCTCATGCTTAAGACCTTGAGTGCTATTGTCTTGGCCTGAGAGAGCCTTAGCAGAGGGAGGGAGAGAGAGAGAGAGAGAGAGAGAGAGAGAGAGAGAGAGAGAGAGAGGAACTTGTGAGGGGGAGTTCATGAGAGGGATCACAAAGGTTGCTCCAAGCAAGGTTCCAAGTCATTATCTCCGTTCTTCATCCTTCATCCTTGGGGGGTTCTTGGGAGGTATACTTCAGCAAAGGTCCGGGTTCTCTGCTCGCTTCAGGAGGAAGCCAAAGGAGTTGGTTCTCTACCGCACCGGGGTTGGTGAAAAGGAGTCTGTTGTAATGGCTTCTCTGCCTAGATATGGGAGCTAAAGGAGAGACACTTAGTTAGTGCAATACTATGAGGGTGCCTCCGAGGAGTGGACGTAGGTCAAGGATTGACCGAACCACTATAAATCCAGTGTGATCTTTCTTTATTTTGCTTCTGCGTCTATTTATTTTTGCACTCTGATTTCTGTGGTGTTTTTGGTTTTAATTTTGTGTTTTACCTAAAGAATTTTTTTTAAAAAAAATACCAATTCACCCCCCTCTTGGTTAGCTTTGGGCTAGTTCTTAAGGGCTTAATATCCCTAACGAACTTTTATGGTGGACTTCTAGTAGAAAGAGGTTCAGTGGTAAGACTTCTGGTAGTGTCTTCTCAAGAAAAAGAATAGATTTACACTTGGAGATTTTAGGAGAGGTTAATAGTTGGCATATACAGCAGTCTCTGGTAGTGGCAACATGGCCAGTTATAATTCAGTTAGTGGGGCACCAGTGCGCCAAAGTTGTTGTTGGTATCATTCTAGTCAGTGCTACAGGATGATTGGACAGTGCCTTAGATTTGGTCAAATAGGGTATCAGGTAACAGAGTGTCCATAGGCAAGATTTGACTGACATTTTGATTCAAGATCAGAGAGCTTTATTAGACTGGTAGGGAGACTGAGGACAGTTCCTTTACAAACTTTTTTTGAGGGATCATCTGGTAGAGCTAGTGGTTCGGGTTTAGTGGCAAGGAGACCATCTAACGGTAGTTAGAGAGAGCATTGTAATTCTATTTCTCTAGTTCTAGTTCAGCCACGTATATACAATTTAAGTCAGCAGGATGCTCATAATGCTCCAGATGGTTTGACATATATATTTTATATTTTTGAGCATCTATGTCATATTTTTTTTAATTTTGGAGCAAGTTATTTCTTTTTTCCGAGCATTTCTTCGATTCACTACACTTGGCTTTAGTTATACTGCCTGTTTCCCTTTCTGGTATTATGCTAGCTGAAGATAGTATGATAACTAATAGATTTTATTTTTGTGAATTGAAATTTTTGATAAGAAATAAAAATCTAATTTGGTTTTATTACTCATTTTCTTATATAATGTTATTCTAGGTATGAATTGGTTGAGTTTATATGAGGCACAGATTGATTACTTGAAGAAGCAAGTTATATTATTTATGAGAAGTAAAAGCTATGTATTCCAGGGAGTTAGAGGTGTTTTATCCTATTTGATCTCTATGTTAGAAGCAAATAGATTGTTGAAAGAAGGGTTGTATGGAATTTCTTGTATCAATTTGCGAAAGGAGTATAAATATTGGTTCTCATTCTGATAACCCGATAATATGAGATTTTTTAGATGTATTTCCTGATGAGTTAATCAGTTTACCTCTAAACAGAAACATAGAGTTCTGTATTAACATATTTTTGGGTACGACCCTAATTTCAAAGCTCTGTATAGGATGGCACTAAAGGAGCTTCAGGAGTTGAGGTTCAGTTTTAGAAGTTAGTTGACATGAGATTTACTCGTCTTAGTATTTATCCCTGGGGAGCACCTATTCTATTTGTGAAGAAAAAGGATGATATGATGTACATGTGTATTGACTACCAAGATTTAAACAAAGTTACTATCAATAATAAGTATTCACTATTACGGATTGATGATCTATTTGATCAACTTGCTGGATCTTCAATATTCTCAAAGATTGATTTGATATCAGCTTATTATCAGGTGAAGGTGAGAGAGGCTGATGTGATAAAGATAGCGTTTAGTATTCGGTAGGATACGAGTTTTTGGTCATGCTATTTGGGGTGACTGATACAAAAGCTATCTTTATGGATTATATCTGATGAACAAAGTATTCAAAGATTATCTGGATCAATTTATGATTATTTGTATAGATGATATTTTGGTATATTCTACTTCTGAGGAAGGTCACGTTAGACATCTGAGAAGTGTATTGAAGATTTTGAGGCAGCATTAATTATATGTGAAATTCTCCAAATATTAGTTCTAGCTTAGGAGTACGTTTTTGAGACATATGGTGACTCGTGATGGTATCTCTATTAATCCTTAAAAAATTTAAGCAGTCAATAATTGGTTGAGGCCTACTACAGTATTTGAGATACGCATTTTCTTGGTTATGGCTGGATAGTATAAGAAGTTTGTGAAAGAATTTTCTTAGATTATTGCACCTCTAATGAGACAAACTCAGAAGTCAGTAACTTTTATCTGGACACCAAAGTATGAGGCTAGTTTTCAAAGATTAAAAGATTGTTTGACTTCTGCTCTAATTTTAACTTTTCTCTCAGGCACAGAAAGATTTTAGGTATTCAGTGATGCTTCATTGAGAGGTTTGGGTGTATTTTGATGTAACATAGCTGAGTGATGGATTATGCTTCAATACAGTTAAAGCCATATAAAAGGAACTATTTGACACATTATTTAGAGTTAGCTAATGTTGTATTTGCTTTAAAAATTTGGCGTTATTATTTATATGATGTCAAGTGTGAGATTTTTTATGGATCATCAAAGTCTAAAGTAAATATTCACTCAGAAGGATCTAAATCTGAGGCAAAGGAGGTGGCTTGAGTTGATCGAGGACTTCGATCTTACTATTCAATATCAGTCTTGTAAGGCTAATGTAATGAAAAACGCTCTCACCAAGAAGTCTTCAGGATTATCATGTATGTAACTCACTTCTAATAAGTATTTAATATGAGATATGGAGATATTACAGTTGGAGATGATTTCTTCTATTGATTGAGATTCTTTTATAGTGACTTAGATGATCATTAAGCCTTCTTTAGAAGAAAAGATTCATTAAGCTAAAAAATTAGATGTAGAATATCTGTAATTGATTGATCAGATTAGACCTAGTATGAAATTTGAACCATGAGTTTCTGATTCTGGTGTTATTTTTTATAAGAATAGACTTTGAGTTCCTATTTTTAGAGAACCGAGTTACGAGATTTTATATAAGGATTATTATTTAGGCTATATTATTCATTTAGGAAGTAGCAAGATGTACGGAGATCTAAAGAATATATTTTGGTGTCCTGGATTGAATAAGGACATGGCTTAATTTATGTTGAAGTGTGAGGACTGTCAGCTAGTTATGGCAGAGCATCAGCTATTGAGAGGTCTTCTATAATCGTTATCTACCCTAAAGTGGAAATGGGAAGAGGTAATAATAGATTTTGCTATGGGTTTCCCCAGATTGAGGAAGGGCATGATAATATTTGAGTTTGTATTGATCGACTAATAAAATCTTCCCCTTTTTTTCTGATTCGACATGTATATCCGGTGGATAAGTTAGCTCGGATATATGCTAAAGATATTATCAGGTTGCATGGTGTGCCTAAAGTGATTTTATCTGATCGGGATGACAGGTTTACCTTCAGATTATGGAGAGGTATTTAATAGAGACTGGGTATGAAGTTGCACTTCAGTATAGCTTTTCATCCACAGACAGATGGACAATCTGAAAGGATTATTCAGATACTGAAGGATCTTCTGAGATTATGTGTTTGAGATTTTGGGCATAGTTTGGAGTTTGTATATAATATTAGTTATCGGTCCAACATAGGCATGACTCCTTACAAAGTTCTGTATGGTAGGAAACGTAGGCTTCCTTTGACTTTGGAGGTAGGAGATAGATAGGTATAGGTTCAGCCTTTGTGGATGATACTACTATAAAGATCAATTTGATTAAATAAAGATTGAAATCTGTATATGATAGGAAGAAGAAATATTACAATCATAAGCACATGATGGTTGAGTTTTAGATTGATGGCCTAATTTATATTAAAGTTAGCCTTATAAAAGGTGTCAATATATTTGAGAAAATCAGCAAACTCAGTCCAATGTATATTAAACCTTTTAAGGTCATTGAGAGAATTAATAGTTTTGCTTACAGGTTATTATTACTTGATTATATGTGTGATATACACAGTGTTTTTCATGTATCATATTTGAGAAAGTATATGTCTGATTCTGGGAAGAGATTATTTGCTGAGGATGTTGAGGTTCATCTGAATTTACAGTATAGGAAAGAGCCCGAGATGATTTTGGCATATATTGTGACAAAATTGAGAAGAAAATAGATTTCTATAGTCAAAGTACAAAGGAAGCATAAAACTGCTAGAGAGTCTATATGGGAGAAGTAATATGATATGAGGCAATAGTATTCAGGTATATTCTGACTCATTCTGTATTGGGAATATCGTGGACGATATTTTTTTAGGGTGGATAGATTGTGAAACCCTAAAAATTTTAAAGATTTTTTTTTATTTACCTAAAGAAGTCAAAATCGCAAACTGACTTTGCTAAAATAATTATAATATCATGTTTTAGCTTCCATAAATTTTTCATAATTTTTGAACACTTTTGGAATTTCTTAAGAAATCGGCACCTATCAGTACACATGGGGTTTTGGGACTGTCAGATGTCATTTTTTCAAACTGATTTCACCATAATTTTCTAAATAAAAAAAGCTAATTTATGTATATTTTTCTGTAATTTTTTAACTTTCAGAATTAAAGATATAAAATAATTTTAATAAAATTCATATTTTAATATTAAATAATTATAATAATTAATATTTTAATTAAATATCTTAATCCATTATGACTTTATTTAAATAAAATTTTGTTTTTCCAAAGTAAAGGATAAAATATATCAATTTTAGAGAAAAATAAGAGAGAGAGATGAGAGAGGTGGAAATTTGATTTTTAGGTGACTTCAGGCATTTTTCATCAGTTGGCCTAGTTGGAAAACTTGTTTGTCTCATGGTAAGGCACATTATGCTCATCTGAAATTTCAAAAATGTTTAAATTTAAAAAATGTGCAAGTTTTAGCAAAGTTCTGATTAAAATTTTGTATCTGTTTAAGAAAAATGAGGATAACTTTGCACAGGTAAAACTTTTGTTGCATAACTTTTTATATGTTATAGAGATTAAAATTGTGCACATTTTGAATATTTTCTATAAATTTTTTATTAGGGTTTTTAAAATTTATAGGATTTTTATTAAATAGAAAATTATGTAGATGTTGAAAATAGTGTTGTAGTACAATTAAAATCTTAAAATATCATTTTACATAAACCCTATTAATTTGGTAATTTTTTAAAAATGTGCATGTTTTCTAAGTTAAATTTTTTGTTGTCTACCATTATAAAACACTTAAATTTTTATATAAGCTAAATTACTGTTTAATAGTTATAATCTATTATATATGTGCATATGTGAGTAAATTATATATGTTGGGAGCCATAAAGGGCTAGAATCCTTTGAGATTCTGTCAGTGTCAAGGAATTGTTGGGAGTTATAAGGAGCCAAAATTCTTTGAGATTCTGTTTGAGATAGGGATATGTGATATGTTCTGATGCTATAAGCACAAATAAAAAGAGAGTAATAAGGGGCAAGAATCTATTGAGATTCTATCTCGGTCTAATAAATGTGATGTGAACAACTCTGCAATATGAATTTCAATTTATTTATTTTCTCTGTACTATTATTTATTTTCTTCGCACTATTATTTATTTATTTATTTTCTCTGCATTTATTACATTACTCAATTTAGTGTTTTATTTGATTTGCGTTTAACTATTTTTAAATATTCAACAAAATATTGGATAAATGAATATTTGAAAATTTAAATTGGTTTGTATGCTAGCTAAGCTGATGTAACTCAGTGTGATTTTACTTCTGATTTTCAAGATCTGGGAAGGGTAAAGATGTTGTGGACTAGCAGTTCATGATCAGATCTAAGATCATAGGTTTTTTGCAATTTTGATTTTTGTACAGTCATAGCTAGTTAAATTTTTAGTTATGTAGCTATTGCATGTAGCCATGTACTATAATGTAGATAATTATTTTGATGAAATGAAAAAAATTTTGTGGATTAAAATGAATTTTAGTATTTTGATATTTTAGTAGCTCTGTAGTCTATAGTTTATTTTAATGAATATTGACATAAAATCTAAAATAATTCAAAAATTAGATCTTGTGATTTTCCTATCACAGCTCAATGTGATATGACATGTCTTGTTCGGGTTGGGTTGTTACATTGTTGATGTTTCAATTTCTTTACTTTCTGATAACACCTTGAATGCTCATGTGGGCGAAAAATTGGGGAGAACTATTGTGGCGCAAATTGATTGGCTTGAAAGCTCTCCATCTTCTCTTTCTGAGGTTGGTGAAAAGGAAGTGTTTGAATAGGATGACTTATTTGATTTGAATGTAAGTCATGTTATGCGTGATACTTTCGTTCGGTTGGGTAAACGAAGAAAGTGGAAATCCAAAAAATAACTATATTTTGCGATTGACTTGGCGGCTGCGGTTTGGAGCCGTGGGATGTTAGTGTTGTGATGTTTAATTTATAGTTGTTAGGGGTTCGATATTTCCTTTTGGTGTTGTCTCTTTTCTTTTCTTTTGTACAAATTGCTATTGTGGTGCAAGGTTTTAGATCTCTGGGCTTCGGCTTTAGATGACATTATAGCTTTGGTAGTAGACGGTTGACTGTTGGGCAACTGGTGACTTCCCATGACTCATTTTCTATTTGCTTGTGTTCAGGCTGATCTTCTTTTCGTTTTGTCTTGGATTTTGTAATTTGATGGATTACGAGGTTCTTAGTTTTTTTTTATTTCAAATGTTGTATTTTAGCGAGCTTTGGAGTATTTAAGGACCTGTAATGTTTTCTTTATATTAACGAGTAGGCCTCTTCCGTAAGATTTTATTAAAAAATATATATTAAAACACTTTACATTCTGATGGTGGTGAATATAAAATTAACAAAGCATATAACACTGTGTTGTTAGTCACATAATTCAGTTTTTTTTTTTCAAAAAGCGTTACATCAAAACAAAATGTGTCACAAAAGTTTGTCACCTGTTTTGTTTGGTGCCAACGAAGTACTCCTGAGGTCGACTTTCTATTTAGCATTCGCCTCGGCTCGAGGCATAGGATGAAATGCAAGGGTGCGTCTAGGCTCGAGTTCAAGGGAGGGAGGCATAAATTGAATTAATTAGAGCAAATTTACTTACTAATGAAAATTAGAAAAAAAAATGTTCCTAGTGTTTTTTTAGGTGGATTATAAGTGCTAATCCACCCTTGATTATATGCGCTAATCATGTAATTTCTTCATTTACTTGAATGTATTATTTAAGGACAAATGATATCATTATAGGTGTTATAATAGTTATAATATTTCATGCGTTGCTAACCACCTCCGTCACTCGCTTTCATGTCATATGTTGTCGGCCATTGCTTCAACCGCCACTTGCCGGCCACCATCACCTTTCGCCACTGGTGCCATTTTCATCATTGGTCGTTGCTCGTCTGCAATCTCTAATCAATTATTATTCTAAATATATGATAATTTTATTTATGTCAAATCAAAATAAAATAAATAAACAATTATATTAGTAGCGTACTTAATTAAACAACTGTACTTTTACTTTTTATTACCTTAATAGCCCCTAAAACTCACTTAAGAAAGCCGTTGAATCAGCTGCCATAGCATTTCTTTATCAAAAACAATGTGACATTTGACTGTGAATTGCAATAGAAAAACAAGCCTTGCACAAGTGATCGCTTTTGAAAAGTTATCTCTGCTAAGGCGATTGGCCTTTTACTATACTTCGGTTTTGTTTGGAATCAATTTTTTTATTGCTTTTAAAATTAAATTTTTAGTCTAAATATTTTTTAAATTAAAAAAATAATTATTTAAAAATAATAATAAAACTGTTGTCCCGAAAAAACCTTCACAACATTGAATTAAACTCCTAAGAAAAGAATGATTATTAAATATTTGTTTAAAAAAATATTATAAATATTATTGAATCATATATTCATAAATATAATTGAAAAAAAAAATTATATAAAAGACAATTTCTCATATAATTTTTCTTAGAAAAAAATAAAATTGAGGCGTTGTTATGAAAAAAATAAAATAATGAAAAACGAGACTTTAAAAT
>NW_021318618.1:6358689-6371565 GCF_001605985.2 Dendrobium catenatum | reverse complement strand
ACTGGGACCTTCTTGCACAAAGAGGGGCCTTGGGCCTACATGAGGGATACCACCCGTACAGGGCAAAGGAATGGTCTCAATTGAAAGAAATGAGCGAGAAGGAGGGATCTCCGGACCTTCTTGCACAAAGAGGGGCCTTGGGCCTAAACGAGGGATACCACCCATACAGGACCAAGGGAAGGCCTCAATTGAAAGAATAGAGGGAGAAGAGGTGCAAGTTTTTAATACCCCCAAGGGGGTATTTATAGTTTGAGAGAGGGGAAGTTGAAAAAAAAAATCGGGCTAAATCGCCGCTGGCGGTTAGCCAACCATTGGCGGTTAACTAAACCGCTGGCCATAACCGCATGGGAAGCGCGTGGTAGTGCCTTGCAGGTACGGAAAGGCCCTCGGCTGCGGGGGCAGGATCGCAGGCGGCCAAGCTGGTGCACGAGCGCGTGGGCGCGTAGGCAGTGGCGACGACCGACGGCGGTTAGTCCCGTCCCAGCTCATTTCCAGGCCCAATTTTCGGCCCAGAAAGGTCAAATCATATGTTTTGGGATCCCAGAACCATTTTTCAATGTTCCGGACTCAATTTTTTCACATTTAAATCCATTCAGAAACTTTACGCCCAAGATTGGATTTTTTCCATATATCAAATCGCATGAAAAATTTCCAATTGCTGCGACACATATTTTCAAACTTCTGGAGCTTCGACGCCTAAAAATAGCGGGCAACTAATACGTCCTTAAAAATTATCTTGATCTAGCACAAATCTCAATGCAAAATCAAGTTGGAAACTTTCAAAATTAAAATTTGGACCATCCGAACTCCGATTTAGGCAAACTTACAGTCAAACTGAACGTCCCGCAAATACAAATCCAACGACGCCAAATTTAACCCGGTCTGAGGCCAAACATTCCCAAATCAAGGGTTAGAAGCGCTATTGGATGGTTCAAATCTTAAATTGGATTACTAAACAGTTTCCAAACATAGCATGCTTTAAGAGTTAGGCTTTCAATTACATAAGGGGTTTCACACCCTCACCCTCGATGGAGCACCACTTGTTAAGAGTCAGGATTTCGATTACTTAAGTGGTTTCACACCCTCACACCCTCGTCGGAGCACCACTTGAGGCCCTCGCCCTCGCCGGACCACCAGCTGTGGCCTGGACTTCCGTCGGACCATCAGCTGAGGCCCAAACTTCCATCGGGCCACCGCTTGAGGCCCTGTGCTCCACCAGGCCACCACCTGAGATCTGGACTTCTACTAGAGCACTGCTTGAGGCCCTGAGCTCCACTATGCCACCATCGGATGCCCAGACTTCTTCAGGGCCACCAATTGATGCCCAAAGTTCTCTCAGAGTATTTCCCTTCTACTACAATCTTTCAGACCCCTATCTCCAACCGGTTACGGTTCTTCTGACCTCCATCACCAGACAACGATCTTTCTGACCCTGATCCTATCAACTATGGTCATGCCGACCAAGCAAGCATGTTTATATTGTAACTCCCACCATGCAATGTGCTCTATATGATGTACATTTGTGACACAAAATCAAGGCCTTCTCTCAAGGAAGGGCCTCATTTGTAATCGACTGCAAGTACTAGTGGATTAATTCAATTTAGGTCGGGCCCCGTGGGTTTTCCCCCTTTTCAGGGTTTCCACGTAATAACTCTGGTGTCTCTAACGAACTTTACACCCTCTCTCTTATATGCTTATGTGGTGGATCTTCGTACAATGCTATGATGATAAACTATATATTTCTGTAACGCCGCTAATGCTTCAGAACGCAACAAGAGTAAAATATTTTTTTTTTATTGTGATCACAATTTAAATTCTTTGATCAATAGATAATTTTTTCATTTTTTGTTTTTCTTCCTTTGACCAATTGGTGTGGTGACTCTTATATAGTCTCATATTGACATTAATTCATAATAGATAATTTTGAAGTCTCTTTCTATAAATTTTGCTTTAGAATATTCTAACATAATTTTTTTTCTTCGATGACTGGTCAAGGAGCATGAGCACATGAATGATGTTGCAATCGCACGAGCAAGATTATCACATGTGTGATTTGTTTGGTGAGGTCATAGCTCATTATCTATTTAAAATTTATCCAATTTAAATGAATCTGAAATTAATTATTTTTTTTGTATATTGTAAAATCCTAACAATACTTTATATAATTTCTACTTGATCATTTAGCAACCCGAATTAATTTTAATCCAACTCGTTAACCCTTTTTGGTTAAAAATAAATTTTAATAACTTTTTTTAATAACTTATTAACAATAAAATTTAACATATTTGATCAGAAAAAAGAATATTATATCTGAAAGTAAAAAAAAAGATCAAAAAAATATTAAACAAGTCATTTAGATAAAAAATCAGTTTGTGAGTTTACCTGAACTTTGACATATTTAATAAACGGATTGAAAAAATCTATTCCAAATCAGAATTTTTTAGGTTGGCAAGTCCAATTGGCACATCTAGTCATTTTTTGACTCTAAACTGGAACTTTTATTTGGTCCGGTCACCTAACGTAGATTTACATTAGGACGCCAGTAAAATAGTGCCACGTGTTCTTACTCTTTACCGCGCGGCTCGACAACCCGACCCGGAACGGACCCGGGATTGCTATGTTTGCGTATTGCTCGGTATTGCTAAGTATTGGTCGATTTTGCTCGGCAATAACGAGAAATATCATTATGTGAAGACCAATACCGAGCAATACCAAGTTTTTCTCGGTATTGGACTTCACAGAGCGGTATTTCTCATTTTTGCAAAGCAATACCTGGCAATACCGAGCAACACTTAGCAGTACCGAGCAATACGCGAACATAGAAAATTGGGGTTCCGGTCCGGATCGGGTCGTCGGGCCGCGCGATAAAAAATAAAAAGACATGACGAAATATTATTAGCATATGACCTAATAATTGTTCCCTACACTGACCTAGGAGATCACGTGAAGCCTATTCCTAAATAATTAAGAAAATGCTCCACGGTCATTCCTTGCATCAATATTTTTTTCTTTCTTGGGAAAGTGTTAGCCGCAGCCAGTTTCCATTAGAGAAACTAATAATAAATTATATAAAAGAGAGAACTACAGTACACATCACAAAAAGATATGAAATAAAACCAAGGCTAAAAAACAAAAGCTAAAAAAAAAAAAAAAGAACTACTCTTTTTATTTTTTTTCAGTTTGTATTTGTGTTTGTATAATTTTATTTGAAATCGACTTATTAGGCTTTATTTAAGTGAGGTTTTTTATTCTTTTGTGTTAGAAAAAAACCTTCAATAAAAAATAATGTATGTTTAGATGATAATTTTATTATAGCATTTTTCATAATTTTATCTTTAAAAATTATTTTCTTAAAAAATATTTAAAATTATAGCTGAAAAAAAATAAAAATATAAATTGTCCCAAATGAAACTTAATATATATATGTGCAAAATTTTATACTAACATTTTGCCCTTCTAAATAATTGTATAATTTATATATTTTTTATTATGATTGACACATTTTATTTAAATTTAACTTAAAAATTATTTTCATAACCATTTTACTAGATTCTTACAAAATCGCACAAGTAATCTTTTAACTTAAAATCAATGTAAATACCACAAAAAATGTTTTAGTAGGAACAAATTTTGATTTTATTTTTTTATTAGGAGTTTATTTTCTTGAAAATATAAGTAGGATAAAAAGAGTGAAGTAATCACAAATTACAAACAGAGATCCTTACCTTTGAGTAACCAAGTGAATCCTTCATGCTCCAGTAGTAAGAAATCTCCTTCAAACGCTCTCTCTTACTCTCTCCTTCAAATTCTCTTTAGTATGCACGAAGACCAAGTGACAAAAAGATTGTAAGACAATCTTAAGTGGACCTTTTATAGAAAAGACATGAAAAACCATCCAAAAAACTACATTTTTCAATTATGAGCGTAACTGATCATCCCGTACGATCAATATTTCATACGTACGAATACTGTAAAAAATTATTGCGTACGAACTACATGTGAATCAATACGAACTTCCTTCGTACACGATAATCATCCCGTCAACCTAGGTTCGTCCGATACGAACAGTTAATTTTCAATGTTCGTTGGTACGAAAGTCGGGACGAAATACAAGTTCACAGAACAGAGCTTTTCATCCTAGGACAAATAGTAAATATCGTCTTGACGAATAGTTCATTTGGCAAATGCAGAGAAGATCGTCCTAGGATGAATGGAAAATATCATATGGACGAACAGAGCAATTGCCAAAAACTGAGAAGATTGTCTTGGGATGAATAAAAATTATCGTCTGGACAAACAGAGCAATTCTCAAATTCCGAGAAGAACGTCTTCAGACGAATAGAAATTATCATCTGGACGATTAGAGCAATTCTCAAATCCTGAGAAGATCATCCTAGGACGAATAGAAAATATCGTCGAGACAAATAGAATAGTTGATAAATCCAGAGGAGATCGTCCTAGGATGAATGGAAAATATCGTCAGGATGATCAGTACTTTAGAAAAAAAATTTGCCAATTTTGTTCCTTTTATTGCTCATTTGGGAAAAAATAAGTATCAGATCGTCCTGTACGAACTGGTATCGTCCAGTACGATCAGTTAAAAATATATGAATTTTAAAGCTCTCCCCCAGTGTGTGTGTGCGTGCGCGCGCGCTAAGTTACTTAATTACAATCACACTCTCTCATACTCAAATAAAATCAAAAAATAAAGACTCCAAAATTTATAAATATTCTAATATTGATCTTGGTTTGAAGTCTTCAACAATCTGGAGTATGATATCCCTGAAATGTTAGTACACACAAGAATAAAAATAAGTCTTTCAAAAAGTGTTAGGAGAAAATCAAAATAATAAAATTTGGAATCATCAAAAACATACAAGTTGTAAGAATGTAAAACATGCAAAGCTAAGTAGCAACTCTCTCAATAATCTCCCGCTTTTTGATGATGGCAAAATAATTATTATTTGTATAAATTTAAAAGTCCTAAGTTCTCCTAAACTCCCCCTGAATGAATAAGCATGTGATAATAAGGGGCATCATTATGACCGAAACAAAATTTTTAATTTTTTTTATTCTTTTTAAAAAAATCAACACAAAAACACAGTAACGACACAAAAATGAGAAAACCAAGAGAAGACCAAAAAATACAAGATACAAATAATATATACAAATAAACAACATCTCTCCTCTTTTTTTACAACAACAAAAGGAGAAGAAGAAATAAAGTACATAAATGTCTGATGTCATATGAGAAGCGTTTTATAATTGATCGTAAAAGAGACTAAATTGAAACTTGCAATAATAAGATTAATGTTCATCAGAGAAAAAAAAAGTTTCATATCATTTAAATTAAGATATAACACAGATAAGTAAAAGATATCAAGGTCATAAAGCATGCTAGATAATGAGATAAGGAGAATTATTGCAAAAGTGATGAAAGTAAAATTAATATAAGTCAAATTTTAATACAAGATATAATTGAACATTAGATTAATTTGAAATTAAAGATTGAAAGATAAAGAAAAGAACAAAATACTTGTGATGCTTTAAGCATCCTTTCAAGGCTTATGGCACCTTTATTAACATATTCGTCCTCAAAATAAAAATTTTTGAATTTATCACTCACACTATATTCAACATCCTTAATAAATTTAGCATTGCCCATCTAAAAAAAAATTATTTGAGGAATCATAAAATTTAAAACCTTTTGACCTTTTAGAGTATCCAACAAAATAGCAACTAACATTTCTTGAGTCCAATTTTATTTCATTAGGTTTATAAGACCTAGTCTCTGCTGGATATACCTAAACATGAATATGCCTAATATTAAGCTTTTTTCCAATCCATAACTCATATGAGGTTTTATTTACTATTTTACTTGGAACTCTATTAAGAATATAAACTGCAGTCTTTAAGGCTTCTCTCTAAAGTAATTCTGGTAATGAAGAATGACTAATTATACTTCTAACTATATCCTTTAAGGTTCTGTTTCATCTTTTAGCTATACCATTTTGACTTGGAGTCCATGGCATAGTGTATTGAGGAACGATGTTATATTCTGCTAAATATCTCACAAAAGGGTTTAGACATTGTTCACCCGATCCATCATATCTATCACAGTATTCACCACCACGGTCAGATTTGACAGCTTTAATCTTCTTACCAAGTTGATTTTCCACTTCAACTTTGAAGATCTTAAATATATCCAGAGACTCTAATTTTTCATGTATTAAGTATAAGTACCCATAACAAAAATAATCATCTATTAATGTAATAAAATACTGTTGACTATTCCAAGAAGTTTTAGGGAATGTACCATAAATATCAGTATGTATTAATTCCAAGACATTTAAACTCTTTTTAGCACCTAATTTCTTAATATTTGTTTGTTTTTTCCTTAATACATTCAATACAAATTTTAAAATCAGTATAATTAAGAGAATCAAGAAATTCATCTAACACAAGCCTTTAAATTCTTTGTTTAGAAATATGTCTTAAGCACTCGTGTCATAACATAAAGGAATTCTCATTAGTTAATTTTCTCTTTGTACCAAAATTATTTATATGCAAAGTTTTATTTATCTGTGAGGTAAAAATATCAAATTTCTATAGATTATCAATCAAAGAATCTGTACTAATGATTTTTGAATACTTAAAGAGACTAAATTTTTTATTTCCAAATGAATAAGAATAATCAGATTTGTCCAAACATGAAATAGAAATATGATTCCGTCAAAATAACGATACATAAAAAGTCTCACACAAATCTAAAGTACAACCAAATTTTAAGTACAATCTATATAAGCATACAGCTTTAATATGAGCTTTATAACCATTTTCCACATAGATGAATCTTTCAGCATCAATTGGTACTCTACTCCTTAGGCAACCCTGCATAGTCACACTTATGTGAGTAGTTGCACCTATATCTATCCACCAAGTGTGATATGTTACGTAGGCCAAATTAACTTTAGAGCAAATAAAATTCAGAAGTTTGCCCTTTTTGACGAGCCAATTAGTATATTTTGGATAATCCTTCTTCACATGCCTAGTCTTCTAACAAAAAAAAAAAGTAATAATCTGATCTTTCTTCTGTTGCACTTTAGATTGTGAAGTCCCTTTATCTGCAGCTCCTTTAATTTTATAATTCATTTTTCTTTTGGTAGCAAAATTATGAGAGGAAGAAGCTAAGTGAGCATTTTCTATCTTTTCCTGTTTCAATCTCTCTTCCTCTTGCACAAACTTAGCAATGAGCTCATTAAGAGTCCATTTTTCCTTTTGAGTATTATAACTTATCTTAAAAGGACTGAATTGTGTAGGAAGAGAGATCAATACTAGATGTACAAGAATGTTGTCAGATAATTCTAACTTTAATGCTCTTAGCCTTGTAACAAGATTAGACATTTTTATAATGCATTCTCTTATGTTTCCTTTGCCTTTATATCACATTAAAACAAGTTTACTAAGAATAGTATTTATTTTGACCTTTTTAGAACCTGCGAAATGATTTACTATTTGGCTTAGGAACATCTTAGCATTTTCCTCCTTAGGCACTGCAACCCTGATGGTATTTAAAATTGAGTGCTTCATGATCATAAGACTCATGCGGTTTGCACGCTCCCACTTTTAAAATTTGTCATTTGTTCAAAAGTGCTTTCTGCAGTAAGGGCAGGAGGGAGCCATTAAGAACTGGAATGTTATTCAAATTGACAAATATAGAAGAAACATTAACTAAAAAAGAACAAATATATCATATTGCCAGCATGAGATCACCTTAGTGCGCCGCTCTGGCGATTTAGGGCATCCCGTCCCGAGCGCCTCCGTTCGTGATTTTTTGCTCTTTCTTCTTCATTCCGGCTTTTGAGTTCTGTTTTAGGAGTGTAGATCGTTGAGTTTTCTTGGCCCTGGTGGGCTTTTCTCTCATGGCGGAGGTTCCTCTGGGGAACCCGTGGGGGAAAGCTTCGGAGCTGGAGGTTTCGAAGAAAAAAGGTTTTTTTTTCTTCTTGATGCTGAGGGATCTTCGTCGCCTTCGAGATCTAGATCATTTAAAGATGTTTTATCCGGTGCTGCATCCTCAGGTGATATTTTTCCAAATGTGCAACAATCGATTTTTAATGGACATCCGTCTGTTTTACTTTTGGATGAGGAAGTCCTTAAACTAGCTTCGCCTTTTCAATTTACTTTGGTAGGGAAATTTGGAGTGCGAAGACCGAATCTGGATCTATTCATAACTTTTTTGCTTCTCTGATATTGTCGGGTTTTTATTCTGTTGGATTACTGGATGCTAGGCATGTGGCTATTCAATTGTCTAATGATTTAGACTATAGTAGAGTTTTTGCTAGAAGATCCTATTTCATTCATAACTGTCAAATGCGTGTGCTAAAATGGACGCCTTTCTTTGATATTAAGGAAGAATCTCCTATCGTTCCTATCTGGATTTCGTTCCCGAATTTACGTTTGCATTTCTTTAATTCTAAGATTTTACATGCATTGGGTACCATTTTTGGGAGACAGTTACAGACGGATCAGGCAACTGCGTCGAGAACTCGGCCTTCGGTTGCTAGAGTTCTAGTTGAAGTGGATATTTTGAAAAAACATCCCAAGGAGATTTGGGTTGGATCCAAGGCATATGGTTATTTGCAAAAAGAAGAATTTGAGAAAATATCGAATTTCTGTACACATTGTAAAGTTCACGGGCATGCGAATGTGGATTGCTTTAAAATTCACCCATAATTGAAAAAAACTGTTAATTATGACAGTGTGAGGCCTGGCTCTGCCGTGAATAATCTTGTAGAAGTGCCTATCGTGGAAAATAAAGAAGAGAATCAGGTTATTCCGGTGGAACCGTCTCAGACGGAGCATAATAATCAATTAGTTGGTAATGAAGAAAATTGTGATAAGGTTAGAGAGGAAATTGGTAATACTGATAATATGGATTTGATGAATTCGAACAAGGGAAATCAATCTAATGAGGCTCTTAGAGAGCCGGAGAATAGTTCTTCCACATCTAAGGGTCCTAAACTTGTTATTTTGGTTGATGATTTATTAAATGAATTGCCTATTAATTCTAATTCTGTGGCAATTGAGAATGCTTTACTTTCTAAATAGGGAAACAGGGATGAGGAGATAAATAGTGGAGGGGTGTATGCTGATTCTTTTGAAGAAGGAGAATTTATTCCTCCTACAAATGCTGATGCCTCTTTGAATGTCTATTCTCCTAAATTGAAAGGTCAAAATAATGGGGAAGATGAATGGATTCTTAAGGGTGGTAAGAAAAAGGGTAAGCAAGGTAAAAATGCTTGTCCGGCTACTACTAGATCCACTAGAGCACAAACTTCTGCAAAAAATGATAATGATTAAAGCTATTATGTGGAATGTTAGGGGTATTGGTGGTAAAGATTCGAAAACTAGAGTTAAAATCTTTGTAGAATTCATAATATTAAACTTCTTATCTTAAGTGAACCTATGATTAATGCTGATAAGATTGTGGAAACTGCTAGATTTTTAGGTTTTCATATGTTTTTTGCTAACTGCTCTAATAAATTATGAATTATGTGGCATAATTCTATCTCTCTTGATATCATTGTGGATTATCAACAAGTTGTCCATTGTCATATTAATGTTAGTAATAAAAATTGTTTTGCATCCTTTGTTTATGCTGCCTCTACTAGAATGAGTAGGCTTAATCTGTGGGAGCAACTTTGTAATTTTTCTACTAATATTAATGGGCCGGGGTGTGCGGGAGGTGACTTTTCTGGGCCGTGGTGTGTGGGTGGTGATTTTAACATCATTTCTAATGCTAGTGAAAGAAGGGAGGGTTATCAGCCTAATATTAAAGCTATGGAAGATTTTAATGATATGATTAATGAGTGTAATCTTAATGATATTGGTTTCTCTGGTAATTCTTTTACTTGGAGTAGGGCTAACCTATTTCAAAGGCTGGATAGATTTCTATTTAATAATGATTGGTTGTCTCACTTTTCTACTACTAATGTTGAACACTTGAGTAAAACCATGTCTGATCATGCTCCTCTTCTTCTGAATATTAATATTTTGAATCAGAGTGGTTCTTTTGCTTTTATATTTTTGAATATGTGGATTATGCATGATAGTTTCAATAAGGTTGTTGAAAATAATTGGAATGCCCCTGTTTTTCCTGATAATAATATTAGTGGTTTGCTGAGAATGCCTGAGGTATTGGAATAAATTTGTTTTTAAAATGTTTTCTCTAATATTATTGAAGCTGAGTCCAGAGTTGATGAGTTGGAAGGTATTTTTCTTGATAATCCTTCTGAGGAGAATATTTTAAATTTAAATAATGCTAAAAATGATTTATGTCTTCTTCAATCTCAAGAAGAAGCTTTTGGAAGCAAAAGGCTAATGCTAAATTTATTTTGGAGGGGGATAGGAATACCAAATTTTATCATGCTATTGCTAATAAGAATAAAACTAAAAGTAAAATTCATAAAATTATTAATAGTGATGGCATTATTTTGGAGGAAGATGAGGAGATCTGTAAGTCGGGGGTTGATTTCTTTGTTAATATGTTTAATAAACATGCTAATACTATGCCTATTTCTGATAATTCTGTTATTCCTAACCTTATTAGTGAAGATGATAATAATATACTTTGCCATTTTTCTTCTAATATTGAAATTTGTGATGTTATTAAGGATATGAATGCGATGCTACTGCTGGTCCGGATGGATTTACTACCAAATTTTTTCAAAATTCTTGGGAGGTTGTGAAGGAGGATGTTATTAATACTGTGTTGGATTTCTTTGGTGGTAATCCCTACTCGAAATTCTTTTCTTCTTCTAATATTGCTCTCATCCCTAAAAAAGAGGGAGCTAATGCTTGGACTGATTTTAGACCTATAAGTTTGTGTACCTTTTTTAATAAACTGAATTCTAAAATTCTAGCTAATAGATTGTCGAAGATTTTACCTAGGATTATCTTTGAATCAAATTGGTTTCGTTAAAGGTCATAGTATTAGTGATAATGTGTTACTTGCTCAGGAGCTGACTCATGATATTAATACGAAGGTTAATGGTGGTAACATTATTTGGAAATTAGATATCACTAAAGCCTATGATAATTTGGATTGGAACTTTCTATATAAAGTGCTTTCCCTATTTGGTTTCAATCAAAAGTTCATTTTGTTAATTAAAAATAGTGTGGAAAACTGTTTCTTTTCTGTGATTATTAATGGTAGAAATCATGGGTATTTTAAATCTTCCAAAGGCCTTCGTCAAGGTGATACTATTTCTCCTTCTCTTTTTATTATTGCTATGGAGTATTTATCTAGAGGTTTGGAGGAGCTTTTTGCTAAGAATATTAATCTGAATTTTCGTACTAAAAAAGGCTTTCCTATTAGTCATTTGAGTTTTGCTGATGATTTCATTTTATTTGTGAATGGCTCTATTAAAAATGTTAAAATTTTAATGAAGTTTTTGGATAAATTTAATGCTTACAGTGGTTTGGCTTTCAGTAAAGATAAGAGTATTTTTATTGGTGCGAAATATATAAATCAGAATAGAATTCATGAGATTCAAAGGGTTTGTGGTTTTAAAGCTAAAAATCTTCCGATTAAGTATTTGGGAACTCCTATCTATAAAGGTAAAAAGAAGAACTTTATTTTTGAAGATATTTTCACTATTATTCAAAAAAAACTTACGAATTGGTCATCTAACTTTCTGTCTTTTGGTGTGTTTTGATTGAAAAATATAAGTTGTTTTGAAAAAGTATTAATTTTATTTGGGAATATTAACTTTTAAATTTTGAAATTGAACACGTCATTATAAACAATATATCGCCTCGAAAGACGATCATATCGTTCCCTAATAGGTTCAAATTTCAGAATTCTAATTTTATCCGGATTATCGTAGTCAAACTCAAGGGGAAATATCATATGATCTCGAAGGACCAAAATGACGTTCAATCAAATTTTTAACTATAATAATTCGGATAAGAGATTGTTAATTTCATAATCAAAATAATAATAATAAATAATATATCTTTCCGAAGAAAAATGATATTACATATTATCGATGATTTAAATATGACGATAACGATCACCATTTTTGTTTGAATTCCCAAAAATACTTAATTGGAAGTTTTGAAAATTTTGATTTTGAAAATCAGGTCTGGGTTACTAAATCTCCTACGAGCGCAAGCCCTCGTAGTTAATTACATCGTAGAAAATTTGGAATTTTTCTACGAATACTCTCGATTAAAATAGCGGTAGAAATTTCATTTTAGATTTTCAAAGATCGATATCAAAGGAGAAAAAGGGTAGGAATTTTCAATCGGGATTGGTTCGATGTTTGAACACTTATTTCTGAAATCAAAGGAGGAGAAGTAGGAGGTGTTTTAGGATTCTGAATTACTTCAGAAACGCCTCAGCCTATCCTACGTGTTAGGCTTGAATTTGATTGAAAGAGATTTTTAAGTTAAATGGTCAATTTTATTAGAAAATTGGGACTCAATTCCCGGAGGTTGAGGTCTTATAGCCCGAGCTTGCCTCAGAACCTAAGTCTAAATTGGGCATTTAAAAGTGCCCCGAACCTAGCTAATGCAGTGCAGATCTGGTCTTACCCCGGCCTGGATTGGGGAGCCAGCTAACCACCTAATCGATTTAAAATAAATGAATCCGGACTTTTATGAAAGAGTGGTATCACTATAGGAAAATCACTCATTTCCGACGGAAATTGGGCATTTTCCGGCGGTTTTGTAATTTAGCGGTGGTTTTCCGGCGGTTTAAATGCTGCCGGTAAAAACTGCGTAGAAAAATAAATTCCGGCGGTTTTTTCCGGCGGCAAATTTTTCTAATTGGCCCCTTTGACTTATGCTGGGTGCAAAATGCTAAGGATTAAT
>NW_021318618.1:6339581-6356473 GCF_001605985.2 Dendrobium catenatum | reverse complement strand
TTAGTATTTAATCTATTATATAAATCACTAAAAGCTAATGTCTTTGCATCGCATATGGCTTTCTTAGCATCCTTACGAGCAACTTTATATATTTCCCAATTATCGGAATTTTTAAAATTAAACCAATTTTTATAGCAAAGCTTCTTATTTTTTATCTTTTCTTGCACATTAGGATTCCACCACCAACTATTTTTACTATTAGGAGCTTTTCCCTTTGATACTCCAAGGACATCTTTTGCAATATTCTTAAGATCACTAGCCACTTTTTCCCACATAATATTAGCATCCTCATGCACAGACAAAATCTTACAATCTAAAATCTTATCTCCAAAAATATTTTTGTTAATATTCTTTAAATGCCCCCATCTAATCCTAGAAAATTGTTTTACTTTATTTTTTATTTTATGTCCCTTTATCTTAAAGTCCAAAACTAAATTTTTAGCTAGGCATAAACTTGATTGAAAAAATTGATATATTATTATCTCTTTATACTCTTCTTTTTTGTTCGGCTTTGATGAAATGGCTATAGAATTGAATAAAAATGGAAAATGATAAAGTGTGGGATAGATTTGAATGTTGACATACATCACATGAGCTTGACATGAGAAAGAGTAATTAAAAAAAAATGTTTTATATATATTTATGTACATTAAATGTTAAGAAAAATAGAGATAGAAAATATTAGAAATGACATATATTTATTAGATTTAAATGAGAATTTGATTCTTAGCTGATCTCACATAGCGGGATAAAGGCTTGATGTTGATGTATATTTATTAGGGACTATGCATGATGTTTGTGGAATCATGTACATAGGAGTTTTCTTAATATCCATTAACTTGGAGTTATTTGGTTACAAGTGGGATTTAATTCAAGTAAGGTTTAGTGAATATTGTAAATTTGAATTTAGTAAGTCCTATTGCTGGTTAATTTTAAAAGTTATTTAGCATGATAAATTTTAAATCCGACTTAGTTTTAATAAAATATTTAACAAATTATTACATGATTTAAATTTTAAATGAAAAGAAGAACATATTGATGTAAGAAAAGGATGAAAAATACTAATTAAAAATAACTTCAATAAAAATAGTGAAAAAGAAAAATAAAAAAGAATTTTATTATTAATAATATATAGGAGAATAATAATTCAAGGTTATAAACGATATGTTGGAGAGGAGTTAAGGGCAATCAAAGAGATCATAATATACGTGTTAATGTGCATGTGTCATCAGACTTGATTTTTAATGCTTGGGCATATTTCAAGGATTATATTAAGACTATATAAATTATTTCTAGTATTTAAAGATGTTTATTCATAGTTTCCCCACTTTCAAGAATCCATTACCTTCATAATTTCATCAAGTAACTCTTGTTACATAATAGATTCTTTAGGCATTTATGTTATGGTATGCTTAAATAAATGGGGAGAAAGAAGCAATATTAAGATGGAAGTGAAACTTCTCAAAATATCTCCAAGCCTATTATGGATCATTTTGAAGTGTCTATAAATTAAGTATTCCCAAGTAGGCAATGAGCTAAAATTAGTGGATTCAAAAGCTAAAAAGGTGAATTTTTTAAGAGGAGTTTCATTCCTCAACTCATGGAGTTAAGATAATGACATCTAGCTAGGAAGATGATGTTTTTAAGGAGTATGCCTCATGAGGGAAGAGCTTTCTCGTTGACCCAGGATTCATCTTCAAAAGATAGCGATAATGATGACGATGAAGATAAGAGTGATGAATCAAGTTCTTATCATGCTCCAACCTCTATTATATAAGTTATCATACAAGAAGAAGAAGCCTATGAACTTATTTTAATTGTGAAAAATGTTGAAGAAAATTATAAAGAGAAAAATAATTGAATTGCATAGTCTATTAAAATTCAAAAAATTGATTGAGCCAATAATTATCAATAAAATGAAAGATTTTTTATCTTACTACTCTTGTTTGCCTCAATCCTCTAAAACGAT
Source organism: Dendrobium catenatum (assembly GCF_001605985.2). Classification (NCBI taxonomy): domain Eukaryota; kingdom Viridiplantae; phylum Streptophyta; class Magnoliopsida; order Asparagales; family Orchidaceae; genus Dendrobium; species Dendrobium catenatum. Next base: position 6,354,504 of record NW_021318618.1, on the reverse strand, counting down.
TCCTTTGAGAAGATTTTGGAAATATTTTGTAGTTTACTAAGTGAGCTAGGTCCACTTATAAAGTTGAAAGGATAGGGAAGTCCTGCATCATCCTTATAGGCAAGCGACTGTTTGAGAATGAATCATAGTGATATTCTCGACTAAACATTAGCTCTTTATGAGTTGAAGTGATATTCAAATTTATCCTCCTCGATAAACTATTACAGAGGATGGATGAGTTTTGCTTTAAGTGTTTTGATGGTTAATTTTATTTTTAAATATTTTGGGATTGATATTTGTTGAGTTTTGAATTTAGTAGGTGTTTGGGTGGCATTTTCTTGCTAGTGAACTCCTCCAATTGATATTTTTTGTCAACATGGCCATCATTGTGACATTATTGTGTAATTTTTATTTTGTTTGTTGAACCTTGTCGATTGTCAGCTACTGACAGAGGATCAGGTTCTTCGCGGGCTTTATATATTTGTTAGCGAAATTTCATGATTATCGATCTTGAAATTTGAAATCAATTGATGTTTAAATACACCCACTTCAGTAAGATTTCTAACTTCAACCAAACAAATGAAGCCTTAGTAGAAATGAAAATAAAGTTAAAAGGTGAAATGTGCAACTCTAAGAAGATCATAAAATTTAAATGGGACAAAAAAGTTCTAATTGCAGGACAACCAACTCTCTAGCAATATATTTTTTTTTCAACATAGGCAAGAAATGAGTAATCACACTTGCTAGGACAGACTACCTGTATTTAGTGGCGGAGGCACAATGGGGGCACTGGGGGCATGGGCCTCCACTGGCCAGATGAATTTTTTTTTTTAATTTTATTTTTGATAAAAAATTTATATACAAACATAGATTAAAAATCTAATAGTTGCGTCCAATACAAAAAAAAAAAAAAAAAAAAAACGTCTATCCTCATCTTGAAAAAAAAAAAAAAAAAAAAAATATCGTCTATCCTCATCTTGACGTTACCGTGGTCGTCCTCGATCAAATTTTCTCATTGGTGTTCTCTCATCCACACCAGTAAGCTGAAATTGCGAGTCTCTCTCTCTCACTCTCTCTCTCCGTAGTTGTTTATGAAAACCATAATAAAAATTTATTTTGTTCTCTCTAACACTTTCGGTGTGTGTGAAAGGTCATCTCTCTCTAGCTGTCTAGCATCCCTCTAGCTGGTATGTGCCAAAAAGAACTAAAAAAAAACAATTTTTGCTCTCTCTACTATTTGTATTTTTATATTGTTTTCTTTTAACCAAATTATTTAGTTATATTTTTTTAAAAAAAATTGTTAAATTAATTTTTTTTTAAACTAAGCAGTACAATTTTGTTTAATTTTAAATAATTTTTTCCATATAGTTTTTATTTATTTTTTGTCATATATATGGAGAAAATTTTCAAAAGAAATGCTCAAGTTGTTGAAGAAAATGTTAATTGTGTTAATAGTAATACAAAGTTCAAATATCTTCCTGTAGAAAAATTTGATGATTTATTGGTTAACCTTGGATTAATTTTTTTTTTTAATTATCATCATAATGATGGGGATATAATGAGAAGAACATACTTATTAAGAGGTCCTTATCAGCCTCGAGATTATGAATTCCCAAAAATACAAATTGGAAATAAATTACATAGGTTTAATTTTGCATGGTTTAACAATTACAAAACATGGTTAGAATATAGTCCCATCAAAGATGCAGCTTATTGCTTATTTTTTATCTTTATAGATCAGAAATAGGAACCAAACAAGTGGTAATAACTTCGACATAAGAAGATTTCAAAATTGAAAAAAAGGAAAGATTTCAAGTACATGTGAGATGAAAATGGTTGAGGGTTCTTTTCAATATTGATAATTTTTGCCCCCACATAAAAATTTTTTGGCTCAGCCCCTGTCTGCATTTACTATTTAGAATTTAAATAAGAATAAGAATCATGAAGGCCTAAATTCATTGTAGACTATCACCTTTTTCTATTGATTCTTACCTTTTCACTCATACTATAGATTCTATTAAAGTTTCTTCTTTTATGCTGGATAATGTTTGGAATGTGGACAAGTTGAATAGTTGTGTGCCTAACTGCTTAGTTGATATTATCAAGAACATTCCTTTACAAGTTAATTGCAATGATAAAATCTTATGCTCAGCCATGGCTAATGGTAAGTTTCATGACTTACGTAAGATTTGGGACAAAGTGCGTATTTCTTATGATAAATGTCCTAGATTTGCGGCTATTTGGCATAGTTCCTTTCCTATTACTTACTCTACTTTTGTTTGGAGATGTTTAAAAGGCTTCCTTCCGGTTGATAATTTGTTGCAAAAAAAAGCTTTATGTTGGCATCGAAATGCTTATGTTGTGACAATTTATTTTGGCCTCGAAATGCTTATGCTGTGCCAATAGTGAGGATATTGATCATATATTTGTGAATGATTTGGTGGCAGATCAAGTGTAGTTTTACTTCAATGACATTGCTGGTAAGAATTCTTTGTCTAATCTTTATACTTTACCTGATATGTTGGATGGCTGGTTACATTCCACTAAAGGTCATTTTTTTAACCTGTTGTCGATCCTCATTTTATGGTATCTATGGAAAGCGTGTAACGAGGCTAAACATGAAAATATTAAGATGGAGGCATCTTTAGTTATTAATAATGTAAAAAGAAAGGTGTTACAGTTGTATAATTATAAGATTATTACTTGTAAGACCTTCTCTAGATGTAAGCACTTAGCTAGAATTTGTGGTATTAATGTGGACTGGGTGAACAGTGCTATTGAGGATTCTTTTATTGTGTGGAGGAAGCCTATACCTCCTTTTGTGAAATTAAATAGTGATGGTATGGTGGGTTTGGCGAAGGCTGGTGTGGGTGGCCTCATTCGGGATTGCAGTGAGGACATATTAGCTGCTTTTTCTGCTCCTTTACAGCAATTGGATGTGCTGGTGGCTGAGTTATATGCTTTGTTATTTGGCTTGGAGCTGTGTATTAAAATTGGGCGTAATTGGGTGTGGATTGAAGTTGATTCTTTGTGCCTTGTTCAAATTATTAGAGATGGATTTTCTGGAAATGCTCAACATTTTTATATTATTAGAAAAATTAAACTGCTTTTGAATGCTATGAAGTTTGAAATCTCTCATATATTTAGAGAAGGAAACGGATGTGCTGACTGGTTAGCTAAGAAGGGAGCTTATCTTAATGATTATGAGGAAGTGGATACTCTGAATTTAGATACTACTTTTAAAGGTTTGTTGATGATTGATAAATCTTCTCTGCCCCACGTTAGGTATGGGTAATTCCTGTGTTCTTCATTATTTTGATGATGTTTTTGCTGATGCTGTCTCTGCTGTTGTTGTTTGTGTTCTTGGGGTGTTGTGTTTTGTTTATGTGGCGGATGGCTTTGGTTTTTTGGTTGATTGCTGGTGGCTGCTAGTTATGGAGTTATTTCTGGTTGTCTGTGATGGCTGGTCTCTGTTTTCGTGTTAGTGTTAGTGTTATTGCTATTTACCTGAACATTAACTGGGGTTACATGCTCTTTTTGTGGATTATGTTATATTTCTGGATGGTCTTTAATGACTTTGGTTTGTGTGCTACTGTTGCTGATATTTTGATGGTTGGTGGGCAGTATCTGGTGTCGTTTTGGGGGATTTCTAGAGCCTGTTGGTTTCTGAGGCTTTTTGGGATGTCTATTACTGCTGTTAAAGATTATTGGTTATGGTTGCTGATTGGGCTTTTTACTGTGGTCTTTAACATGGCTGGGTGTTATCCTACTGCTGCTGGTTTTGACCTTGTTGTGGTGTTTGTTTTGGATAATTTTGTTTTCTGCTCTGAGTTACTAGACAGGGGTGCTTTTTCTGGTTTTTGTTTTCCCTCTTTCTGCTGGGGGACTATTAAGTGTTGTTTGGGAAAATTCTGTAGTGATTTTACCTGCTGTTGTTTCTTTCAAGATGGGAATTTTATTTTAAACGTCTTCGATTTGTTTGTTCTCTCGGGTTATAAGCATTGGAATGGTGGAATTGACAAGATGATTTTTGTTGGTCATTCTAATTTTGGGGCTGTGGTTTTCTGCTATGCTGCTGCTAACCTCTGGCAGAGTTGGTATCACTGGACTCATCTTCGTTTTTTGGTTTTTATTGATGCTAGTTTCTATGATTATTATACTATTTTTGTGATATCTACCTGCAGGAAGTTATACACTTTTCGTGGTAAAATCTGCTCTGTCTACAAGGTATTTTTATTTTGGTTTTTAGCAAATTTTGGTTGTTGTTACTGGTTTTTTTGCAGGAAGACTGAGCAGAATGTCATCATCACGAGCTTCCTTTTTTGGGTTCTGTTGACTCACAGACCTAGTTTAATATTGCATTATTTTTGTAATTGTAGAAAAAGGAACCACCGGCTCATAGGTTTTGATTTTACTTTTTTACTTGTAGCTGTTTCGAGCAGTAGTGAGCTGGAGGTTCCTTCTAAGGACCTTGTAACCGCTTTTTTTGAATATTAATGCGTAGGCCCCATGAGTGGGTTTTAACAAAAAAAAAAAAAACATTTCAGGATCAGAACATCATCTAAAATCGCTCAAGTCAAATAAAGAAGAATGTCAACACATATCAATTTTCTGAAGTTTGTATCACTTATTAAAAGAGAAAGTTTATAGGAATAGAGACTTTAAAACCAAGATAAGCACAAAGGAATTAAGATGAACCTAAACTTCTGAGGCAGGAAATCCATGAAATCTTCTACTTTTTACAACTTTCTGGCTCTGGTAACATTATGACAGGCGATGATTGCAATATTTTTGCAAATTGGTTGTAAAAGTGATTTTCAATCATATTTTTTCTATAATTCTAAAGAACTATTTAAATCATGTAAAAAACTCATTGGTTTTCTACTTTTCTTCTTTGTGTTACAATGATCAGTTACCTGATGAGTTACCACCACATCTATACAAAATCCACCTAACTATTACCTATGATAAACTTGGTACCTAAGAATAATGAAGCCTTCCATCACTAAGAGTCACAAACATGCATTAATTTCTAACAATGACATTTGATAACTTAGACTTTGTTTAAAATGGCTTTCTTACTACATTATGAAGTAGCTTTTCAGCATAAAAATTTCTTAAACTGAAAAATTTTGGACTATAAATATGCATCACAAAGAAGTAAGAATGATGTCACAAATAAAGTCTTAATCTATTATTATAATTTAAGATTAGGATAATACCATATTTTATGAAAATTTCAAAAATATTTTGGATACATTCTTAAGCATAGAATTAACCATAATTTGGGGAATCTTCAGTAAACTTTCATCATTTATGTACTTCAAATATATATCATTGAGATTTCATAGTGAATTAGATGTCAAATTTGTCAAAAAATAACTCATAGAATTATTATCAATGAATTACAGTTATAAAATATTAAATATACAAGTTTCATCTCAATTATATACACCAATAGATAGAACTAAAATTACTTTAATTTAGAGTTTTATTTTTGGAATTTCCTCTAAAAATGTAAGGGCGAATAGTTCTTCATTTTTGGAATTTTCTCTCACACCTCACCATTATCTATAGAAGAGGAGCTCAAATTTTTAGACTTCTCACTCCATTAAAAAGTACCAGACACTTATTTATGAACGTTATATTCCAAAACCTCTGATCACTTCACTAGTCATATCTCCAATCTCTCCAGATCAACACATGAATGAGAAAAGTGATTCACTACCAAATTGTCATCTTCTTTTATAAACTATGTGGAGAGACTTTATGTCGCATTGATGCATCGACAATTTTTTAAATTGGGAGCCAAGTGTTTTAATACGTTGGATAGAGATCTCAATCTATCATGTCATCTTGTAGGGGTGTAAATGAGTCAAGCTAAGCACCAGTCACTCATGATTTGAATTTAAGTTTGAGCTTGAATAGTTAGATGAGTTTGAGATCAGGCTAAATTCTACGATTTAGAGCTTGAATAGTTTTCTTTTTGGAAGTACGTGAAGAACTGACAAAATCGAAAATTGCACCAATATAAATGTCAATTGGCCCAATAATGGACTGATAAGCAAGCCTAGTAAACTTATCTAGGCCGGGCCATTATATAATGAGCTTCTTGTGCAAATGCAGCGGGCTCTAAAACTCCATGAGAGGAAAAAAATTTAGTTGTGCTAACCTAATATACGTACTTGGGAATTGTAAATAGGGAGGTATTACATAGTTAGGCACATAATAGTTTTTATGAAGAAACTAACAAGTCCCCAAGCCCAACACCAGTAAAAAATCTCTAACTACTCTGAGTGGTCATCAATTTCAAAATAATTTTAGGGCATTACAAAAATTATCATAATTTTCTTTGAATATATAAAATTCATAATTTTTGAATCTAAAATATTTTGTCTAATTGATGGATGAAACCTTATTTTGTCACTATCATATGAGTTGTGACAACCTCTAGGACGAACAACAAATTACTGTTAGTAGCATCAAGAGTTGACTTGTTTAGGGTTTCCCAAGGTTGGTGCTTTGCACACGAGAGCCTTGAGGGTCTCTCCCAAACCTCAATATAATAAAGAAAAGAAGGAACATATTACATGGTCGGGCACCATAAAGTCTCTCCTCATAGTGCTTTCTTATGATGGTTGTCCTCTAAAAACTTAAAGGGCGAATATTTCTTCATTTTTGGAATTTGCTCACACCTCACCATTATCTATAGAAGATGAGCTCAAACTTTTTGACTTCTCACTCCATAAAAAAGTATCAGACATTTTTTTATGGACGTTATACCAAAACACCCCTGATCACTTCACTAGCCATATCTCCAGCCTCTCCAGCCCAGTAACATTATTGAGTGGAGGGGAAGTTTGAGAAAAAGTGATTCTCTACCAAAATTATCATCTCCTTTTATAAACTTAAAGGTGAGATGTGACACACTTATAGATTTGAAGCATATGACTTTAGCTGATAGATAACCTATTATATAGGTTAAAGAATCATGATTGGTAAGAAATTCATCTCCACATCTCAAATTTCTAACCCCAAAGGCCATATGAAAATTGTAAAAACCTCTTTAATTCTCCAAAAATATATATGAATTTAACTTATTTGCGAAGGTTGGAGCTTCTTCAACCACAAACACATAAAGTTAACGTCAAACTCATGAGAAACTTCATTAATCCAGAACCTTAGTGATATGGAATGAGGTCATTATTTACCATAAAATGCGTATTTGTGCTTAAATTTTATTTGAGGTGACAGTCATCTACCCTTCTATTTTTGTGCTTTAAATATAACTCAAGAATGTATTTTTTTTTGGGACATTTATGCCTTTTAAGACAAACTCATACACACAACGCATATACAAAGACTTGAACCAAGACCTTTTAGTTGGAAGCCTAAGTTCACAACCAACAGGCCAAGGTGAGCTGTGTCTCAAGAATATATTTTCTTACCAAGATTAGCCATTTGAATCTATTTATTTATTAAATGTGCACTACATAGAAAATAAATAGTATACATTTTAAACAACATTCATATACAGATCTACAACACACAACACTCAAAATTAACAAAACTTACTAACACTAAGGGAAAAAGGAAGCATTACTTAATAATATTACACATTTAGCAATATCCTAAATTGCACATAACATACATTTATAGAAAGGAATATCTATTTTTCAAAGTGCCATCACCTTTAAAGTGAAATTGGCTTAATTATTATACAAATGATTTGCTCCCTAGTTTCAAGATCTGGCTCTCCATATCCATCTCCATATTGGTAGAAACATTGTGCTGTTCTTGGTATATCAAATAAAACTTTTCTAAAAGACTCCACATATTTTGAAGATATTACATGTTCTTTATTCAATTTCTTCCAATAGTTTCTTATCAAACATCTAATATAATCTCGAGCAGTTGTTTCTGAAACATTTTTCTCTTTCATATAACATTGAATTGATTTTGGAACATCTCCTCTTTGGATCTCTTCCTGTAATAAAAATGAGTAACATACCAAAAAAAAAGAAAAGAAAACATTAATACTATACATTTAATAAGAAATAAATGCTCACACGCACTTACCGTGCATGTTCCCAAATCATCATAAAGTCGTAAAAGCATGCATGAATAACGAACAATAGGTGGATAGAACTCCAAGCTTTTAATAGCTTCAAAAGTCAAATCATCACTTAGGCAATATGTTGCAGTTAGTACACAAATTCCTGATATGGTAACCCAAGCATTGTCCAAGTACTCGTCCAATGTAGGAGTATATCCATTATGATACCACATTGCTTCAATGAAATATGCTTTGCATAAATCGGCCCACTATAACACAATCAGAACTTATTTTGGTTAGAAAACTTATTCTGAATAGATCATTTTAGCAATTGAAAATCTTTTGTTAAAAGTTTGTAGCTTATATAACACAATTTTATGTCTAAAAATTGGAATATGAAGAAAAAGTTTAAATACATTTTTAAAAACTTAAAAGACATCCTGATTGAAATAATTGTTATATTACCATTCGTTTTAGGCATGGAAGAATGTCCAACTCTTTTTCCTTTGAAAATGAGGAGGCAATATCATCCATTGTATTAAAAAGTGTTGTCAAACATTTCTTCATGTAACCTGGAAGTTGTTGCGTTGTAGCTATATTCCATCTGAGAGTTCCAATTTTATTTTACAGTATGTTAGCTGAGGTCTAATTGAGTAAATATATTTGATTGCATTTATTGGTCGTTTTGTTACTATTATTTATCAATTTTTTATAATAATAACTAATTAAAACTACTTTATGCATATCAAATGATTTATTGCAGTTCCTTACGCTTCAATAGCATTTGTAAATAGCTTTAATTCATCCAAGGTACCATAGATATCATAAATATCATCAATTGTTGTTATGAAACTAATAATTTGTGTCATTGCTTTTCTGATTCTCCAGAGTTCAGGCTGAAATGTAAAGCCTATGGCCCATAAATAGTTCTCCACCAATCTATCTCTTACAAAATTAAGCCCACCACGAACAACATTGATATTTCTCCACCACCTAAGGATCAAATGGAAAGGCATCAATATTTCTCAAAATAATTGTAAGAAGATTGCACACATATACATAAATGAGAAACACAAACTACCTGGACAATTCCTGAAGCTCTGTCTTGTAGATACTCTGCACCATATTGAAATCAAGTTTAGCAAACTCAAGCAATGTGGGATTAAAGTTTTTGTGTCTCCCATATGCATCAATGAACCATCTAGTATGTAACCTTGACATTCTCCAATGCAAGGGTAGCTCCAAGGCATGTTCTATTTGTTCAACAAGTTGTGGACTTAGTAAGGATCTATCATGGTATTTTAAATGCTTCATTGCAAATTTTCCCGCCTCATCCAATTCATCCTCTCCTTCCATGGCAAGGAAGGAAGCCTCATATAAATTAAGCATTCCTTTGACATCTAATTGGTTGTTTTGATTGAAACTTTCTTCCTCATTTTTAAAGCAGCTTATCAAATCATCAAGTCTGCCAATTTAAAGAACATTTTAGGCATACTTGTTACTTATATGACATAGAATTGATATAACATTTGAAATTTAAGTAAGGAGAGTTTTATTTATTAGTATTTATGTCATATATTGAGAAAACATCTAGATGTAAGCCAAATTTCTAAATAGACATTAGGATAGCTAATTGATAGGTAAAAAAAAATTACAACAAAATATGAATTATTATTATCATCATAGCATCTAAATAAGATAAAATTAAAACTTACTCAAAATCTTGTATTTTTTATAATAATCTTAATAAAAGTGTTATATATAGGTAATCTATTAATTAGATTAACATTATTATTCTTATCATTATTTTGAACAAAAACTTTTCACAAATATTTCTTTACTTGAGCAAGAAAATGATAGAAAAAATGTGAACGTGTGACTTTTATTATATCCAAAGAGCAAAAAAACTATCACTTAAACCAAACTCTTAGGTTACATTTGCATTGAATTAATAAACTTTAAATGAAAAATTAATATGGCATGCATAAATTTGTTAGTGCATACCTTAGTATTGAAGCATTATGGATATCATGTTCTCTAACAAGTCTAAAGAGCAAAGCAAAATCATGAAGGTTGTTATTCTCTATCAAATTGTTGATATTTTTCTTCGACGAACTAATAGAACTCAACAAATTCTTGAGCTCTGCATCAAAATGATAACCAAGTCCTAGTTGACACAAGGTATCCACAAGTTCAAGTTGTTCAGTAAGACTATGTTGCTGGTTGATCAAAAATCTTACTTCCTCCATCAATTTCTCCCTTCGGTACATATACTTTTCCTCCTGCATAATGTAGTGATTATTCAACAACTTATGTTATATTATACTCATTCAACAAATAAGTAATACTATACCTATAGGATTAAATATACATTTTCAAAAATAATTGTTATTATTACTTTAACATTAAAGATATAAGTTCAATTGTATGCCATTATAACTTAAGAACATACATTATATAGTAAAGTTTGTGTTTAGATGCTTATAATGGTGATAATAAGTCAATTGAGCCATTTTTTTAGGCAAAGCAAATTGGCTTTTTGCCTAAAATTAGAAGAAAAGATGTTGAAGTTACAAGAAAAATTATCAATCCTAAATGTTTGAAAAAATGATTGAAAGAAAATATATTTTAGAGTAAAAAAGTAAATTATTTTACTTTCATTTCTATAATAAAAAACAAAACAAAACTATTAATATTGTTCTACAACTGCTAGCATGATCCAAGTACTAATTATTAAAATAAAAAGAGCAGATCCACACTTATTGTCTTCAGTCAAAGATCTTATATCTCGATCAAAGCCTTCTTATTTATGTAAAATAATTTATGTTTGAATAACAAAGATTAACCAAAGAAGAAAAAAAATGATTATAACGGTATATTTTGATTAAACAAAATCTTAAATAGAGTAAAAATTTGTTTATGCATAGCATTTTATAAACACTATTAATACTAATAGAAATATCTCTATCTAAGGTTTTATTTGGGATAGTTCTTGACGATATATGGTTATTTTGCTGCTTTCAAGAAATTTTTGTTCTACAAATTTTCTTTAGAAAGTAGTAAAAAAAATTTCTCAAACACAACTCAAGTGTTGATAAAATAGAAAAAGTTCTTCATAACTACTCAAAGCAATTTTGAAGATAACTAAGCCATCACCATGAAATCAATTTGCAGTGATTGTATGTAGCTATCATCCCAAATAGTTGGCTTATAATTTGCTGTTCTACGAACAGCTGGAGAAGAAGAAGTTGTGCTAGCAGTTGAAAGGCAGTGTATGTGATGAAAATTTATTCTTCTAGCAGAAGAAGATGTTGCAGTAGCAGTCGAGAGGTCGCGTATGGGATGAAAATTTATCATTATTCGCTGAAGAATAGGAAGCGATGGTGAGGAAGAGGAGCTCAAGAGTGGAGGCTTCTTGCTAAAAGGAAACAAAAAAGGGGTAAGCTGCACAGCCATATTAATATGCTTTAAAACAACTAATGAAGTATGCACTTGATAAAAAATGGAGGCCTTCATACCTATTTATATGAAGAAATAAATTACTAATAACACATGTAAAAATAATAAGAACGCAACGTAAGTTCTTACAAATAAAATAATTGTACTTTCATAAATGAAGCTGACATGTTCATTTTTTTTTTTTGTACTCAGTAAGCTTAAACATGCTATGAGATCATTTCCTTTTCACCAGTCCTACAGAAGAAAGAATCAAAGCAATAAAAAAAGAATAAAGCAACGGGACCACAGCATTGTGAAGAAAACAAGTATCACTAATTCTCTCATAGGTGTGCTAAAAGCAAAAGCAGGGAAATTTTGGGTGTTTAAACATTTATGTGGAGTTGTTCAATAAAAAAAATGGACATCCACAACATCGATGGATCATCATGTATGTAAGGCAGGGGCGGAACCAGCCCTAATTTCAGGGGGGGGAGCAAACTTATAAGGCATATGTGTTGAGAGTCTAAGGGAGCAGTACCTTTTGGCCGGGTTCGACCTATTGGGGGCAATTACCTAAAAATCATAGTATTTTGAAATTTTTAGGAGGGGCAATTGCCTAAAAACCCTTATAATAAAGACTAAAAAATAGATGAAGATGAACAAATTATCTAAAAATCATATATTTTTTTTTATGTAAGGGCACATCGTGTTAAACATTCATGATGTGGAGTTGTTCAATAATAAAAGGGTACATCCACAACATGCATGGATGAAGGGGCGGAGCCAGAAATTTTTATTAGTGGGGGCAAAATTTTATAATTTTTAATATATTCCTAGTTTTTTATAGATGATTTTTTCTATCGTTTTATTTAATAATTAATAATAAAATAATTTTTAGACTTTCAAAAATATAATTTATTACTTATAAATTTATGTCATATATGAAAGTTTTACTCTAAACTTTTCATATACTTTTGTAGGATTTAATAATAAATTAACTAAAAAATAATTGGCACTAAAGTTTTTCATGACTTACGAGTCTAATAAGTATTTCACAAATATTAATGAGTTATCTCTCATTGGAGATCGTTTTATCTAAAATGAACTTTCATATATATATATATATATATTTCTCCTTAAAAATGTACAATAAAAATACTTGAATGAAAGATTGATAGTATAATGTTTCATTAGCTCACATAACCTAGTTTTTTTTTTTTATTTAATAACATAAAATTGATTTTATTCATGATATTTTTCTTCCCAAATCCACTGCTGTGGGGTTTGAGCTAGATAATTTTTGTTAGAAAATATAATTAGAAATTTGTTCAATAATGAATGGAATGATCATTTGATTTGGTGAAAATTCTGCTTAAAAATATCATTTGAAATTTATCCAAAATCTCAATGATAACTTGAATTCATAAAAATTTTAAAATCAAATTGTAATGAATTAAATTTATATTCTATTAACTAATTACCTAACTGAACCTATAAAATATTTTCTTATTTTTCATGCCAGGCACGTGACCCTAGTGCCCCCATACTGGCTCCGCCAGTGCATGGATGCATCATCATGTATGTAAGTGCGCATCATGTTAAACATTGATGTAGAGTTGTTCAATAAAAAAGTAGACATCCACAACATGAATGCATCATCATGTAAGGGCACATCATCTTCAAAGAAGATGGATGGTTGATGATCCCTCCTTCCCTTTATCAATTCATTGGGCTAGACCAGAAGAGAAGCACCACATCAAAACACATTCCATAACAGCTTGTAATCATCCAATGAACCAAGGTTGCTTTCACGTGGGCAAGGGCGGATCCACGTGAAAGCAGTGCATATATTATATCACGTTGGAACTTTTTTTAAATATAAAATAAGAACACTGATGCCACTGATCAGCTTAAAATATTATTGGCTTGTCCTCAAAATTATTTGCTTCCAGAAAGATCTTCAATATTTTGTCGAGTTAGTCTCTCTTCATCTGAGATCTCCTTCCCTTCATCCACACATCACTTGGTAGAAAACATTAATGGTTGTCGTCAAAACACATGTGGCTCCATCGTAGGATTAGATCCACCAGAGATTCGACGATTAGTTGTTTTAAAATTTGGAAATATAATATTATTTACATTTTATAGTTGTTGTACGTTAGAATATTCATGATAGTAGAGAGAAAGAGAGTTTAACATCTTAAATTTATATGAATATCTACTACACACATAATTAGAGAAAAGTGTAAGAATCATAAGAGACATCATATTTTTTTTATATGAAAAACCCTAAAAGTAGAAAAACCATAAGATACATCACATTTCCGCTGCCTCTCGCCGGTGAGTCTTTTGTTTCCGGTCACCCCTCTACATCACTTATTTAAGCGTTCTTAGGTTTTTTTTTTTTTTTTTTAAGTTTAGGGTTTGATTTTTCAACTTATAGGAAATTTTTTTTTTTTTTGTTTTATTTAGCATTTGTGCTTTAGGAAATATGGTTAAAGACAAGAAAAAGTCTAATACGTCATTGCGGAGGGACCCTTCTTGAAAATATAGTGTACATGTTCTACAATACAACAAGCAAATAAAGGTTTTTCACAACATCTTATGTGTTATTATATTATTTATATATCACTTGGACAATTAACATGACAATAATCATTCTTATTGACCAAGGAAGAGAAAATTCAGTAGCATTAAAGATGATGAAAATATGATATTCATAGATACAATTGGAGAAAAAGATTCCCTTGAAGACCCATTTAGTGATGAAACATGATTGGTTTTTATATGTTCTTTCTTATTTGTATTTTGGGAGTTTTGATAGACTAATTAATATTTTGTGGATCTGTACTTTGAATTATGCTATGTGATGCATATATTACATCTATTTTATTATTTTCCACTAATTTCACTTATCATTTACACGTTTTTATTGTATGATAGACTCTTACTATTATTTATATGCTAAAACCTTTAAATTCTCATTTACGTAATTCTTAGTCCGTGAGGCTTACGCCTCACACAGCCTCGAGGCTTACGCCTTACCTTACGGACGAAAAACACCTCGAGGCTTATTTACACACTTTTAAACATTGGATGAAGATGAGTTACAAATTTAATTATTCTTATTTACGAAAAATTTATGGAAATAAATTCTATTTCATAATAATAAATTCTTTTTATTATTATTATTATTATGAATATTATATTCATAATAATAAATTCTTATTTATGAAAATTTTATTATAATTAAAACACTATAATATCTATTGTGATGCCCCAGAATCAATAGTGAAAGGATTCGTCTGACATTCTGATCGAACTCCATTCCAGTTGCCTTGCTCGGACCTGAAAATTTAAACCACATATAATGAGCTTACAAAGCCCAGCAGGTCACCAAAGCCTACAACTGAAATCAAAGCACGACGATGCTATCAATATGCAGGTCAA
>NW_021318618.1:6301938-6339481 GCF_001605985.2 Dendrobium catenatum | reverse complement strand
TTTTTACTATTTAAATGATTTAACAAAAAATTATTAAAACTTATATTAACAATTTAATTAATTTTCATTTTAAAATTATTTAGTTAGTTAATTTTATTTTATATTAAATATTATTTTTTATTTTAAATTAAATTGTTTCATTTTTAAAATAATTAAAAAAATTAATTAATTTTTGTCATGTAAATACTTTAAATAAAAAATATTGACAAAAATTACATATTTGCATAACCGGCAAATCGGTCGGATGCTTGAAATTCGTCACGAACGACCGCGGTTCGAATCTCACGGCCGACGCAGAATCGGGCGTGCGCGGAGCGCGGGAGGGGCGCTGGCAATGCGGGAACGGCGGCCTACGCCGGGAACGCGGGAGTGGCGGTCTGCGCCACCATCCGCGGGAGCTTAGACGCGGGAGCCCGGGACACGACGCTGGCAGCGGGTGGCGGGCACGGCGAGGGTTTTTTTTTTAAATTTGACCGGCTGTTTGTAACCGCCGGAATAAATTGTCGCCGATAAAAACCACCGGAAAACTACAAAACCGCCGGAAAAGGTTCAATTACCACCGGAAAAGGCCACCGGAAATGGATGATTTTCCTGTAGTGATGGCTATATAGGATTAGTGTTTGCCTACGTTGTGTGTAACCTAACAGGTTGTTATGGTATATCTATAAATATATAGCCATTAAGTGTAATGAGGCAGATTTTTAGAAATGAATAAAATTTGAGTTTACTCTCTTGTGAATTCTTGTATCCTAGGATTTGTTCTTAGGTGGTGGAATCTTGCTCAAGGAGTTCTTGGAGTGGTGATCGATAACCATCACTAGATCGTAGACGTGGATTTGTTGAGCTCCTCTGGTCCGGTGTTATTTGGTATCAGAGCCGGCAAGCTCTTCTGTATCCTGCGTTTGCGTAGATGGTGGTGTTCTGTATCCTACTTGTGCATAGGTGGTGGTGTTTTCCTTGTGGTAGTGTGTTTGTTTGAGGCATACCAAAGATAATTCTTCATCCAAACATTTAGACGGCTGATATTATCAATCAAGAATAGCAATCTGCCTCCCAACTTGGTCCTGTTGACATCATATTATCACATCCGTCCAAGAAATGCAAAATAATAGCCATATTTCTTCAAGGTGGTGTTCTTAACCAGAATCAAAGTGGCAAAAGTAGTACTCATTTCTATCATTCTCAAGCTTGATGTAGTTCTTGAGGGAGTGAACAACACATTTTCCTTCAATTGTGTGGTGAAGCTCGATGAAGAAGGTTGAAGACCTGTCCAAGAAGCTCTAGAGAGATGAAACCAGCAATCGCCAAGCTTCAAGTCGCTAGATTGCCGTCATATGCAACCCACCTTCTCTTTGGTCTTGAACGGCCTCAGTGGCAAACCAGGTGGTGAATCAACTTCAATGGCAAATTGTCTTTAGTGGCGAATTGGCCTCAAATCACCGACAATGAAGCCTCTTCTCCCTCACAGCCAACCGACTTCACAACGACTAAAGATTCCACCTCCGCAATAATCTAGATCTTTCCTCAACATCAACCAAGAAAGCTACTGTCAGCTTATTCTAGCCACCAAGAACTATAGAATTCTGATTCTTGGTTTAAAAATCAGCAGAAAAATAGAGCAAGATGTGGCCTCGTCGGACTCGACAGCGGCCACTTCAAGAAGCTGAAATTGAAGATCTTCAACAATAAATTATTCAACTCCAGCAACGACTATCATGGATCGATTGGAGGAAAGGCACTGAATGCGTATGAACCAATGACGATGAGGGCATTTCAGATGATCAGATATCTTTCACCCCAACCTCGATCGAGTTCAGCTTAGTAGAATTTGAAGATCCGTTGTTGAATTTGTCGTCTTTACCTACATATGATGAGCCCATATATGATGAGTATGATGACGACATGCAACTGCAACTTCAAGAATACCATGATTCCACTTGATTTCCTGATGCATTTATAGCCCCTGTTAGCAGCTTTTATGAACATTCATGTTTCCATCTCAATTGTAAAGAGATCTATGATGAGTTTTCTAGGAATCAATTTTCTTCAACTCTAACTTCTAGTAATTTTCATCCATCTGATCTAGTTGGGAGCTCAGAACAAGGTACCCTTAGCTTTGATAATGAGCTCTCCCTCAGACTTGGCTCTACTTATCCATCTCATTTGAACTTGCCAAATGTTAATGACCTGAAGATAGATGAGAGCTACTCTGACATAACACAAGTTATGTCAAGCAGCGATAGTGGCAGTTGTTCAAAAGGTATTAATAAAATGCTTAATTTTACTCATTGAAATTACTTATTTGAGAAAGTGCATAAATTTCCAAGTAGTGGATCTTCTCGGGTGCTATTAGACTTGAGATATTTACATGTAATCCAAGAAATATTTGCTGAACTAACCAGTTATGAAGTTGAAGATGTTGAAGAGATTGATGATTCCCGTGCTGATCTTGTGTCTGAGGCTAATATGTCTTCTTCCAGTGGCTCTATTGTGAAAGGATTCAGGGAAATTGACTTTAATGTCTTTCCATTTTGTTATGTTGAAAATGAAAATGAAAATGAGCAAGATCTGGACTGTCAACCACAGAAATAACAGAGCAATTCAATTAAATATGAACTCACAAACATGCTTGTGATGGTTGACCAGAGATTCAACCAGTTCTTAGTTCAAATACAGAATGTTGTTTCCTCATTCCATGCTAAAGTTGCATTGGGCTTTAATCTATCTGCTAAATTACCTCTAAACACAATATCAAACTTCTACAAGAATAAAACACTTAAGTTCGTCATCAACCTTCATCAACTTCAGCTTATACTGAAGTCTCTCCTAGGCGAGGCGAATGACACCGGGTGGAAATATCCAGACCGGTTAAGCCAATAAAACCCACCTCCTTATGGCGACCAACTGGACATCTTCCCACGAGCCTGAAGTTCCTCCTACCCCGGTAGAATAACGTCGGAGCTGAGCCATTAATTGTATTAACTTCAGGATAATTTAATCCATTTGGTAGTTTATATGCATGGCTACATAGGATTAGTGTTTGCCTATGTTGTGTGTAGCCTAGTAAGTTGCTATAGTTTATCTATAAATACATAGCTATTAAGTGTAATGAGGTAGATTTTTAGAAATGAATAAAATTTGAGTTTACTCTTTTGTGAATTCATATATCCTAGGATTTATTCTTAGGGGGTGGGTTCTTGCTCCAAGGAGTTCTTGGAGTGGTGTCCAACGACCATCACTGGATCGTCGACGTGGATTCATCTAGCCCCTCCAGTCAGTAATAATAAAATAAACATTATCACACTAAACTAGAGCAATCAAACCAATCAGCACTCGTGCCACACTCAAAATATAACAACACAGAAAGCAGAAAAAAAGCAAACACCGGCCATAATCATATTATTAGAAGTGGTGTTGTAGCACATCTATGTGTGTGTAATATGTTTGTGTGGCTTTAGATAGGTCCTATGTCAGGTAGTTAATTTAAGTTGTCCCGAGTTCAAATTTATTGAAGGCCAAAAGGGAAAACTTTAATTAAAGTTTAAATATTAATGGATTGAAGTCCATTTTTAATTAATTTAGTTTGTGGATCAGTTTTAATACTTAGAGTAGTCATCTTAGAAGTTTAATTAAATTGTATTACCCAATTTTAGAAGGTTTGAGGTCCTCCTATATGCTAGGCTAAGGGGGTCCAAAAGGCCACTGTTAGAAACGAGTTAGGTTTGGGGTTATAATATTTTAGATAAATATTAGGCTTTAATTAAGAGGAGCAGTTAGGCTTTGAGTTTGTTAGATTTGGAGTTTTCTAGGCCATGATATGAATTTTATAAGTTTTGGATAATTAATGAATTATCAAAATTATTTAATTGATTGGAATCACCCCCAAAGGTCAAAAAATGATCTAAGAAGATGTTTCCAAGTGTTTGGGGAAAATTTGAAAATTTATTAATTTATAATTATTTAATTAAGGCAAAAAGGTGAATTTAAATCAAAATTAAATTAGGTTTCAAATTAAAATCCAATTAATGGGCCCTGATTATATAAGATTAAGGGATAAATTTTGAAGAGTTTGAGTTATTACAGGTAATTTTTTGAGTTGAAATGAATTTATTAGAATTTTCTGAACTTATTGGGGCCTAATTATGGGTTAAATTAGGGTTTGTTCATTAAGGGGTGGTTTAAAGGGTCCAAAAAATTACTAAAAAATTCTTGGAGTTTTGGGATGTAACTAAGTTTAAGTTTTTAAAGCTTCATGTCAATCAGAGATCTATCCTTGCTCATAGAATTTTTTTAAGCTTGTTGGGCGGGTCCTTAATTATTATCCTTAGGGTGTCACTATATTATATATATTTAAATCAAATTTTCAAGACTAACCCTTGGGATAACATGAATGGAATGTATAAAAATAGTAAACACACCAATCCTAAGATCTAGGAGGGCCTAAGCTAAGTACTCGTGCATTCTACACATGTAGAAGACAGTGAAACATGTCATTATGCACACGCTTATCGAAGCGATTAGTGGATGATTGAAACTCAATCATCCACTAATCCACATCCCTATGAATGATATTCATAAGTAAAACCCATGTTAAAAATTTCCAAAGTAGATATCTCAAAATTAAGGGATTTAATAATATGTATAATTTTAAAATAACCTAAAAAACACATATATTAAATATATAAATTTAGAAGTAAAGTAATTAAAAATATTTTAATGTAAATACATACATAAATATAGGAGATATCTACTGGTCACCCAAGGAAGTTTTAAAATATTTTGAAAATAATTTTTAATTTTAAAATAATTAAGATATTAATTATTTTTATATTATTTAAACAGTCAACTAATTAAATAATATAAAAAT
Organism: Dendrobium catenatum; assembly: GCF_001605985.2. NCBI lineage: Eukaryota > Viridiplantae > Streptophyta > Magnoliopsida > Asparagales > Orchidaceae > Dendrobium > Dendrobium catenatum. The sequence continues at coordinate 6,334,614 of NW_021318618.1, read as the reverse complement.
ACAACAGAAAAATAAAATTTGATATATAAAAATATTTTTAATTAAAATTTAGATGTAATATATGCTGAAATCTGATTTGAAATGAAATTATAAGTAATCTTTAAAATAATAATAAAATTATTTTTAAAATATTTTTAATTATTTATAATTAAATATTTAACTTAAATAGTTAATAATTAATATTTAAAAGTATGCAAAATATCCATAATATTTTTAATTAAAACTAATTTTAAATAAAAGAGCTTAATTTTTTGAAGAAAATTATATATTACTTTAATTTTTTTGGATTAATAATTAATTTATAACAAAATTTCAAAGAAAACAGATTAAAAAAGGGAATTAAAAGGAAAAATGGCGGCGGTGGTCAGAGACGCATCGGGCCCGGACTGGTCACCCCAAACTGTGGACGTGGTTTGTAATCATGGGTAATGATTTTCTCTACCGCGCAATCATTGCCGCATGATTGCGGGATGATTACGCGCGGCGTTATCCCACTTTAACACATCAGCACGTGGTCTGTGCCGTCGGGTCAACCGCAAAACGAATTGAATGGCCCTCATCTTGACGGACAACGAGCATAACCATGAGATCGAATCCCGCAGTCGATCTGCGCCACAGAATGGTAAACTCAAAACCGTTGACCGCGGGATCAATGGCTCTTATTTCCCCCAACACACGAGATGCGTAATCCAAACCCTATAATCATTTTCAAGCTCGTTTTCACGATAATATACATGGAATTGAATGAAATTTTAAACCTAGACTAAACACATAAATAGAAATCATGGGGCTACATCTTACGGCATGAAACGCGCTTATCAAAACACTATTTAATTCTAAGTGTCCTAACTCAGGGGTTCAATTTTACCTCAATCCAATGAATGGATTCGATAGATCTTTGTATGGTTGAGCTCGTAGATTGTTCTTGTACAATTTCCGAGTTGGTGTCGGGCTTCAAAATGCCTTGGATCAAACGAGAGAATCCTTAGAAGATTTCAAGTCTTGGGTCACCGAAAACTCACCGTCGGTGACTTTGACCTGTGGTCTTTGGCTTGGGTAAAGTGAAGGGAGGTCGTAGGAGCTCTCTCACAAATTTTCAAGGGCTGGGGAAGCTTGGAGAGAGAGATTGCAAAGAGTCCTTTTAGAAACCCTAATCTCTCCTATTTAAAGGCTCAAGCCTTTGATGAATGGCTTGGATCACTCCTAGGGCTCATTAGATGGAGAATCAAGGGATTTGGTTGGGATTTGAATGTGAGGAGCAATTTGAATGATTTTAAATGGATTTAAGAGCTTTAATTTTACCTAAAAAGGACAAATTGACCTATTTAAGACTTGGGTTGACCAAGTCAAGGTTTGACTTGGTCAACCTAGTCAAATAGGCCAAAGGGGGTGAGGGTTTGAGTCCAAGGGATGTTTTAAATTGAATTGAACTTGAATTGATCCAGTAGGGCTCAATGGGTCAACTTGAGTTGACTTGGTCAACCAGGTTAATCAAAGACATGAGTCTGAGCTTAATGAACTTGGTCTGCCCATGGAACCAAATGGAGGTGGTCTTGGGGCCTGGCTTGATTAATTTGACCACGTCAACCCCTTGACCCAAGGAGTTAAGTGAAAAACTAGGTAAACATCCAGGTGTTCTGTCGGATCACCACCTGAGGCTCTGAGCTATGCCGGACCACCACTTGAAGCATGGACTTTCTTCGGACCACCACATGAGGCCTGGACTTCCAGTGGACCACTACCTGAGGCCCGGACTTCTAGTGGACCACCACCTGAGGCCCAGACTTCTGCCGGACCACCACTTGAGGCTCAAATTTCTACCGGACCATTTGAGGCCTGGACTTCTACCGGACAACAACCTGAGACCCAGACTTCTATCATGCCATCTCCTGATGCCAGAGTTCTACCAGAGTACCGCCCTACTACAACGGACTTTCTGACCTCGGTCTCTTGCCTACTACGATCTTTTCGACCTCTATCCTATCAACTATGGTCTTGCCGACCAAACAAACATGTATACGTTGATTATTGTAACTCCCACCATGTAATGCGCTCTATATGATGTACATTCATAACATCAAGCCAAGCCCTTCTCCCTAAGAAGGGCCTCATTTGTAATCGACTATAAATACTAGTTGATTCATTCAAACTAGGCCATGCCCCGTGGGGAATTCCCCCATTTTTAGGGGTTTCAACGTAAAAGCGCTAGTGTCTCTTATGAACACTACATCCTCTCTCTTATCTGCTTGTGTGGTGGATCTTCATACAATGCTAAGACGCTAAACTTTATATTTCTTTACCGTCATGAATACTCCAGGATGCAACAATAATAAATCTTAAAAAAATTTAATTGTCTAGATTAAAATACAAGTTATTACAAGTTTAGTGCATGTTAACATATTATTTATTTTCATTTTGTAATTATGGCAATAAAATAAAGATTTTTATTTGAAACCATGTTTATATTCAGCTCACTATTAACTTTCCGTTACGACAAATTCTTCTTCCGCTTCACATAAACCATGTTGCCGATGCACTTTCACCAACGAGAATCCACGACTACTTGCTCTCCTTTTTCTTCTTCAACATTTAGGGCAACACGTACCATCAATTCCATTGAGGCTCTTCTCTCAACGAGATCATGTCGCTAATCTCTTCTTCTTCGTTGAGAGAAAATTAACGCAATAGTAATTTAATAAATTAAATACAAAATTTATTGTCCTACATAACTATGTTAATAAACTCATATTGTAGGTACTAATGAATTTGAAGGTTAGAATATTAGAACCAATATGGTCCTCATTTAATTGAACTTTTGTGACCATTCATAATTGTGCAGTAGGGTGAACGGTGCTTGCATTTGGGCATCCAATAATGCAACTTTTGCCTATCAGTTTGTCGCTTTGAGCTATTAGGAGCAAGCAGGATAAAAGGTGCAATTTCTTCTAGCTCAAAATGTCCTAATATTTTTTACACTATTAAAACATGTTTGATAATTATTTAACTTTATGTGCGGTTAAATATTATACATTCGATCTGTTCGGATGGATTGTTTGACGGATTTGTTAAACAAATTAAATTGAATTATGTTATTTGAAAAAAAATCAAATGGATCAAATAATATGTAGAATTGAGCTAAACTGAAATTCATTTTGGTTTAATCAAAATTTAAAAAATATGTTTTCTTTCTGAGAACAACCAAATAAACTATATTAATAATTCTATAAATAAATTAGACGATGACATTTCAAATGTTTATCCCACCGGGCTTAGCTGAGTTGGTACGCGAGCCTGATTTGGAACCCCCTAACTCATGTTCGATTTCTTTCTCATGCGATGCGACTCCTTAAATTGGAAGAAAATAACTGTGTGGCTCTGCACCTGTGTGGTTTGTTGTTGGTAAACCCACCAAGGGATTAGTTACACCCATGGGCGGATCCACCCATAGCTTAGGGTGGGCAAATGCCCACCCTCAAAAATTTTTTTTTTTAATATTTAGAGGGGAGATTTTGAAATATTTTGAGTATTTTGGGCATTTTGCCCCTCCTAAAAAAATTTTTTTGCCTTACTTTTACCAATCCTAAGAATTTTTACCCATCCCTCACAAAATTTTTTTTTTTTGCCCACCCTAAAAAAGAAGCTGGATCCGCCCCTAGTTACACCCCATGCGCCTTCTTTAAGGGTTGTAGTGGGTAGATACCCACGTCTAAAAAAAAATATTTACTTATGTTTACTTATGTTTATGTTTTGTAATAAGGGTGTCAATTTGGGCCAACGGATCATGTTCAGGTCCAACCTGAGTTGAATAGGAAGTAAACGAGTAGACTCGAACCCAACCCGGCTAGCTACATGGGTCAAGATTTTCAACCCGGATCGACCAGCATGGGTTACCGGGTTAACCCGACCCAACCCGATTAGGCACAGGCGATGAGGCGGAGCAAGCAGTGAGGCCGACGGTGACCGGACTGGTGGGGATGTTCCACTGCGGGAAGGAGGAAACGACGGCTCGAGTTCTCGACGAGATGGCTGACGGGCTGAGTGCTGTGGCTGGAAGTGCCATTGCACTGCAAGATCGGACTGGTGAAGAAGTGTCATTGCAGTGTTGCACATTGAGTTGACCCGAATCCGGATTTTGGATCATGCAAATTTTTGGAACAATTATTACGTCCTCTGACCTGACGTAGAGCTACGTTCGGCCGCCAATAACATATCGCCACGTGCTCTTACTCTTTTACTGCGTGGCCCGACGACTTGACCCGTAGCAGAACCTGGGAATGCTATGTTAGCGATTTTCTCGGTATTGCTCGGTATCTCAGATTGGTTATGTTTTCTATTCCTTCTTCTCCGGCGATGGCGACTGCATTTTCCTACTGGTGTTACCGCTGCAGTTGCTTTGTGAGGGTCTGGCCGCAGGACGCGATCGTCTGTCCTGACTGCGATGGTGGATTTCTAGAGGAGCTTGAGCGTCGCGCGCCGGTATCTTCTTGGCGGCCGTGGGGATTTCCCAGAAAGCTAGCCTGAGCCCATCAGAATGCGTCGCCACAGGCGCAATGGAACCGGAGACCGCTTGCCTTTCAACCCTATCATCGTTCTCCGCGGTCCTTCCGACAGCGGCGGTGACCGCGGTGCTGATCGCCCATCGAGCAGAAGCTTTGAGCTCTACTACGCAACAAATCTCTTGCAATACCGAGCAAATCCTGAGCAATACCGAGTTTTTTCTTGCAATACCAGGCAAATACCGAGTTGTACCGAGTTTTTCTACAACTCAGTACAACTCGGTACAACTCAGTACAACTTGGTATTTGCTCAGGATTTGCTCGGTATTGCTAGAGATTTGCTCGGTATTGCTAGGTATTTGCTCGGTATTGCAAGAAAAAACTCGGTACAACTCGGTACAACTCAGTATTTGCTCAGGATTTGCTCGGTATTGCTAGGGATTTGCTCGGTATTGCTAGGTATTTGCTTGGTATTGCTAGAAAAAACTAGGTACAACTCGGTATTTGCCGGTATTGCTAGGTATTTGAAATATATCCAAAAGATGATGGGATGTTGTTCGGCTCGTCAAGGATTTAAAAAAACGCACGTGAGAGAACCCAAAAAACAGCGGGTCGAGTCAGCGTCTTTTCTTCATGCTGCGTGGCGCTAAAACATTGGTGGCCGAACGTAGAGGAGCGTACGTTCACCGGACCAAATAAAAGTACCAATTTTTGACACCCCTATTTTGTAATGTATTACACATAATTCAAAAAAAAAACATTAAAAGTCATAAAAAAAATAATCTCACGCAAAAAAATATTCATAGCGTCGCATACGAGACGCTCGTACCCTTAGCTCGGCTAGCCGAAGCCCTTCCCGAAGCCGACGCCTCTTCGATCCTTTCCCCGCCGTCCTTCTCTATCTGGCAGCGAACTGCTGCCCAGCGACGACGGCGCTTGCTACGCAGTCGCAGCGACGACAAACGTACGTCAATCCCTCCCTCAACATCTCCTTATCTTCGAACGACTACATGCGTATGTCTCCTGCGACTGTCTATCGCTCTGACGATGTCCTCTTACTCCACTGCGCAGGTACCATGGAGACCCTTTATCGTCTTGCTAGAACTACTAATTTGTCCTCTTGCATTTGACATCTGTTGTTTTTTGTGATAGGAAACAAAGCCTTCTTGATATCTAGCTTAGCACAAAAAAGATTGTTATTAAAATTAAACTCTCTAAGCACTTCCGAAGCAAGCAGAATGTTGTCAGTAGTGCACCTGTTATGAATGAACCCAGCTTGGCTCTCGTGAATAATTAAAGGTAAGACCGTCTTCATACGATTAGCCAAAAGCTTAGCAATAATTTTATAAAAAACATTGCATAACGATATAGGCCTGTAGTCATTAATATTAGAAGCATGCGGTCTTTTAGGAATTAGAGTAATAACCGAAGCTTTAACCCCTTTGGGAAGATGACAAGAAGTGAAAAAACTTTTAATAGCTTTGCATAACTTATGCCCAATGATATGCCAAGATTTTTTATAAAAATCAAACGTGTAGCCGTCAGGACCAGGCGCAGAGCAAGAGGAACCGTTAAACACCACATTTTTAATATCTAAATCAGTAAACAACAAAGTTAAGGAATCTACCAAATTCGAGGGAATAATGTTGCCAACAAGAATATTGAAATCATTCTCATTAACAGGTCTGGGAGAGTTAAAAACCTCTTTGAAATGATTAATGATAGCATCAGCAATATTAGCCTTATTATCAAACTTACCCTCAGAGGTGGTGATCTCTTTGATGACGTTAATATTGTTTCTAGATCTAATATGAGCATATAAAAAACCATGATCATTTTCTCCATTCCTGAGCCATTTAGTCTTCGCTCTTTGGTACAACCAAGAGGACCAAGCTTTGCTAAGAATATTAAGGTTGTCACAGGAATGCTTATAAAGTAAATTTAAATTCATGTTCAACGGGTCCTGCTGCAAATCCACAATATATTGTTGTTGCTTAAACTTTAAATCATTCATAGCATCTAAAAGGTAGCAGGAAGAAGACCAATTTTTACTCTTAAGAGAAATTTTAAGAATCTGCAAAGATTTATAGAAAGCAGCAATAGAACTACAATTAAAATGCCTATCAAAAGCATTTAAAACAACCTCCCAAAACCCATCCATGTTAACCCAGAAGTTTTTAAACATGAATCTAGACGGATTTTTATCACAATTAGAAACAGCTAAAATTAACGGGGAATGATCAGAGCTATGAGTAGGAAGAACTTTATAAAAAGCATCATGAAACCTCTCAAGCATAGCATTGTTAGTAAGCATTCTATCTAATTTAATATGAATAGGCGAATCAAGTCTTTGATTATACCAAGTATAGAAAAGACCAACAGATGCTAAATCAAGAAGACCACAGTCAAAAATAACTTTGTTAAGCTCACCCAACTGGCTATTATGGGTATTCTGACCTCCGGACTTCTCATCCTCAGATCTATAGCAGTTAAAATCACCCATAATAACTCAGGCCATAGAGGGATCCGGCACCAGATTTCTCAACTGATCCCATAAAATATTCCTATCACAAACATTATTAGCAGCATATATAACAGAAATTAAAACGGGCGGATGAGTACCAACAATGACAGTGCCATGGATGATTTGGGAAGCAATAAAGAGAGGAGAGAAAGTGATAATAGACAGATTCCATTTAATCCAGATTCTACCTGGATTAGAATGATCAAAATTATTAATTCTATCTTCCGTATTAAAAATCATATGCGAATTAACAAACCAAGGGTCATTAATCGACTCATTGTTAACTTTAGCTTCTAAGATGCCCAATAAACCGAGATTATTAGCACTAACCAGCTCTCTACAAGCTTTAACCTTGTTAGGGTTATTGAAGCCCCTAACGTTCCAACAGCCAATATGCGGAAAAAACATTAATATTTAGAGTTTTTTCCCTTCCTGGCCGACTTAGCTCTAGTAGTCATAGAGACCGGTGAAGTTTGATTTTTGTTTCCAGAAGATATGGGAGAGGAGGAAACTTCAGTAGCTAAATTAAATTCATGTAAATTACTTACAGAGCCAGTATCCTCCATCTCTTGGTCCGGAGGGTCATCTGTTTGAAGAGCCGAGAATTTGTTTGACAGCATAACCTTAGCTGGAGGAATTTCAGAGGGAATAGAAGGTTGCCCAGAGGAGGAAATTTCTTCAATAGGAGAATTCAGATTAGGAATAATTGCATCATTTCCAATGCAATTATTAGGAATCAGGGGAGAAATTTCCTTTTCTAACGTCGGAGATAATTTTGGAAAGGGGTTAACGGTAATGTTATTACCTTCCAGAATTACCTTTTCCAGATGAGTGGACTTCGCCGGAGCTAAAATTTCCTTTTCCGGAGAGGCGGGCTTCGCCGGAGCCGGAATTTGAGATCTAGGGTTCCGGCTAATACTTCTACCTCTGTTTTTGGGTTTAGGAGGGGGAAGAACAACCGGCACAGGGTTTGGGTTCGACTTGCAAGCAGCATAACTGTGAACCAAGGATCCACATCCTTCGCACCGACTTGGCTTCCAGTCGTAAATAACTTTGAGCATGATATCTTCTCCTTCTATGTTGATGGGAATTTCATCCGGGAGAGTTGATTCTTTAGTGATAGAAACACAGACTCTAGCGTAGGTTAATCTAGCTCTTTTAGCAGTAAGAGAATCAACAGATAAGGGATTACCAATATAACTGGCTATAGTAGATAATCCCTTTGGGGTCCAAAGAGCCAAGGGGAGATCAACTATTTTTATCCAAAGGGGAATAGAAGAAAGTTCATCCCTCCTCGGTTGGAATTTAGGGGACCATTTTTGGAGAATAAATGGTTTCCCTAACATTAACCATGGTCCTCCAGACCAGACAAGATCAAAATCTTCTTGGTTAAAGAATTTGATCAGGAAAAAACCATCCGCTAACGAGAGTAAGGAAAACGAACCTTTCAGTATCCAAACCTTTTTCATTGCTGCGAGAAGTCGCTCATAACATTGCTGCGAGAAGTCGCTCATAATACGGCCTTGGCCCTAGAGAATAACCAATCAACGAAAAAGACCATACTGAGATGCCTTCGGAGAGATCTTCTCCCTTAAAGAAGAGTTTTTGATTTGGGCGAACAAAGGAGACCGGGAAATCTTCTTTAGACACAGAAGGATTTGCCAGGTTTTTTGCGAAGGAACCATTCTGAGATGCTGGAATCGGACCCAGGATGGAAGAGTTTTGAAGAGGGGGGAATTCGTTGATCTCCATCTGGGAGAGGATTAACCTCTCCCGATCGGAGGAACGAAGGCGGCGCGGAGAGCAGAGCGGAAAACCCTAGGATCGCCAAAATATCCCAGAGCACTCAGCCAATTTTTTTCAAAGTGTAACTGCTCCTAATGCATTGGCTTCTGCATTTGCTGTTCAGTGCCTCATAATAGCGTAGCCTAAGATCTAGAGATCATAGTTTCGTGTTTTATGTTCGGTAATGTAAAACTTGTATAATGGATTACCTTCCTCTTTAATTGCTGCAGAGCTGAGCAAAATTCAACTTGCTTAATTTGAATGATCTTTTCATTGCATGGATCACATATACAATAAATAAGCTCATTAGACTAAATCAGTATCAGTGGTTTTGAATTCCTAAAAGAGCATTTTTGATAAATTCATTAACGCCATTACATACACAATGTTACTCGTTATGCTTGAAAATGGACACAAAATCATAGTAGTTTATAATTTTAGCTTCCAATTATTTTCAATATGTTAGGATCTACATAGCAAAATTAGCTCTAACAGAAACTGAGAATAAAGAATTCTGACAAACTTATCTTCTACCCTCATTGATTGCAAATAATTTCTTCAATAGATTTATTACAAATCTCTAAACGTAGCTGAACCATAAGATTTGACAATATGGAACAATGTTGTATGTCAAACTTATTTAAAAAACTATTTACGAGAATTTAGACATCTTCATCTCAAAACTCTATAAGAGCAAAAGCACTTGCAAACGAGCTTATCTTTTCATTACTAATCAGCTTGATCTTTTTCTCTTTGTAAACATACAGTAAACTGAAGAATCTATGAAATAGAATTCATATTGAAAAAAAGGTAAAATAGTAAAACAGTAGTAAAGTTAAATAAGAGCAATAGCACAAAATGATTTATGTTATTGGCACAGACGTACGTGATACATCCACCAGGAGAAAAGAAGAAAACCCATGTTGCGAAAAGCTCCATTCTCTTCGATAGGAGCAACCCCTTTTTCTCATTTGGCTCTTTATCCTCTTCGTTTTATGCTCAAAAACCTCTATCAAGCAATGAGAAACAAGGCTCAAGCTAATCTCTCCCCTTCTCTCTTTAATTCCTCCAAATTGAGAAACCTCTACTCCTTTTGGATCTATGAATAAATTCTTCCCTCTCTTGCTAGCTTTCCATTTTTTTTTCTTTTTTCTTTTCTTGATTTCTTCTCTCTTGAATAGCTGCCCTATAGAGTTAATAAATAGATAAACAATGGAAACGAGAACTTGACAATAGGAAATACTACACAACAGGCAAGAATAGTAAAGGCACATAATTGGCTATGTGTAAAAGTTTAATATTAAACAAAATCTAAGCTAGCTATTTATCCATTCCTTTTAACAATCTACATCTAGGATATATAAACTTGATCAGTTAAGCCCACCATTATCCCAGCATCTCCTTAATTAGGCCTAGCTGAAGCAGAGTCAAATAGTGATGCAATTTGGTTCCAGACATTATCTTAGTCAGTGCATCTATAGGATACTCATCTATATACTACCTTTTGAACATTAACTATATCATGAACAAAAACATCTTTGATAAAAATATAACCTTATTTAAATATGTGCTTTGTTCTTTTCATGAAATATCTAATTGTTCATATATTGGATTGCCCTTTTATTGTGATACCAGATTATAGTTTTTCTTTTATTCTTCTCTGATCTAGCAATCCTTTCATTTAGATACATACTGCCTAACAACAAATGACGCACAATAGTGCAAAGTATCCCGTGGAATCATAACACATGACACGACACCTGCCATTTTAAATATGATATATATATAATTAATATTGAAAATATTTTATACATGAAACACTATTAAATAGAAAGTTGAATTATTATGATAATGAAAACATTCAACATTGTGATATTTAACTTCAAGTAATCAACATCTCAATTACTCATAATTTAAAATATTATAGCCATTTTTGCAAATCTATTTCTTTTGTTTGAAATTAAATTAGTCTTCTTAGGAGTCATCATTATGGTGATCAAATGTTAAAAAAAAAGTCTTTTTTGTCATTAACATCATGTCCTAATTCATAATCCTCTTCGTTTATCACAAAAAATACACATTAAACAATTATTATCACATTCATTTGCCAATAGTACATATTTTTTATTTAGTATCTTTTTTTGTGGTTTGAACTATATCCAAACGATACGGCATTGCTGGACATGGAAAGAGAGGCGGTTAAGGAGGTGGGGGCCAGCAGAGAATTAATGCATTATATTAGAAGGAAATCAATTAGGAAAACATTTCCTAATGAGATCTTTTCCTAATTGAATTATTTTCAAATTAAGGAGGGAAATATATTAGTAAAGGGGTTGAATTATCCATTTCCTAATTGAATTATTTCCAAATTAAAGAGGGAGATATACTAGGAAGGGGGCTTATTTAAAAAGGAGGGAGGAATGCCTATTTAAGTCCATAGTAGGGTTTATATTCTTATGCAGAATTTTGTCTTGAGTGCTATAATTTTCTTTTATGAGTCTAGGGTTTGGGAGAGAATATCCTCCTCTCTAAAGAGGATCAATTATATCTTGCTTCTTGTTATTTGATTTCCTAGCAATAAAATTCTTATTTTGCTAAAATTTACTATTGTTCGTTGATTTTTGGGTTCAAGACGTACTACCAATATTCATTCAAATATATATAAGCAAGCATGTATTCAAATGATTTTACCTTCCTTTTAGATGCATGAATGAAATGGTGAATAACAAATAATAAAAATATGACATCAACTAATTTGATGAAACATAAAAGATATTTTATAAATAACTTATGCCCTCTTTTTAGAAATTAAGGCACATTTACATGTAATGACGTTACTATTAAGCTATTAAATAAATGATAAAATTTATATATACTTGTTATAATATAGAAAAGGTAGTGGGCTTGTACATACCAAATGATATAATCTAATTAAGTGATATTTTATATTATATCATGCTCTTTATATAAAATATTACATAGCAAAACCATCAGAGCATAGGTTCGATAATAAATTGCAATAATACAAAATAAATAATTTATCATTAATGTTCATACTAACAAGTTTTATATATGTTGAACTTGTCTTACTGAATGCTTTGATCGTGGATCATTCATAAAACATTTGAAGGTCTTAATAATATCAGAATTCACTGATCTTGGGCTCGTTGGATTTGTCTCGTCGAGCTACTCGATTTGACCATAAGCATGTCATGTTTGGAAACCGTTTGGTAATCCAAATTTGGGTTCAAACCATCTAACAGTGCTTTGGGTCCTCGATTTGGACTCCTTTGGGCTCGAATTGAGTTGAATTTGGTGTCGTTAGATTCGTATTTCTGAGATGCTCAGTTTGACTATAAGTTTGCTGAAATCAGAGTTTAGATGATTCCGGATTTAATTTTTGAAGTTTCCAACTTGATTTTTGCCTTGAGATTCGTGCCTGATCAAGATAATTTTTTTGATGATATATCAATATCGAAGTCATTACATCTATAAAACTCTTATAACTAAATTAAAATTTTATATTTGAATGAAAAAAAAAATTATATATATTATAACATAAGAATAATATTAATATAGCCCCAATCTAAGGTTTTATTTGGGACAGTTTTTTTTTATTTATTTTAAGAAATTTTTGTGTCATAAACTTGCTTTAGAAAATAGTAAGAAAATTATTCTGAAGCTTCATTTAGAATAACATTTTTACTGCTTCTTAAAGCAGCTTCCTAATACAAAGATTTTTAATTCAAAATTCTTTTTTACTAAAATTTACATTTAAAAAGCAAAAAAAAGTTTTCATAAACTAAGCTTAAGTGTGGAACAATTAGAAAAATCTCTTCTTAATGATTACTTCGAATAGAAAAATCTCTTCTTAATACTTAAAGAAAATTACAATATTTCATTAATTGGATAACAAAGTCGATCATGAGCTAAATTACACATAACATATAATTGGAAAAGGAAACTCTATTTTTAAGGAGAAATTATTATGTACGGAGTCCAAATAAGTCTGGACTCTAATCAAAATTGGTCACACGACTGTACACCTGATGTGCATTATACATACTTCCGTGCAAGGTTGTACCCAAGTTGTGTACAGATGAAGTAGCCTATTTTGATTGGAGTTTGGATGTAAACTATGTCTGGACTCCGCACATAATAATTTCTCCTTTTTAAGGGGTGTTTCTTTTAAAGTGGAATTGGCTCAATTATGATACAATTGATTTGGTCCTTAGTTTCATGATTTGACTCTGCGTATCCATCACGATGTTGGTAGAAGCATTGTGCTGTTCTCGGTAAACCAACTAAAGCTTTTCTAAAAGGCTCCAAGAAATTTGAGTATGTGATGCATTCATGATTCAACTTTTTCCAATAAATTCTTATTAAACATTTAATATAATCTCGAGCAACTGTTTCTGAAACATTTTTCTCTTTCATATAGCATTGAATTGATTTTGAAACATCTCCTCTTTTGATCTCCTCCTGTAATAAGCTTACAAGTAGCATTACATTATGAACATGCAATTTATATATAAAAAGGAAGGAAACATTAATTCTATATTTTAATATATGAAATAAATACTTGTATTTACCGTGGATGTTTGTAAATCATCATAGAGCCGAAAAATTATGCATGAATAGCGAATGATAGGTGGATAAAACTCAAAACTATTAAGAGAATTAATAGTCAAGTCATCACTTAGACAATATGGTGCAGTTAATGCACAATTTCCTGATATTGAAACCCAAGCATTCTCTAAGTATTCATCCAATGTCGGAGTGTATCCATTGTGATACCACTTTGCTTCAAGTAATTGTGATTTGCATGAATCAACCCACTATAATACAAACATAATTTATTGTAGTTAGAAAAAAAAACAAATATATTATCTTAGCAAGTTCAAAAATTTTCCTACTAATTTAAATCTTAATATAAATTTATATCTAACCATAAAAAATTCAGAAATAAGATTTAATGTATTATTAACTAGTGAAGAACACTAATTGAAATAAATATTGTCTTACAGCTCTTTTTAGGCATGGAAGAATATCCAAAGCTTTTTCTAGTGAGAATGAGGTGACAATATCATTCATTGTATTAAAAATTATGATCAAACATATCTTCATGTAATCTGGAAGTTGTTGACTTGCTTCTATTTTCCATCTGAAAGTTAATTGAGAACAATTTAAGTAAATATATTTTTTCATTTAGTGATCATCACATTACTATTGTTTCTTAATATTTATCAACAATAAGTAATCAAATTATTTATGCATATTAAATTATTCGTTGCAATTACTTACTCTTCAATAGTATTTGTAAAGAGCTTTAGTTCATCCAAGGTACCATAGATGTCATAAATATCATCAATTGTTGTTGCAAGACAGATAATCTTGGTGATTGCTTTCCTGCTTCTCCCAAAATTAGGTTGAAATGTAATACCTAAAGACCATAAATAGTTCTCCACCAATCTATCTCTAACAAAGTCAAGCTCTTCACAAACAAGACCAAGATTTCTCCACCACCTAAGGATCAAATGGAGATGCATTAATATTTCTTGAAATAATTATGAGAATAACTATGCATATACAAATAAACATGAAGAATAAATTACATGGACAATTCTTGTAGCTCCGCCTTATAGATACTCTGCACCATATTGAAGTCTAGTTTAGCCAACTCAAGCAATGTGGGATTAAAATTCTCTCGTCTCCCATAAGCATCAATGAACCATCTAGTATGCAACCTTGACATTCTCCAATGCAAAGGTAACTCCAAGGCGTGATCTATTTCTTCAATAAATTGTTGTGTAAGTAAAGATCTATCAATGCATTTTAAATGCTCCATTGCAAGTTTTCCTGCTTCTTCCAATTCTTCTTCTCCTTCCATAGCAAGGTATGAAGCCTCATACAAGCTAAGCATTCCTTTGACATCATGTTCATGATTTTGATTCAAGTTTTCTCTCTCTTTTTTAAAGCAACTAATCAAAGCATTTACTCTGCCAATTGATTAAAGAACATTTTAGGCATAATTGTTATCATAATGGCCTATAATTGATATACTATTTGAAGTTAACTAAATGACTTGCTTCTTTCTTTAAGATTAATGTCATATTTTGGGAATATTAAGATGTTTTACTAATTGAAAAGAAATTCATTATCATTGTTAGCATTCTAAATAAGATTGCAGTCTAATTGAATCAAGCATTGATAATATGGTTACCATAATAACATTTTTATATCTGATTAGGTTGTTAAATAAGTTTAAAATGAATTTTTATATAGAAAAGAAACCTATACTTTTTTTACTAGAAAATGGAAAATAAGCATGAAACTAATTAAAGAGAGGATAAGATGCTAAATTATCGTCAAAATTTCATAAATATCAAAAATAAATATTTAGGTTCAAAGAAGGCGTGCAAACTTGTTACCATCATATACACTGAGGGCATCAAAGAATAAATTCCTTGAACCATAACTCTTTATATAAATCGGTACATACCTTTGTATTGAAGCATTATTGATACCATGTTCTCTTAGTAGCCTAAAGAGCAAAGCAGAGCCATTAAGGTTGTTTTCTTCATTTGAATTATTTTCATCCTCCATTGATGAAATATTGAAACACAATAGGTTCTTGATCTCCGAATGAAAATGATAATCAAGGCCTAGCTGGCATAGGGCATCCACAAATTCAAGTTGTTCGATAAGGCCATGTTGCTGGCCAATCAAACTCCTCACTTTCTCTTTCAATTTATTCCTTTGATTTATATACTTCTCTTCCTGTGTGAATGTATAGATTCTCTTTCAATTTATTCCTTATAATCATTCATCAAATAAGTATAATAAAATCATATAACAATCAAGATAAAGATTCAAATATATTCCACTATGTGTATATACAAATAAAAATGCAAGTTATAAGTTATAATGACATATACACATGTTCACATATATGCACACTTATGCTTGCATGAGTAATAACGCACTTATGTGCATATAAAAATAAAAATACAAATATAATAGCATATGAGTATATACACATTGTGAGCACTTAAAAGAGATTCTAGATTAATAATTCCTTCGATGCTAATATATAATCAAAGATTAGGCAGTTGATTGAAACTATTTATTTGGAGGAATTATCTTATGTTTCATTTGTGACGGTTTTCTAATTGTTTTTTAAAATTGTTTTAAAAAAATAAAATTTTAATGATGTTATAAATAACAGCTTGTTATTACAAATTTTTTTTAAAGAAGTAGAAAATAGGTGACAAAATATATAGAAATTATGATATGAAAAACAAAATAATAATAAAGTTGTGCAAAACCTAGCCTTAGATAAAATAAAAATTTATGCCTTAATTAGAGGTTTTGCCTCTGTGAAAAATTAGAATCACGATATTCAAATTAAAATTTGACCCTAATCAGTTGAATTTATTTTATCATTTTGTATTTGAATAAAAAAATCGTATATTTAATAAAAACTTAATTTATAATAATAGATATACCTCTATTAATCTAAGAGATTAGATCTAATAGAAAATTTTTCTCATAATTACTCAAAAGAATTTATAAGATAACAAAGCCATCACCATGAAATCAATTGGCAGCGATCGTATGAAGCTATCATCCCAAATGGTTGGCTTAAAATTTGCTGAGCGGCGAGCTGGAGAAGAAGACATTGTAGTAGCAGTTGATAGGCAGCTTACGGGCTGATACTTTACAGTTATTTGCTGAAAAACAGGAGAAGATGGTGAGGGAGAATATCTCAAAACTGTCTGTTTAGTTTTGAATGGGAGAAGGGGAAAGTGAAGGTAGATAGCCATTGATACTAAACGAATCAAGTAAATATGGTTCAATTTGATTACAGATGGGAACCTCTTATATGCCTATTTATATCCGAGCTTGAAATATTTTAATGATCGATAAAAACTATGTGAACTATTATTATGGCTTTTTCCTAAGCTTAGGGGTGTAAAAAAAGAAAAAAACCGATCTTGAGAGAGCTTGTTATATGTTTGTATTTAGATTACTTCAATTTAGGAGTGTCAAAATTGGTTTTTGCGTTGGGATTGGGTTCAAACTGCCTGAAACTAACTCGCTTTCAATTGGTCTGACCTGACCCAACTAGAAAAACAGGCTAGAAATTCAGACTTGGACTTGACCCACCCCTAACCCTGGTTGACCTAACCCAACCCGCGAGTGCAATAAGCGTCGAGTGAGAGGACGAGCAGGCGAAGGTGAGGACGCGGGAACGATTTCGAGTTAAATTGGTTGTTTCGAGGTTTGCAGGCTAACCCGAACCATATCCAATATATCAATTGACCCGAGCCTTAAATTTTCCGGTTGAGTTTGGGTTGAGTTTTCTGGTCGTGCATATATTGACAGCCTACTTGAACTTTTATTTGTTTGAAATTGGCTTTTATTTCGAAATTGGTGATTAATAATTTGTTTGTATTCAACTCACTTGAGCTCAAGCCAATCATGAGCTGATTTTGAATAAATAAAAATAAATGCTTAAGGCGTTCTATATGATAAAAAGTTTTACTTTTTATTAAGTGATTAACAAATCTAAAGAATCTAAAATTAATAATACATATTTTAAAGATATTTATTTATTTATTTAATTCAAATATGATTGAATAAAAATTTGATTGTTTTCGACATGTTAAAAAGTAATCTCAATTTCACCTTATTTTTTAATAAGGTGAAAATAAGGTAAAATAAATAAATATATTTGTTGCATCCCGGAGTATTCACGGCAGTAGAGAAATATAAAGCTTAACTTCTTTGCATTGTACGAAGATCAAATACATAAGCAGATAAGATAGAGGGTGTAGCATTCATAAGAGACACTAGAATTTTTACGTGAAAACCCCTAGAAAGGGGAAAAAATCACAGGGTCTGGCCCAGTTTGAATGAACCCACTAGTATTTGGAGTCGATTATAAATGAGGCCCTTCTTAGGGAGAAGGCCTTAGCTTGATGTCAAAAATGTACATCATATAGAGTGCATTACATGGTGGGAGTTACAATAATCAGCATAGACATGTTTGTTTAGTCGGTATGACCATAGTTGATAGGATAGAGGTCAGAAAGACCTTAATAGACAGGAGATCGGGGTCAGAAAGACCATTGTCCGGAGATGTAGGTCGGAAGGACCGTAGTAGGTGACGGAGGTTGGAAGGACCATAGTCAGTAGGAGACAGAGGCCCAAAAGACCGTAGTTGGCCGCAGATCGGGGTCAGAAAGACCATTGTAGTAAGGTGGTACTCTGGTAGAACTCTGGGCATCCGGTGGTGACCTGATAGAAGTCTAGGCCTCAAGTGGTGGTCTTGCAGAAGTCTGGGCCTCATGTGATGGTCCTGCGGAAGTCTGAGCATCAGGTGGTGGTCTTGTAGGAGTCCAGGCCTCAGGTGGTGGTCCAACAAAAGTTCAGGTCTCAGTTGATGGTCCGGCAGAAGTCTGGGCCTCAGGTTGTGAACTGGAAGAAGTCTGAGCCTCAGATGGTGGTATGACAGAAGTTTGTGCCTCAGATGGTGGTTCGGCAGAAGTCAGTGCCTCAGGTGGTGGTCTAGTAGAAGTCCGAGCCTCAGGTATTGGTCTAGCAGAAGTCAAAGCCTTAGGTGGTGGTCCGACGGATGTCCGGGCCTCAAGTGATGGTCCGACGGAAGTCCGGGCCTCAGGTGGTGGTCCAACGGAAGTTTAGGCCTCAGGTGGTGGTCCGGTAGGAGTCCGAGCCTCAGGTGGTGGTCCGACAGAAGTCCGGACCTCAGGTGGTGGTCCGGCAGAGCAACGACGTTAGGCAGTGGTTCAGCGGAACTCAAGCGGTGGTCGAGGAGGAGCGAGGAGACAAGAGCAATCTCTGATCTCTCTCTTTCTCTCTTGCTTGGACCCTAACAGGGAGGAGGGGTCTATTTATAGATTTTCTAGAGTGGCATGACTAGTAAATATGTGGGAGATCAAGGGCATATGGGGAGTGGCTTGGATGAACGACCGATGTTGAATCATTTGATCATGGTCCGTTTGATAGACATTTGAATGTCTTAGTGATGTAGGAACTCAATGATCTTAGGCTCGTTGGATTAATCTCGTCGAGCCGCTCGATTCGACTATGAGCACGTCATATTTGGAAACCGTTTGGTAATCCAAATTGTGGTTTGAACCCTCCAACAATGCTTCAGACCCTTGAATTGGACCCATTTAGGTTCAGATTGAGTCGAATTTGATGTCGTTGGGTTCGTATTTCCGATACGTTCAGTTCGACTATAAGTTTGCTGAAATCGAAGCTCGGATGGTCCGAATTTTAATTTTAGAAGTTTCCAACTTGATTTTGCCTCGAGATTCATGCCCGTTCAAGATAATTTTTTAAGGATGTTTCGATAATAATCTTCCTAGAAGGTAAAATAAATTAACAGATTTGAAATTTTCAGCATTTTCAAATATCAAAAGCCATGTGGCATGATGGCAGCTCTGCATCTCTACTAATCATATTTTTTAATGCTCCCAAGCGCTAATTAAAACTCAATTAATGATTTTTTTTTTATGGATGATTCTGCCGTCATGTTTGAAACCTCGCTTTTCACGCCGGAATAATTCTTGTAAAATTATTATTTAACGGGCCATGTCGCCATGGCATGAGGATTGCATGCTGAGTAAAATAGAATTTAAGTGTAAAAGAAATATAAATTATTTAAAATAGTTAAAATTATGTGAATGAATATAAAATAAATATATGCATTTTTTTAATTTGGCATAGAATAATCTAAATGCAATATAAAGATAGGGGTGTTAAAATGGGTTTTTAGGTCGGGTTTAGGTCCAACGCGAAATTGATCGGCTTTCAAATGTTTTGATATGAACACGATCCAATTAAAAAAAAGGATAATAAATTCAGACCATGACCCGACCTGTCACTAATATGGGTTGATATGACACTTGACAAGCTAACTTACAGGTGAGAGGGCCTCAAGGTATGCGAGCGTGACTGCACGAGTGCGAGGTTGAAAACGCAAGCACGGGCTATGGGGCGAGGGCGAGCATGGGGGGTGAGGGCCGCAAGGCAGGCGAGCGTGATTTGCTCGAGTAAGAGTGCATCATGCGAGCATGGGTGCGAGGCTGCTAGCTCGAGCACGGGCATCAAGGCGGGGGTGAGGCTGCGAGGGTCGCGAGTGCGACACACAAGCACGGGGTTTTGTGGCTGCACAGGTGTGGGACTCAAGTCTAATTTGGGTTAACACGTTGACCCGGACACAACCCTATTTTTATACTGATTAAAAATTGAGACATGAACTTGATTTGTTTATTAAATGGGTCGATCCGAACCTAAATTTTTCTCTTTGTAAACAACCCCGGCGAGGTCAAGTGGGCTACCGCGGGAGAGCATAGGAATTTTTTCAATTATTATTATTTTTTAATTTTCTAGTGGCTTAATTCCGCTGGAAAGCTGCCGAAATTATTTCCAGCCGGAATTTATTTTCCTACACCGGTTTTATCGGCGGAATTTTTAATTTGTGCCGGAAAACCGCCGGTAAATTTGAAAACCGTCAGAAAATTATCAAATTCCACCGGTAATAGATGATTTTCTTGTAATAGATGATTTTCAAGTAGTGCGGGATCTTTTTCTCTTTGTAAACATACAGTAAACTTAAGAATCTATGAAATAGAATTCATATAGAAAAAAAGGTAAAATAGTAAAACAGTAGTAAAGTTAAATAAGAGCAATAGCACAAAATGATTTACGTTGTTGGCACAGACGTGGTACATCCACAGGGAGAAAAGGAGACTTAGCTATGATAGGATCTAATATTCAATTCATTACACATGATGCTTTCCATTTTTCTGGTCTTTATCTATCTGAAACTAATAAGCCATTTCTTGATCAAAGACAAATACTTAAATGAAAGCAATTAATAAGGGAAAAACAGACCCGAAGCTAGAAGAACTTTTAGTCACGAAACACCACTTGTAGCTCTAAGAAGAAAACCCATGTTGCGAAGAGCTCCATTCTCTTCGATAGGAGCAACCCCTTCTTCTCATTTGGCTCTTTCTCCTCTTCGTTTTATGCTCAAAAACCTCTATCAAGCAATGAGAAAGAAGGCTCAAGCTAATCTCTCCCCTTCTCTCTTTAATTCCTCCATATTGAGAAACCTCTACTCCTTTTGGATCTATGAATAAATTCTTCTCTCTCTTGCTAGCTTTCCATTTTTTTTTCTTTTCTTTTTCTTTCTTGATTTTTTCTCTCTTGAATAGCTGCCCTATAGAGTTGATAAATAGATAAACAATGGAAACAAGAACTTGACATGCAATAGGAAAGACTACACAACAGGCAAGAATAGTAAAGGCACATAATTGGCTATGTGTAAAAGTTTAATATTAAACAAAATCTAATCTAGCTATCTTTCCATTCCTTTTAACAATCTAGATCTTGGATATATAACTTTGATCAGTTAAGCCCACCATTCTCCCAACATCTCCTTAACTAGGCCTTGCTGAAGCAGAATCAAATAGTGATGCAATTTGGTTCCAGACATTATCTTAGTCAGTGCATCTATAGGATACTCATCTATATACTACCTTTTGAACATCAACTATATCATGAACAAAAACATCTTTGATAAAAATATAACCTTATTTAAATATGTGCTTTGTTCTTTTCGTGAAATATCTAATTGTTCATATATTGGATTGCCCTTTTATTGTGATACCAGATTATAGTTTTTCTTTTATTCTTCTCTGATCTAGCAATCCTTTCATTTAGATACATACTGCCTAACAATAAATGACGCACAATAGTGCAAAGTATCCCGTGGAACCATAACACATGGCAGTATGGCACGACACCTGCCATTTTAAATATGATGCTGAATATTAAATAATTTTGAATAAAAATATATATTAATATGAAATGCTATTAAATAGAAAGATAAATTATTATGATAATAAAAACATTCAAAGTTATATTTAAATTCAAGTAATTAACATCTCCATTACACATAAATTAAAATATTATAGCCATTTTTGTAAATCTAATTCTTTTGTCCGAAATTAAATTAGTCTTCTTAGGAGTCATCATTATTGTCATCAAATGTAAAAAAAAATGACTTTTTTCTTTCATTAACATCATCTCCTAATTCATAATCCTCTTCATTTTCCACAAAAAATGCACATTATACAATTATTATCACTTTCATTTTCCATTATTACATATTTTTCATGCAATATATATATTTTTTTTTCTGATTTGCACTATATCCAATATTCTTTCGAATACTTATAAGCAAGCATGTATTAAAAAATCTTTACCTTCCTTTTAGATGTATGAATGAAATGGTGAATAACAAATAACACAAATGTGTTATCAACTTATTCCATGAAACATATAATTAAAGATATTTTATAAATAACTTGTGCCCTCTTTTTAAAAATTAAGGCACATTTACATGTAATGGCAGTACTATTAAGTTATTAAATAAATGATAAAATTTATATGTGCTTGTTATAATATAGAAAAGGTTTTGGGCTTGTACATATCAAATGATATAATCTAATAAATCGATATTTTATATTATATCTTGCTCTTTATATAAAATATTACATAACAAAATAATCAGAGTAGAGGTTCGATAATAGGTTGCAATAATACAAAATATATAATTTATCATTCATGTTCATACAAATAAGTTTTATATAAGTTGGACTTGTCTTAGTGAATGCTTTATATAAGGCATTCATCCATAAAACACTTGCCATTGAATCTAACACCTTTTCATAGAAAAATTATTAGGTGCGGAGTGTGCACCGTCCGCACAAGCACTGAGTACCTAGCGGTACCCAGCGGTACCGAGTGCCGGTACCGCTAGGTATCCAATACTTGTGCGAATGATTCTTCTCGTCCGCACTCCGCACCTAATAATCTCTTCTTTTCATAAGGTCTTCATTAGATTCTCATATATCTTATGGAGATATATATGATAACAAAATGCCAATACAATTACTAAATAGTCGTGCAAGTAAAGTATGTTGGCTAATCGATGGTTCAATAATTATATAACATTGTTATAATATTCTCATAGATGGAAAATATTATATAATAAGGTAATCACCTTAGCCTATCGATATACATGCATACATGATGAAGCTATGTATATATTCAACATGAATGACAAATTTCATGATGTATGCATGAAAATTCAACATAATCTACAAGATTTGGTAATTAGTCACTATACCAACCCATGTCATCTATCATTGAAGGAATCGTGGATCAACATCTACGATTCAGAGTCTCTATTTTTGATGCATTTATGTATTTCTTTTATTTATATTCAAGTTTTATCATTGTACCTCTATGAGAGATTTTTTTTTTTATATTGTAGCCACAGGGGCATTTGAGTCTTTTTTATTCTCTCTTATTGTTAGACCTATATATAGAGGTATTTACTATTATATGAGGTTTATGATTGATTAATAAAAATTCCATCTTTTGGTTCTTTTGTTTTGTGAGCTCTTGAGAGAAGAGAGAACCCTACGAGAGGGCCAAGCACTAAGAAATTACAATAATTTTGTAAATTATTATTTTTTCCTTAAAAAGTGGTTATCTACTAATTGTATTACTATAAAATTTTAAAAAAAATGACATTTAAGTATACTAATTTGTTGAAGAAATAAAATGCAAATAAATTTGATTGAACTTTCTTTGGATGGTCAGTACATTTTTATCAAAATATGATATTGAATATTTTTACAAAGTATATTGCAAAATTTCAATAAATCTTATTGTAAAGTATATTCAACATAGATTAAAAAATATATATTATCCTTAACTCGTGGGATCAATCATAATTTATAATAATATATAGAAATATTACTTAATTTTTCGAAGCAATATAAATAAAAAATCGAAACAACCCATTGAAATTTAAAACCCATATAAAACTTAAAGAAAACACAAGAGTCATTTGGAATAACCAAAACTTCATGAGAGTAAATATATAAGCAAAATCATATATAAAAATATTGTTTAAAATTAATTGATTTTAACCTATAGTCGAATTTTGCAGAAATTCGAAGCGGCTTGTATTTAAAGCTGATGGTGGCAGAGGTTCAAAGCGATATTATTTTCAGAATAGTTAAACAATGATAAATAGATATGGAATAGCGGAGAGTGATGTAGGAACATCTTTAGTTATATAGTCCTTAGGATTACTTTATTTTAGTTTGTTATAGGTTTGTTACCACTAGTTTCTAGAATACTCCTTTTACCCTATAAATATACAAGCTATTGTAAGAGAGGGGGTCATTGAATGAAATATTTTAGTCTTTGAAGCCTTAGAGCTTGTCTTCTTCTTCCCTGGATTGGTAAAACGAAATCCTTCTTGCAGGTCGAGTCTTCCGATGATCCACTACATCAGAGATGAGTGGAGAGGAAATGTTATGGGAAGAAAAAGTGTTATGGTATAGTTTAAGCTTCCGAGAATGCAAAGATGCAAAGAAGAGAAGCCAAGGAGAGGGGAATTTGATTACATAATATTAATTTAAATATTTTATTTGTTTACATAATACTAACTTACATAATTATTAGCATAGTTATGTAAATAATATAATAATATATTATTTTTTATTAACGTTAAATCATAATTCATAACTTGAACATTAAAAAAGAATTAATTGAAATATTGTTTTTAATATATGAAAGATCAAATTTAAATGCATATATAGTCAATCAAATATCCATTTAAATTTTTATAACTATTAAGGAAAACTGTATAAAATTTATGTTCATATTAAATATGCATGTTTACAAATTATAAAGAAATCTCATTTTAAAATAAAGTAATATGAAATAATTTTATTTAAATGATAGTTCCAAGTTTTAATTATAATATTTATAATATGTTAAAAGGAATGCATCATAATATAAAAAAAAAAAAACTATAAATAGAGTTCTAGCCAGCGCCACCAACGACCACCACTAATTATTGCCGCTGATAATCACAATTGTCATCGATAATTAGCATAAAAAATGCCACTATCTCCAGAATATTGACACAATTTAACCCTAATGTTGGGTTTATATGTATGCTTGTGGACACCTGCTTTTTATATTTTATATTAGAGAAATCAAGCCCTATTGTTTGATGTTAACTGTCCCTCTTTGAACACTTGATTTAAGCAATCTTCCTCTGAAAAAAAAAATAGACTTCCATTTAATCCCTCTTTTCTTCAACATTGAAGAATGAAGATTCTAGGCTTTTATTATAATATTATAGATTAGTTAATATAAAATATTAAAATTTTTAAATCTAAAATAATGTTATCATAAAAAATCAGAACACGAGTGTCATGCATATGTACTTAAATTTAAATATTATTTTAATCAAACACATATTTGCCGTGTCCGACACATGTCCTTGCCATGTCGGGCACGTGTCCGTGTCTTATACGTGTCCGACGCTATATTAATTCTCACATCAAATGATGTATATCGGTGCATCATAGCCACAAAGTATTAAGTTCAAGGTCAAGTTTCATAGTTGTACGTTCTTTAATCTCTGATCTAAAACGGATTTATAATCATTAATCACATTAGTGAGTTCAACTCATTTAGAAGGCAATAGAACTATATATTTGAATATTAAGTTCAAGGGCAAGTTTTATAGTTTTAAGTTTATTTTGTGAAACACCCACTCAAATGTGATGGACATAATTAGCAATTCAAATGGATCATCTATCATGGGGCTCAATGGCATCAAAGATGTCATCCTTTGCAAGGATATCGAACAAAAAAGGAAGACTATCAATTTTTATTATAGATATTGGTACTAAGAGGATGTCATAAAATAAAAGCAACAATAAAGAAAGAGCCATCAAAATCTTATCGCAAGAACTAACAATCAAACAACAATAAAAGCAAATCTCAAGATTGCCTAATTAAAGCTTTGTTTGGAATAACTTTCTAACTGCTTCTTAAAGTAAATTTTTAACACAAAAATTTTAATTTTTATACTAGAAAACTGTTTTAAGAAGTAGTAAAAAAATCGTCCCAAATGAAGCAAAAAATTATGGTACTTCAACCATGTTATCTTCATAATGAAATAATGCAAGCAAAATGAAGCATGAATAAGGCTAATAACAAAATAAAAAGAGATTTTTTTTTTCCAAAAATAAAATATATTGCGTCAAAAAGGAGGTTACAACAAGCTAGAGGCAAAACAAAAGAGCCTATAGAGTACAAAAAGAAGGGGGAAAGAATCCAGCAGGCTCAGCATTGGCAGAGGCTACCAGCCAATCCAAAGCCAGGCTCGGGCCATCCAAGTTGGAGAAAAAGAAGAACATCCATTGAGCCCCGCCACCAACGGTTGCCACGAGCCAAGGCAAAGGAAAAGCGAGCCCTAGCCTCGTCATAGCCCAGAAACCATCCAGCGTAGCCACAAAAATAAAACAATGATCCAGCAAAAGACAAGCATAGAGAGAGGAAACAACGAGCCAACCAACCAACACATCCCACTTCCATAGCCCCAAAGATCCAAAAATCCAGCCAAAACCAAGGAAAGCAACACCAACAAGTTTACCATCACCGACCACGTCTGTGGTTTATCACGCAACAAGGCAAAAGAGTTCCCAGGATCCTCTTCCTCAATCGATTCCAAAGAAACAGAATCAGAATCACAATCGGACGAACCATGAAGCCAATCCAGATGCACACGTACATCAATTCCCTAATTGTCCCCCGCATGATACACTAAGCCTTGAGGCTCAATTAAAGTAACAGGTACATCCACAAAATTGTTATTAACTAAACAGTCATTCATGACAGGAGGCGAGCTGGAGGTGGCAGAAGAAGAACCCTCACAAACACCCGCACCCACATTATTAGAAACAAGAGCAGACTCATTCGGGCAATCCAAAACCACAGGATTTAAAGAATTATCAGCCAAAACGGCCGGGGTAGACACCACCAACAACAAGGGACCAGCACAACCATGACCATCAGTACTATGACAAGCTCGAGGGGAGACAACATGAGGATTAAGAGAGCCCAAGTTAATACCATGAGGAACAAAAGGTAAATCGTCAGGGGACAAAACAGCGGCAACATCAACTGAATTTAAAACAAGTTCAACCTGATTCAACAGCCGTGGGGGGTGACCAAACAAAGGGGGTGACCAAACAAAGAACCCATGCCATGAACCCATGCCATGAAGGATACGGGAAGAGAAGAAATGAAGCCTAAGTTTTGGAGGGAGATAACCAAAGAACAAAATGCTAAAGCTGGCTAGTGCACACAAATATTTATGGGTCATCATCTATTATTTTCATGCAATAATCATTATACTTTTACATTGTACTGACATTTTTTTCAAGTTCTAAGAGGGAAGATTAATTGAAATTCATAGATTTAGGTTTTGTTTGGGATATTTTTCTTATTACTTTTTAACTAGTATAAAAATAAAAAATGTTATACTAAAAAGCTGCTTTAAGAAGCAATAAGAAAGCCATCCCAAACGAAGCCTAAGTCCAATAATTTTCTCATTTACAAGTTATCTATCTAAACAATCTTAACTATTTTTATTTATCTAATTGTGTGTCAACTGCTACTTGAACACAACACGTTAAGATGCTCGCTCCCTATTGTCAAAATTTTTAGGGACAAAATCTTTATTTATTTTTTGCATAAACATGAGAGTTAAGCATAGCGTGTTTAAATATATAATTATTTGTCATATATTTAAACTTGTGAGTAAAAAATATTTTTCATGTACATTTGTTATTATGGCATAGCTTTAAAATAAATGTTATTAAAGCTAGTGTCACCTTATCTTTATTTCATTCTATGCACTCATATTTATTTTAAGAATACGAGATAGACATGTAATATTAATGTTTTGAATGTTAGATATATAAATAACATGAAATAAAGTGGTATGTATCTTTATTATTCTTCATTAATACTAAATCAATGCTAATAATGATTAATATTTGATCCAAAATATTAGTCGAGTGCACCCAAAAATAAAAATATAATGAGTTAAGCCCATCTGAAAATCTTCCTCTTCTTCAGCAACCCTTCTACGTTTACATCTTCTCAAGGGACCATACATTGTCCTATAAACAGTTAGAATTATGACTGACCATTTCAGCCTTGGGACCTGTTATTTGGACTTTGCATGAAGTATTCAAGCAAGCCTTGCCAAGGGAAATAAATTCCTTCAAGCCAATGAATGCTAAAGATGTGAGAAGTCCCCCCCACTCTACTCTTGCTTTTGCTTTCTTCATTTCTTGGTTCCTGCAAAAAGCTTGAGCTCTGAGAGGCTGCTTACCTACATAATTCAACAAGCCAATCTCTCAGTTTCTTTTGGAATGACCTGAATGTCATGTAAGAAAAGACAACAAGGACTAATTGTTTCTTTTTGACCTCTCCATTCACTGTGGCTCTAACTTGTCTTCTTCCTTTGAACAGTTCTGTCATTTTGTTTTATTGATTTCATGTCTTTGGTTTCTGAGGTTGGGCAAGTCGGCAGATTCATGAGGTCCTGATCTAAGTAGAATTAACACTGTTCTGTCAATATTATAGGTTAACCTCTTCTTTGCTGAGTTGATCTGCATGGGGCCTGCAGGCTTAAAGTTTTGGATTATATGCAAGGAATTAATTTATTTTTTGGTTTCTAGGTAATGTTCAGAGGGCCCAGGTTTCTTGAATAATTAGGATTTTCAAATGACACAATTTGGGCACTCTAATCATTACTTCAAATATATCAAGATATTTTTTTTCTAAATACAGATAATAAATGATGCACATCATGCCATTTAATGATCAAAAAATGATTGAAAAATTTTAGCTTAATTGTTCTATCTAGGAGTGTAAATGAGCCGAGCTGGCTCGAACTTGACTCGTTTATGTGCACACGAACTGAGCTTATTGAGCTCAAGAGTCGATCTCGAGTTTGAACTTTATAAGGCTAGGCTCATGAGTTCGCGAGCCGGATCGAGCTAGTTTATAGTGGGATGAGCTTGTGTTCGAGCTCGACTCGAGCTCGAGCTCGCTTTTCGACCGACGAGCTGATCAACTCGATAGTGCCAAAACTCAACTCATTTACACCCTTAGTTCCATCAACAGGTAAAGGGAACTTGAACCGTTTATGATGGTGAATTAAATATACAACCTTACTGATCTGAAAGTTACAAGTCCAATGGCGATGGTAGATGTAGATTGACATTCTAATGGGAATACTCATAGGAATAATATTGAGAAGCTTCATAGCTCAAATTTGAAGAAGCCAAAAATGATTATGTTGTCTTTGCCATTTCTATAATCAGAAGTATATTTCTTCTAGAGCAGTCATATGTTATAAATGGCTCAAGGAGATCACAAACACTCCATGTAATTCAGAAGTTCTTGAATGAACTGCACTATAATGGAGTAGGAGATGGAGATGGTTCTATTTAATAATGTCGAAATGTTCGTTGGATGGAGGAGCCTGTGAATTGAAATGGCCTCTTTGCCATCAAAGGCATGGCCTCATTGATCCAAATAATAATGTTATCAAACAAAGTCGTTGGAAGTATTTGCTCTGTCACAGCTAAAGATGAAAAAGCTGCTCAAAGAGTTTATCAACAGTGAATTGTGAAACCTCGTAGAATACTAAGAGCACTGTAATGCTTTTCATCCCAGATTTTATAGAAAATAATAAAATATAAAAGGTTTAAAAAAGAAGAAAAACTCAAGAAAAGTTACCAAGCAAGCCCATTAAGAAATCTTTTTCTCTCAAAAATGCAGGTAAATAACAATCCCTTCAATTAGGGCTGTCAAAATAGGGTTACAGATTGGGTTCACATCAAATCCGGAACAAATCCGATTTGAATCCAAAAAACAGGATATTTTCTCGGACCTGAACCCGACCTGCTTCGACCCTGAGAAAACCTGACACAACCTGCCAACCCATTGTTGTCTCGCTGGAAGGAGGCATTGGTTGCCAGCGGCGGTGTAAGTACTTGGCACCTCATCGACGACCGTCGAAGGAGACGTTGATTTTGCAGATGAACGTCATTGGGCAGGGCGGGGCCGTGCGGATGGCGAGGCGGCAGGAGAGAGGCAGATGGGGGGAGCGGCCAACGACACTCGACGAGATCACTTGTTTAAATTTAAATCAGTTGGAGGTCAGGATGGTGGAAACGACTAGCAGTAGGACGAGACGACGACAACGGCATTGGCAAGGCGGCCAAGCATGCCAATGCGGACAGGACAGCGACATCAATCGGGACTGGCCAGCGACACTAGAAGAGACGCGATCACATGACTCACGTTAGACGCGGTCACTCGACGGAACAGCAACAGCATGGACGGGATGGCATAGGTCAGCTCGGACGTGACTCGCGTGATTTGATTTTCCTGGGTTAAACTAAGTTGAGTATTTATTTCCGGGTCAATCCAAATCTGACCCGTTTTTCCGAACTGGTAGAATCCGAGAACCCGAACCCTACGCGTTTGCGAAATTTTCAAGTTAAATTTGTGTCGGATTTTCGAATCGCATCAAATATTGACACCCCTACCTTCAATAATATGAAGGTGTAATTTATGTCATTTCATGATTAAGAATGCATACAAGACTCTTCACTATACCTATAAGAAATTAAAATTCATGGATGGCATCCATTCAATGGATTCATGAACTTCCGAGCTGTGCGCATGCCTCACTTTCTCCCTGCAAGATAAAAAATAGGTTCTGAAAAAACTGAAAATTAGTGATTTATTATCATTGATGTATCAATGTCACATAAAATTTTCTCCTGCAGTGGAAGGAATATTCATTATCCTAGTTTGATTTGTCATTATTTATGAAAACTTCATTGAATTCAACGTGAATCCAAGAAACAATTAGCAGCTTCAATATGCAGTTTGTTCAAGATTACAAGAAAATGTTAAAAATAATTTTTTATTAGATTTAAATGAGAATTTGACTCTTAATACGATACAATGGAGAAAAAATATCCAAGTAGCTGACTTCACGTAGTAAGATAAAGACTTGATGTTGTTGCTAGGGCTGTCAAAATCGGTTCACGGGTCGGGTTCGGATTCAACTCGGAATTGACTCGACGATATTTGGGTCAACCCAAATCGGACCCGTTTTTTGCAAATAGGTCAAAAAATTCAACCCGGACCCGACCCGTCGGGTTTCCGGGTTGACCCGATCTGACACGGGTTATGGCCAAAGACGCGTGTGAATCCGCGAATGGTAGGAAGTTCAGCCACTCATCTGTCGTCTTGTTGAAGCCGGAGAAGATGGAGGAGGGAACGCCCGATGTTGTTGAAGACTGCCCGGCTAGCGGCTTAGCAAAACGAGCGCCGACATCCTAAGGTTAGGATCACGAATTGATTGCCGATATGCCAGCGGTAGGACAACGGTAGAGGCGGATGGAGAGGCCGTCAGGCCTGGTTGACTCGCATACAGTGGGAGAAGCGGACGGCCGATGGCGGGAATCGGGACAGCGGGAGTTCTCTAGTTGAACCTGGTTCAACTCGAACCCGACCTGATTTTTGAAGCGGTATGATTTGTTAAACCCGAACCCGACCCGTTTGACAAACAGGTTTAACCTAACTCAAAATTTTCGAGTCGTGTCTAATATTAACACCCCTGCTTGTTGTTGTTGTCGTGTATACGTTTCGCAACTTCTGTTTCACGATGTTTCTCTCTTGTCATCGAATGTCAGAATATGCTATGTTGCCTTTGTTTTGCTGCCTTGGATGGAACCTACATAGAAAAATATCGGAAAATCACATGGCAAATAATCTGTAAAAGAAAAATATGAATAGCTAATAATTATTAAGACACTATGTATTAAAACATTATTTACCCGTTGGTGTACTGTACCAATAAGACTACTCCACGTGTAACTCTATTGTTTCTTTTCCCTATAAAGCTATCTGCCATGTACTTATCTAAAACAAGAATAATAATATAATATTGTTACTTTTACTGTTCATTGTCTTCAACCTCTGGTTCTTGCCAAGACATATGAGGAGTTAACGTTTCTACATGGTATCAAGAGTAGCGTTCAGATCCTGACGCATTCGCTATGGCGACCTCAGCTTCCGCATCATCTTCCGCCCACGCCACGGTATCTTCCGGCGTTCTTACTCCGGTCATCTCCCCTGCTCTCAAATTCGTCATTTCTAACATCAAATCACTCGTTCCGTTCTCTCTCACCTCCGATAATTTCCCGCTATGGAGCACTCAATTTGCTAAGCTTCTCAAAGCAAATGGATTCTCTACCTTTCTTGAGTCAAGATCGTCGGCAGAAAATACTGACCCGAATCAAGATACTCAAGATTGGTCTATAACAGATCAAAATCTTGCCACAGCTATGTGTTCCACTATCTCTCCGGAGGTCCTGCCGTATGTCATTCATCTTGAATCTACATACGAGATCTGGTCTACCCTTAATACGCGTTTTCAATCATCAAACCGTTCAAAGGTTATACAACTTAAAAATGAGCTTCACAACCTTTCAATGCAATCGCTATCTATGTCTCAATATCTCACTGAGATCAAGAAGATAGTTGATCAAATTTCCGCAGCAGGATCATCTGTCGATCCCGAAGATATTCTCATATACATTCTCAACGGTCTTCCGTTAGAATATCAATCTTTCACGACTTCTATAAGAACCAGGCCTGGTTCTATATCTCTTGATGATTTATACGCTATGCTTATAAGTGAAGAGCTTCATCTAAAATCTGTCGCGGCAAGATTTCCCAAACCGCCCGATCCACAGGTTGCGCTCTACTCTTCCAACAGTCGGGGTAGGCGCGGGCGAAGTCGTCCGAACAGAGACAACACTACTACGCATACTTCAAATCCTTCGTCGTCTA
>NW_021318618.1:6188684-6295845 GCF_001605985.2 Dendrobium catenatum | reverse complement strand
ATAATATGTTCTTTTAATATTGCTAGGTTTAAGTATTTTACTTGTAATTATCTTGATATTAGCTTTGGATAAAATACTAAATTGAAGGATCGATGATTCGATCTTGTGGACATGAGCTTTCATATTAAGTACATATTCAAGAACATGCTCTTTATTTAGGAGATTTTGGTTGTATTCTTTACTCAATGCATGAAACTAATATGAGAAGTCATTGGCTTATCAGATTCAATTAAGGCTTCGTTTGGGATGGTTTTCTTATTATTTTTTTTACTAGAAAACTAATTTAGAAAGCAGCAAGAAAACTGTCCAAAACGAAGCCTAATTGGAAGGGTACATTCTTTGGTAGATTTTGTTCTGAATTGATTAGACTATAAATGAACGAAATGCATGAGAGTGCACTAAGGTCATACTATCCCTCTGAAAGAGACTAACTAAAAGAGGATGAAGGAAACATAACAACATTTCAAATAATGATAACAACAGTTTATGTCTTTATGATCCTCATTGGGATGCCATATCAGTCATAAATTGGTACCAACATAATTGAGTATATGAATATATTTTTCAATAACTAATTGGAAATGACCTACGCTAGGCTTACTATACTTCAAATATCTTCCTTAATGACTGACATGAACATAAAATCATGACATCACAACAATTATATGGAACTTTTAAGGCCAAGTCTTATATAATAACCTAAAGTGGATGACTCCTAAGTTTAATATAGATAAATCAAATTTGTTGGGCCTTTCTTTTTTCTTGTCGAAAAGATGCCCTCAAATGGACTTACAATCCAATCAAAATATAAATTGGCACCTAACAATGTGAAGAAATATTATTGATTCATGCAAAAATGATCAAACCCAATAAAATCATAATACAAAAGCCACAGTGCTTGAAATCTTTAACTATAGCAATATTCAATAAGATTGATCAGAAGGGTGAGGGTAACTAAGGTTTTCACCGATCATGATTAAAGTTTTATTTAGGACAATTTTCTTATTATTTTATAAATTTTTTTTAGAGAAAATAACTTTTTAAAATTATTGTGAAAATTAATTTTCAGGTACTAAATTTTTTGTTAACGCAGTAAAAAAATAATGATAAAAAAGAAATTGTGGTTGCGACATGAAAAAAAAACAAATTAGCAAGAATGCTGCCTCAAACAAAGCCTCAGATTAGAGAAAGAACAAAATTTAAATATATATATAAATAAATTAATTCAATGAATAATTAATTAAGAAAATCCTAAGATTCATGCATACATGAAGATTAATTTTGTTGATGTAAACTTTCACAATTTTTCATTTTTTTCACCGATGTGTATAATCTTATCCTATTGCTATGAAGAAATGCAAACATTACATGCATATATGATTTATGTCTTAAAATGATGATAAAAAAAATATTTAAAATAATTTCTGAAGAGAAATGAATTACTTAAAGGTTCACATAGTCCCCTTTAGGTATGATGACAGATTCTCTTATGTACTCCCTACCGCTTTTTCTGCTGTAGCTTCTTTTTCTTTTGGAACATATTTACATCTTGTAAGTGAATAAGTTAGACAGCACATTTTGTTTTATAATTGTTATACTGTAAGTTGCAAGTGAACAAGGCATTGAGATCCCTCATTTTCATTATTTTGCTCTCTCTCTCTCTCTCTCTCTCTCTCTTGTTGAATCTACAAAACAGAGGTTAGTATAGAAAGCAAACAGAGTGAGAGAAGTGTTTAAGGATTGTAGAGCTTCATTCTCAGCTAAACCAAAGGTTCTCCTTGTACAGGTATAAGTATTAGAGAAGTAAATCATGATAGGAAGAGGTGATGGAGAGAGCTGAGCTTGGCACAGTGAACGTGGCCGTTGAATGCAGAGACCGTTGAGGGATGCAGAGGTAGTGGCCATGAGCTGAAATGAGTGTCTTTCCTTTTATAGCAAGTGGTCCAATTCTGTTATGCTAACATCTCTCTCTCTCTCTCTTTGTTTTCCCCCTTTTTCATTTATGACTTCAAATATGATAATTGTTGAGTCCTGGTATATTCACGGCTGTAGAGAGATATAAAGTTTAACATCTTAACTTTGTACGAATATCCATCACACAAATAGATAAACAGTAAATGTGTAGTGTTCATAAGAGACACTTGAGTTTTTTACGTGAAAACCCCTTAAAAAGAGGGAAACCAAGGGGCCTTCCCAAGTTTAAATGAATCTACTAGTATTTGCTTTTGATTAAAAAAATAGTATTTGCTTTTGATTATAAATGAGGCACTTCATTAGGGGGGAAGGCCATGGCTCGATGTAGCAAATATACATCATATAGAGTGCATTACATGGCGAGAGTTGGAAAAATAAGTATTGATATGTTTGTTTGGTTGGCAGGACCATAGTCGACGAGTGATGTTGGTCGGAAAGAAAAAAGCCGGGCGACGGTAGTTTGAAGGACCGTAATCATGCAATGGAGGTTAGAAAGATCGTAATCGGGCAATGGAGGTCAGAAAGATCGTAGTTGGCGGGTGATGAAGGTCGGAAAGATCGTAGTTGGGTTACAGCAATCAGAGAGATCGTAGTCTGGAGATGGTAGTTGGAGAGATCATAGTTGGTGGACAACAAATGTTGAAAATATCGTAGTCAGGTTAAGGTGGTAAAAAAGACTGTTGTTTGGCGACTCCGACGATAATTACCGGCGCATATGGCGCCGGAATTGGGACGTTTCTCGACGTCGAAAACGATACGTTTTTTCGCCGGTAGTTCGTCGGAAAGTGCGCCGGAGATATTTCCGACGCAAAATTCGCCGGAAATAATTTATCGACGCGTCCAAAACCGACGTATGATTTTCCGCCGAAACGTGCGTCAGAAACTTATAATTCCGTCGGAATATCTATGTTTTCCGGCGGATTTCGTCCGCCGGTAATAAGGGGTTTTCCTGTAGTGGAGCTCAAAAGAATCGCAATCAACGGATGACAGATGTTAGAAAAACTGTTATATGGCGATGGAGGTCAGAAGAGCCATAGTCAGAGGGAGACGGTGGTCAGAAAGATTATTGTCTAGTGATAGAGGTCAGAAGGATCGTAGTTGGCGAGCAACGACAGTTAGAATGATCATTGTCTGACGATGGAGGTCAGAAGAATCGTAGTCGGCGGGCGACAACAATAGGAAAGAAGGTAGTCGAAATTCGACGATCCTGGGCTCATTGGATTTGTCTTGTCGAGCCGCTCGATTATATTATATGAATGCCACATTTGGAGATAATTTGGTCATCCAATTTATAATTTGAACCTTCTTAAGGCGCTCCAGGTCTTTGATTTTGACCCATTTGGCATTGGATTTGGTCGAGGATTGGGTCGCAATTGGTGTCGTTAGGTTCTCTTTTCTAAATATTCAGTTTGACTATAAATTTATTAAAATTGGAGTTCATATGATCCCAGATTTAATTACAAAAATTCCTAACTCAAATTTGCCTCGAGATTTTTTGCCCGATCAAGATAAATTTTTGTTGATAATTATTCATGCTCATTATGTCATACGTAATTACAGATATCACTTTTTATTTATTTTAACGACATCTGATGATAGAGATGTTTCATCTTTACTCACACAAAGATGTGGTGATCAGCTTAAGAGAAAATGTAAGTTAAAATATTTTGACTCAAACTTAATCAGAATTAAATTCATAGCCATTAAGATTTCGTTTGCGTTAACTTTTTTATTATTTAATGAAAAAAATCTTTTAGTACGAAAAAATTATACTAAAAAACTATTTCTTAAATAATAATAAAGTTCTTAAACAAAGCCTAAGTTTAATTTAAAAAGAATAAATTATTTAAACTTAATATTAATTAAAAATTGGGATAACTCCAAAAACAATTTATGATCTTGTCAAGATAATATTTGCATTTAAAGCTTTTAAAATTAAATTTATGATCACTCAAAGTTTGATTTTAAGAAACTTATACTCCAACTGAGCATCTCGACAAGACGAACAAATTGATGCTAATAATAATCTGATCCAACTCCAAATGAGCTTAAATCAAATACTGAAATTATATTTAGAAGCTTCAAAATATGAATTGATGGATCAAATGACACTTAATTATAGCATGTTTATAATCAAATTGAGTGGCTCAATGACGAGACAAATTTAATGAGCTCAAGATAACTTTATTATGACATCATTAAGGCAGTCAGATGTTTGATAAATGATCAATAATCAAGAGAATTGTTGCGGACTAGAATATACGCGGTGATTGAGTTAAAAAACTTACATCTCAGCATTGTACGGATATCTAGCACACAAACAGAGGAGAAATAGCAAC
Organism: Dendrobium catenatum; assembly: GCF_001605985.2. Classification (NCBI taxonomy): domain Eukaryota; kingdom Viridiplantae; phylum Streptophyta; class Magnoliopsida; order Asparagales; family Orchidaceae; genus Dendrobium; species Dendrobium catenatum. Next base: position 6,291,532 of record NW_021318618.1, on the reverse strand, counting down.
ACCAGGATTTTTACATGAAAAACCCTAAAAGGGAAAAAACCACGGGGTCACGCTCAGTTGAAAGAGTTCCACTAGTGTTTGCTTGAAATACAAGAGGCTGACTCGTTCTTAAAATTTAGGACGATTTGATTACAATGAATCACTTCAGAATTGAAAATCAGTTACAACGTCGAGCAGAGTTCCGGAGTCACTTGGAGATCGGACAGAATTTTGGCGTCATCTTGAGGACAGGCAGAATTCCGGCGTCGTTTAGAAGTTGGGCAGAATTTTGGCGTCGGGCAGAACTTTGGCGTCACTTGAGCATCGGGCAAAACTCTGGCGTCGGACATAACTCTGGCAGTGGTCGAGGAGTTCTTCCCTCCTATCCTCCTCTTCTTCTTTAGGGGTGTCAATTCGGGTCAACGGGTTGGGTTTGGGTCGAACCTGAGTTGACCCGGATCTAAACGGGTCAAACCGAACCTAACCTGTTTTTGCAAACGGGTCGACATTTCAACCCGGACCCGACCCGGCCAGGTTGTCGGGTTGACCCGACCCGACTGTTATGAAACTTTTATTTATTTTAAATTGAGAGGCCGGAAAACAGCAGCATTTTTTTTAACTTTTCAAATTTAAAAGTAAGCATATTAAATTTAATTGAAATTAGAAGAGTTAATTTTAACATTTAATTTTAATTATATTATTTTTAAATTTAATTAGATTATTCTTCAAATTTAGAAAAGTAATTTTTTAAATGCGAAAGATTTAGAGTGAGGGAGGAGAGGAAAGATGATAATTTGGTATTCTTCAATGTGAGTCTCTTCCCCTTCATTCTATTCTTCTTCTCATTCTTATTTTTCATCTTCTCCTCCCTCTTCTTCTCATTCTTCTTCGGTCACTGCTGTCGGAAACACCCGCCCGTTCGCGCATCGCTGCCAAAAATAGAAAATTAGGTAGATGATGAAAAATAAATTTTGTGCTGCAATGTGTAGTGTGTAGACATTCAGGTTTCAAATTTTTTTTTTTAAAAAAAATTGTTATATTGTGGCGGTTTTAACCGGTACAATATTCCAGATTTGTTTCGGTTAAAACCGCCACAATTATCAAAATATGTTCATATTGGAAGAAAATTTAAAAAAAAAATTGTTCTATTGTGGTGGTTTTAACCGGTACAATATTCCAGATTTGTGTCGGTTAAAACCGCCACAATTATCAAAATATGTTCAGATTGGAAGAATTTGCATCGGTTTTAACCGGTACAAATCTGGAATCTTGTAGCGGTTAAAACCGCTGCTAAAACAAGCGATTCGCAAATCCTGCCCCGCCGGTCGTAAAACTGCCACGGGATGTCGTTGCAGCGCATAGTAATTACAGCATATTCGTAGCGATTTTAGAACCGCTGTAAAGAAAATTGTGGCAGTTAAAACTGCCGCGATAGCTCAAAATTTGTGCTGCGATTACCTTATTTTTTGATAGTGATGGGTGACTAGATAGTGTGAATCTATTCTTTCTACTTGTAATTATTTTTCAATTAGTTTTTTCAATTTATATTATTTCTTTTTATTAATATAAAGGGTTATGCCCCAAAATTTCCCCCCCAAAAAAATGAGAAAAGCAAAATCCTCGCACTTTCTGATACATAGTGAGTTATTAAACTGAGTCAGATCTTGTGATTTGTTCCCTTTTTAGGTTTTTCTACATTAAAAAAAAATTGTTTAACTTTTTCAATGAATGTTAAATTTTTATCTAAGACATAAAATACATACTTTATCACAGCAAATATTCTAAAATAATTAATTAAAAACTTCCAAGTCCTATCACATTCTTACCCTTCGCATATGCAGAAGTGGGAAGTTTTAATAAGATGAAGCTATTGTATTTGGTCTTTCTCTAAGCAGATTAGTATCTTAAAAAAAATTTAATGCCACGATCTCTTAAGAAAGTCATATTTATTGCTTGATTGAAAATTTGAAATGATAAGATTTTGATTTATATCTAACTTTGAAAGGAAAGAATTGAGTGTTATTTTTGGCCGAAGAGAGGTAGTGGGCTCTCTTGCCATTGCACAAAGATGATACTGGAAAGTTTCTTTGTCCATTTATGGAGTGAAAGAGAGCAGTTATGTAAGCAAATTTTAGCTAGAATCTTAGCGAGTTAGGCCAGGCATGAATGCAGATCAAGAGGTGGCCAAAGTACAACAATATTAATTGTATCCAACAGCTATATACACATGGACAGGCATTGTTATTACTAACCCTCATTGTTATATCTGCTGCAATAACATAGAGACGATATCTCACTTATTCTTTGAATGTGAATATTCCTTCAATATATTGATCCGGCTGATCCCAAAAATGCAAAATTTTCTATTAGAACCAATGTCTCTTAGGCATTAGAGTTTATTGGAGGTTTACTAGGGAAAAAAAAAGCAAAAATTTGCAATCTTTTATTGTTTAATGCAATTTTTTTATCATATTTGGTGTGAAAGGAATAATCGAAGGTTCAATTCTTCGGCAAAATGTTTCTCCACATTGGTATCTAATATAGCCAAAGCTGTGAGATTCAAGATTACTAAATGGAAAAAAGGGAATATATTGTTAGAAGAGAAACTCAACCTGTGACGATTTATACGGTTTTGATCAAATTTCATGGCAGTTGCTTTATTGTTTCTTTTAATGTCACCAATAGGGCTGCTCGGTTGCCTCTTTTTGACGAATTGGAAACACTGTATTTTAGTCAGGCTTTGGATGCTTGTATTGCCTGAACGATGATGATAGCCTGACTATGAATCCTCTTGGAAGGTCTTCGGGCAATAAGAGTACATGTCTTCTCAGATCTTCTCTTCGACTACCTGAGTTCAGTGCACATTCTCTGACGTCACGTCATTTTTGTGTTTTGTTTCTAGTGATGTTCTCTTTTACAATTTTGTTCCCTTATGTATCTTCTTTTAGTTTTCTTTTAATTGTATTTTGTTTTTAGATTAATAAAATGGCATAGTCCAACATTTCCCCAAAAAAAAAAAAATTGTTTCCAACAGTCTATAGCTTAGATTTAGATTCACTGCAAATTTATATATTTATATCATTTATGCTCTGCTATTATTTTGGTGAAGACAATATAAATGTTAGTTTTGTGTGGACTCTGATTGTGTCAATTAAGTGGGATATACTGTTGACGAAGACCTCAATTTTATCGGTTGAGTTGTATACTTGAGCATTGTGGCGTTGTAATCTCTGGCTAGAGGCAAAGTGCAGAGTGCCGCTGCTTGCAGTGCTATAGGCTAAAGTGTCATGGTGCTGCAGGATGGACTCACAAATAGATAATGGAGTGTCACGGCATTACAAGTCGAGTTGAGTAATTTCTTTCCGGTTTTTCTTATTCCACTTGAAGAGTTGTGTCCTTTGGTGTAATAGAAGTGTATTTTTTTTGTTTATTCTGTGTGTAGAGCATAGTATGAAGTGAAGAGAGAAAAAGAGAGAATGAGAAGAGATATGTACAATTTCTTGGAATTTTCATAATGAATTTCTTGGTGTAGTGTCGCCTGGTGATTTTTTTCCCTATTTTAGATTTTTCTACATTAAATTGTTGTGTTCTTTCTTCTTTGCCACACTTTTATTTTTATTGTTTGTTTTGTTGCATGATTTACCTCCCAACAAGAGCTTCATAACAATGATATTCAAATGTTTTTAATGACAACACAAATTAAGTGAAAGAGAGTTTATAAATTCATAATCACAATATATTTTTTTTCCAAGCATTTGTTAGTTTTTATGCCCAACATTTAGGTGGTCCTCTTATGATATTATGCTGAAGGACAACACGAATTAATTATTTTTTAATCTTTAATGTAAAGGACTGGTCCTAAATACATTTGAATCTTGTGAAAAATTCTTATGTCTTATTATTATTTTCTTTGGTTCTTTTGTATCTTACATATAGTAAGACTTCCACTTAGGATAATGCTTTAGTGCTTGAGCTTGTTGTCAAGAAGTTTTATGTTCTAAGTAGAGTAATCAATCTATATGTATGAAGTATTATATAATTTTGAAATTAATATAGGATTTATTAAATCTCTTGAAATTAATATAAGATTTTTTAATTCTCACTAATCAATTAGAAAATATAATATCATGATATTTGACTATTTTGTTGCTCTAAAATGCCCGACTTAATAGCTCTATAATGTACCTTATGTTAATTATGATCATGATAAAAAAATAATAATTTAAATGATGATTATGTGAGATTGTTACATGAAGATGAAAGATAGGCCATCTCATAATTACATACATAGGTACTTATGATTGAATTTATCTAATTAAACTTAATAAATAAACTTCTTTAAAACATAAATAAGGATGCCTCGTCTGAAGAACCATAAGCAATATGATTTTGGAGCCTTACTCCAATATGTTTTTGTAAAACTTGGAGGAATTCTTGAATGCAAGAGAGAGGGAGAGAGAGGCAGGGCAAAAGGAGAGGGATTTATTAATTCATCTTGGAGCTTATAGGGGGTTCTCAATACATCAAAATATAACCAATTTATAGGGATATATACATGATATGGTGTCTTGCAAAAAATAAAATAAAATAAAATCAGATCAATACACAACAATATCAACTTTGTTTGATTTTACGATCAAAGAATCACTTGTACGCTTGTTGCAATCTAGCTGCCCCCCTACACTAACTCCACGAGAAAACCAGTCGAATCGAGCTCAATCCTACTCGCGAACGGCCTCCACTGTGTGTACCGATCCACGGCTCAAACTCACGCATATGTGCGTTCTAAATCACGTGTGTATGCATCCCTCACTGCTCCTTCTGTGATCCAATCGTTTGTGCATTGTGCATCTTCAGCTCCTACGCAACACACTTGTGCTCCAACATTGAACACACTCCGGCTTGCTCTTCATCCCTAGTTACTTGTGCTTGCTACGGCCTGCAACTTCACACAATCCACCGATCCAATCCTGAGTAAGGTGCTCTCTTCATACGCACTTTTGTGTGATCTACTTTGAGGTTCTTGATTATGCCATTGATTGCCTGCATTACCCACATTGTGACTTCTCGTCCGCCTCCCACACACAGATGAACATGCTTTGGACCTTATGCACATGCTTTGATTCTGGTTTTCATAGGATCACGAACCTGATCCTTACTCCACCTCCCTCACTGGCTCACATAACCAACTCCTATCTTCCTCTCTCGACACTGCTCTCCAAGAACAGCTCGACTCCAACTCAAAGATCTAGACCATTCTTTTACTTGGGAACAGGAAAATACCTCGTCTAATCTCCAGTCCCGCACAATATTGCTCATTTAGCTACTTCTCCATATCATTCAAGGATAGCTCATCTCTGCTCCATCATGTGCCTCCCCGCCTACATGCTCTAATCTTTTACGCGGACGAACCCAAGGCAGTAGAATCCCATCCATTTCATGTGAATGGAACCCACGATTGCAAAACCCTTTCCCTGCGCTTTGTGCACGCATGACCGGCCTAAGCCGTAAAGCTTGCTCTTTCCCGCCTACACTCTCATTCGGCAGCCCGCCTATGCACCCATCTCGCCATGCCCGGCTTTCCCATGTAAATCGATCGTATACATAAGATCCACATGCGTCTCCCATCGTCTAACCCTAGTCCGTGATCCTAGACCTGGTCCGCTCTCTCACATGAAAATGCTCATGTGTGTTAATTACAACACACTTCTTGTGCGATCAAGCTATCCTGAACACCAGGCCTGTTGTGCCTGTGCGGCACCGATAGCGACCACCTCTTCTCCCTTCTCTTGGATAAGAATATTCCTCCACCTCGAGATCACTTGAACAAGGTTCTAATACCACTTGTTGTATTTCTTGTATGAGGAAGATTGAGCTTCTTGAGAGAGAGACACACACACACACACAACATAGAGGAAGTTAGAAAGATTTATTAATTCATCTTGGAGCTTATAGTGGGGTTTTCAATACATCATCATATAATATATTTATAGGCATATATACATGGTGTGGTGTCTTACAAGAACAACATAATCTAAAATCGGACTAATGCACAAAAATTTCTGTCTCTCTCAGGCATATCAAGAAGTTCAATTAGCTCTTGCATGCGTAGCTCCAACAATTTCTATTAGTATTTTTCAAGTTTAATATTTTTTTTTCAATTCCACTTTTGCTCTCAAGAAAAAAATACTAAATTTATTAGGTTTTTATTTTATTTTATCCATTTATGTCCTTTATCCAATTTTGCTTTGAGGGGTCTTAAAACAAGGGTAAGCTCTATTTGGGATGACTAAGTTGTAAAGTTATGATAAAGAAAGCAATTTTTTAGAAGTTGTTGTGAAAACATTTTATAGCACATAAATTTATTGAAATAGGCTTTAAATCTTAAATTTAAGTAAAAGGATGTAATCCATAATTTTGTTTTTGAGGGGAGAAAGATATTCATAAGTACTTTGTTATGCAATACACAATGAAAATAATATAAATTAGAAATTATACAACACAAACAACATAAAGAGCACGACGATTTATGTGGTTCGGTGAAGATGTCTACGTCCACAAAAATGAGGTGATGATTTTACTATATTGGAGAAAATAAGGATTACAATAAGCTCTCAAGATCTCTCTTGCATATAATACAATAGCCCTCAAGCCTTATTTAAAAATTTGAAATAAAGCTATAAAGGAAACTTTAATTGATACTATAATATGAACAAATCTAATCATGCTAGTTAGATATCCCAATCATGCTAACTAAATTTCCCAATTTATGTAATAATCAGATCCCCTAATTAATGCATCAATTAAATCTCAAATGAAATCAATTTAATTAAGAAAATAATCAACTCTCTAATCAATTACATAATGAGTCATCAAAGCCTTTCAAATTAAGGCTAATCTAGATTTGGAAAAATTTCCAAATCAACATTCTCCACCTCATATCACACTTTAGAAAAAGAAAAAATGACAAACCAGACTCCAATATCAGAACAATTGCACCTAAATAATTACATACAGACCTCCGTCCCAAAGGATCAAGCTATGCGTAGTTCTTTAAAATAAGTGAACATATAGTTATGAGCTCTAATGTTCACCAAACTCTTACAGTAGATGAACATACTCACTACTCGGACTAAAGCCTTATCCAACCTGCAAATCAAGTATTTTGAGGCTCCATAACCAGTCTATTGCAACATGTGGAACTCTTCATGCATTTCTCCATGTAAGAATGGAGTCTTCACATCAAACTACTCCAAAATGAGGCAATATTGTGCTACACAGGTCGAGGAATTCTTAACCACTAGGCAGAACACATCATCATAAGCAATTCCTTCTCATTGCGTAGAGCCTTTTGTCACAAACCAACCCTTGTATCACACATCAGCTCTATGAGCTCCTTTCTTCTTCGTACACACACCCATTTGGATCCAATAGCTTTTCTTCATGGAGGAAGCTTCACTAATTTTCAAGTAACATTTTTTTGAAGAGGCTCCATCTCTTTATTTATAAACCTTTTCCATAAATCACCATCAGGATTGTCCACTAGTTCATTATTATTATTAGGAACTTCAATCTCAATGACAGAAAGTGCAAATGCAATGTAATTCCTCAACCAAACTGATTTTGAGATATTCTGGTGCATGACCCTATTCCTCGTAATAGATTCCTGAGTAGGCACCTCATATTCAACATCATCTTCTACCTCTTATCTACATTTGAATTAGGTACCTAGGTAAAAATGATCTATCTCTATGGAACAAATGGAGTTGTATCAAACTTTAACTTTTGTAATGCCTCTGTGGTCCCAATAAAACTTTTTACCTAGTTAGAATCCTAAGGTTTCAACATGCTCACCTTGTTGAAAGTAATATCCCTACTAATAACAATCTTCTTCTTTATTGGGTCATAGAGTTTGAAACCCCTAACTCCATGTCTAAAGTCGATAAATATCACCTTCTTTGTCAGCGGTTCTAGTTTATCATTCTGAATATGATAGTAAGCTGGACATCCAAACACTCTCAAGTGCTCATAATCTCTAATAGGATAACTTGACCACATCTCCTTTGGGGTCTTCTTCCCAATAGCTAAAGAAGGTAAACAATTCACCAAGTGATAGACATAGTCTATAGCCTCAACTCAATAGATTCTATCCTACCTAGCATTGGATAACATAAACTAAACTTTCTCCACCAAAATTTGATTCATCCTCTCTGCCACCCCATTCTGTTGCGGTGTCTCTCTAATAGTGAGGTGAGACTCTATCCAAAATCTCTAGCACTCCTGCAAGAATGCATCCAAAGTGTAGTAATCTTAGCCTAAATGGAAACTCACTTTCCCTTCTCCTTTAGCTTCATGTAATCTTTCTTACAATGACCAATCTCCAAATAGAAAGCACATTGATTCTTTTCAAGGCTGTGCCCACGAGACTTGCCCCACTTGTTGTAGCCCTTTTATTCTTTTGTTTTCAAATCCTTTTTGATGGAGTGCGAGATCCTAAGTCAAATCCATCTTTGCAGATTCTTTAACTTGTGATTGAGCAACGTAGTAGTCACCTCAACATAGTTCAAGACCTCCTTCCCATGAATGAGTGTCATCATGAAGTTTTCATACTCATTTGGGAGCAAATTAAACTCAATAGAAGGAGCACCTAATCTACATCTCCAACATATTTATCCAAATTCAAATGATCTACTTGCATATTTGTGAAGTCCTCTCTGCCACCCCATCTCTCATTTTAAACCTGTAGGGCCGATGTTTCATATGGAGACGATTCTCCACACATTTCATCAGATACTTATTCTCTAAGTTTTTCACAACTTCACTGCATAAGTCTCCATCATCACCTTATTCTGAAGAAAATAAGGATTACAATAAACTCTTTAGCTCTCTCTTGCATATGCTACAATAGCCATCAAGCCCTATTTAAAGATTTGAAACAAAGCTCCAAAGAAATTTTTAATTAATGCTATAATATGATAAAATTTAATCAAGCTCTTTTTTTGGATAATTATGGGCTTAGCCCGTTTTTATTGAATCAAAATAGTTACATGTAAGTAAAGAAAATCAATATGCGCAAGAACACAGGCCAAAAAGAAGTCAAAAAGATTCCAGAGCAAAAACATGTGTTATAAGGAAACACGTAACACCAAAAAATTAAAAGCAGCCAAAAAATAAACTCATTCCGGGATTGAAAAATAGAACCATCGGGCTCAGGAATCGTAACTCTCAATTTTTATATAAATTAGGTCAATATCAAGACTAATCTAGATTTGGATAGATTTTCAAATCAACATACTTTTCCTATTTAATTTATTTATTTTGGGCATTCTTTAGTAAAGCAGATTAACCAAAGTTCTGAAATCTAAACAACCACTTTCCCTCCTTTCTTCTTCCCGGTTAAAGCAGATTAGCAAAGTTACCTGCGCATATTATTAAGGACGGTTCATTATTTCAGTCCTTCCAAACTGTAGCCTGGAGGGTGAGAATTGAGAACCGAGCAGCCTGCTACAAGGAGAAGAAGGTCGACACAGTCACATACCAACAGAGAAACGTACATAGTAGTTCTTGTCACACAACACAGCACTCTCTCTCTCTCTCTCTCTCTCTCTTTCTCTCTCTCTCTGACATTCTAAGCCAGTTTGTCTCTCCAATTCTGCCCCTATAAAGCAAAGGCGAGCCGCGACTCTCCCATCCAGCATCCTTTCTCCACCGCACCGCCGGCAATGGACAGCTCCAGCGAGCACTGGCCGTCAGATTCAGCCGCCAGTGCCGCAACAAGGCAGCAAGAGATGGCAAAAGACCCAATGGAATTCCTTTCTAGATCTTGGAGCGCCGCTGCACTCGAGGTCGTTAAGGCCCTCTCTCCACCCACCGCAACTAGCCGTGGCGGCGGCGGCGGCGGCAGCGCCATACTGGAGGACCTTGCCGGAGAAGTTGAGGACGAAGACGTGGCGATAGCAGCCGGAAATCCTTTCACCTTTGCCTGTTCCGCCACCTCACAGCTCGTCATGGAGAGAATAATGTCTCAGTCGGTGAGTACGAAGCAGGACCTTTGTCATTTAGCTCTTCGTTTTGGTTTGTTCTTTATCAGAGCCCAAACACTTTTATAGATGAATTTAAGAAAATTTATCATTGATTATATCTATTCTTCTAGCATAGTCCTTTCTGTTTGTCGGCTTACATGATTAGCTACCTCTTCGTTTTATCCATGCTCTGTCTCACCGTTCCCTGTATTCTGTAAACAGAGTGACAAGTTTTTCTGCACCTTAAACTACCCTACTTCCAAAATTTTTACTTGATTTAATCTGTGTGTTAAGAATCCAGAAAAGATTTAAACTTTAAATCTTCCTTCACAAAATTGAGTGCTGATCGCTCCCAATTTTGATTTTTTTTTTCTTTAAACAGCAGGAGGTATTACAGCTGACGACGGGGCGGCTCTCCCACAGTAGTGGCCCATTAAACGGCGGATCCATGAGCGATAGCCCTCCTGTCTCGCCCTCCGACACGGAAGACGTTAAGGTCTTTTCTTATCTTCCTCATTCGTTCATATTTAATTCGCTTGAGTCTTGACCTTCCTGCCTCATTAATGTACTGAGAGTGAGATAGTTGGCTTTCTCTTTCTCCAATAAATCACCTGAACAATTTATTACCGCTTTTTCAATCAAATGCTTGCTTCATGCTTTGAACTTTAAAGACCCATAATCCAATAAAGCCTGGATTTTTTCATTTGAATACAATCTCAAAATAACTAATCTTCCTGCACCGACGAGATGTGGAGAGTTGAAACTGTAGACCTCCCTTAAAATCATTTCCAAAGATTTTTAAAGCAGGGGAACCGTATGGGGAATCATGAAATAATTTGGAGGAAAGCTAAATACATAATAAATTATCTTGTTTTTTATTTCTGCTTAGAATGGAATTCTTCTGCTCTCTTTTGTCTTCTTCCGCTGCCTCCTGTAAACTTGCCTTGCGTAGTTGGTTTGCTCTGTAATGCACAGATTTCTGCTCTGCTCTGCTCCTCTTTAAATTCCTATAAATATTTTTTTGGGAAATATTCCTATAAATATCGAAAAACCAACAGCTTTCTTAAATAAAGAACAAAAAAATCATTTTTTATGAGATTAAAACATGAAGTAAAACTGTTTAAAATTTTTATACAGTACTGCAGAGCAACCGTTCCTGCCAAGCCAGCCTACAAGGGAGGAAGCAGGACAATGGGGAGGTGGCTTAAAGACCGAAGGGAGAGAAAAAAGGAGGAGACGCGGGCTCACAACGCCCAACTCCACGCCGCCGTATCCGTGGCCGGCGTGGCCGCTGCCGTGGCTGCTGTCGCAGCCGCTACCGCTGCCGCCTCAGTCAAAGACGACTGCGCCGCCCGCACCAACCTTGCCATTGCCTCCGCCGCCACCCTCGTAGCTGCTCAGTGCGTCGAGGCCGCAGAGGTTCTCGGTGCAGAGCGCGAACATCTCGCCGCCACCGTCGCTTCTGCCGTCAGTGTTCGTACTCCCGGCGACATCGCCACTCTTACTGCCGCCGCCGCAACGGGTACGTTGAGTCCACGTGAGCTTGAGAGGAATATAATGGTCTCTCTTTAGTCCCATACAGTGTTTTATCACCTCGCAAATGATTTTTTTTTTTTTCAAGAATATATACAGAATTATAATTAAATTTTAACTGTTAAATATTCTGAATTTTTATCTCTATTATTTTTATTCTCTTATGAGTATCGGCTCTTATTGAATTCGAAAAAAAAAAGGTATTTAAAATAAATTATACCTTTGAAGTTTCTAATGCAATTTGGGTCAAAGGAACTATTAAAAACATTAAATTAAAAATTATTATGCAATTTCAATAGTGTAATAACTTATAAATTTAATAATTCAAATAAATCTTAATTAATAATCTATTTATTCTTATATTAATATTAAAATATTCAAAATTATAATTGTCAAATTATAAATATTAGGGAACTATTATTTATTTAAAGTCAATCTAAACTGTTCATCGATTATATATATAGATTAATTAGTAAGATAAATCTCATATTTTTTTCAAATGAAAGCGCTAAGAGGAGCTGCTACGCTGAAAGCAAGAGTTTTGAAGGAAATGTGGAACATAGCTGCTGTGATTCCTGTTGAGAAGGGATTTGCAGCAAATCAGAATCATCATAATCGCCATTCTGATGGCGAGGCAGGAGGTTCAAGCGGCGAGCTCTTCCCTGGGGAGAATTTCCTGGGACTCTGTAGTCAGGAGCTTCTTGCTCGTGGCTCTGAGCTTCTTAAAAGAACCAGAAAAGGTTTCTTTAATCTTCATTCTTCACCTCACTTAATGTTTCAGTTAAGCTGAAGTGCTGAAAATTTCATCTTTTTCAATGTAGGCGATCTCCACTGGAAGATTGTTTCAGTCTACATCCACAGAACTGGCCTGGTGAATCCCAGATTAGCATTTTAGTTTTATTTTTTTAAAAGTTCAAACTTTTTAAAAACCGTTTGCTTTCCCAGGTGAAGCTGAAGATGAAGAGCCGGCACGTAGCTGGAACCATAACCAAGAAGAAGAAAAGTAATTATATGTTCTTCTTCATCACTAACTATATATTTATATTTTCTGTAATGGGGTTTAATTTCTTCTCAAGATGGTTGCAGATGTGGTGATTGGGGTAAACAGGGACATTTCTGCATGGCCAGGGAGGCATTTACTTGAAGGCGGCGAAGAGCGGCGTTACTTCGGGTTGAAGACGGCGGAGCAGCGAGTGATTGAGTTTGAGTGCAGAGGACAGAGAGAGTATGAGATGTGGACGCAGGGCGTTGCTCGGCTTCTTGCCATTGTTGGCGAGAAAGCTCGGCCAGCTGTTTCCTAAAGAAAAAAATCTGAAATTTAATTCAGAGAGATTAGAAGGAGATCGAGGTGAATTAATCAGAGACAAAAAGAGATGGTGGTAGTATGACCTACAGGGAATTAAAGAGGTGGGGTTATCTGGTTGCAGTCATTATGTAGTGGTGCCCTGTTCTTGTACTGAGAATGGCGTTTTCATGCAATTCAAATGTTAGTTTACTCCATAGTTTCTTTGATTTTATCTCCTTATCTTCTTCTGTATGTGTAAGGATTCTGTTATAAAGGATTATTTGTCTCTCTTTTTCTCTCTTGTGGTGTTTTTGTGCTGTCTGTAAAGGAATCTTTGACTGGTTTTTTGAAATGAGTTGCTGCTATGGTTAAGTTGGGAAGGAGATGAGCAGTGGGATTTCAGGCTTTTTGCGTTGTAATCTGGTAAGTCCAAATGTTTGTATAGTGCAATTAAGCTTATGTTAGTTGTGCGATATATTTTTTTACTGTTAAGTATGATTCCATCTACTTTTGAGGTGATTTGAGAAATAAATTTGATTGATGTATGGCAGAAATTAAAACGTGTTGTTGGGCTATCATTTTTTTGTATGTTAAAGTTTTGTTTGGAATAATTTTCCTACTAATTTATGAATCATTATTTTAGTACATAAATTTCAAATTCAAATGATTTTTTTTACTAAGAACTGCTTCATAAAACATTGAAAAAGATGTCTCAAACAAAACTTAAGGCTTCATTTGGGACTATTCTTTTACTGCTTCTTAAAGCAGCTTTTCCAGTACAAAAAACAAGATTTTGTACGAAAAAATTGTTTTAAGAAGCATTAAGAAAGCCGAAGCCTAAGGCTTCAAGCAGTAAAATAGTCATCCTAAATGAAGTCTAAATCTCTCTTATAGATAGCTTTTTTAATGCTTTTTAAAACAAATTCTTTAAAAAAGTGAAAAAAATAATAATAATAAATTATTCCAAACAAAATCATAATGTCACATAAATATATTTAGAATATGTTGATTTTTTTATTCTTTGGAAGGAAATAAATCAAAATAGGGGAATTGGAATATCATAATAAGTTCATTTTTAATGATTTTGAAATTCACATAGCTAGCAAGCTCACCTTACTTGCCATAGCAGCCACACACCATATTACCTTGTACTCCCATTACCACCTAAGATGCTTTTATTGCTTGGTAGTGCTTTTCAAATGTTTAGTGCTAAACATAAAAAAAAAATTACTAATGCATTTGATTAGCATTCAATTAAATAACTCGCATACTTTAAAAACATATATTTTAATTAATATGTATTTCTAAAATGCATATTGATACATCGTCCAAAAATTGTCTTGATCGGGCACGAATCTCAAAGCAAAATTAAGTTGGAAACTTCCGAAATTAAAATCAGGAGCATCTGAACTCAGATTTCAGCAAACTTACAATCGAACTGAGCGTCTCGGAAATACGAACCCAACAACACCAAATTCGATCCAATCCGAGCCCAAATGGGTCCAAATCAAGGACCCGAAGCGTTGTTGGAAGATTCAAACCACGATTTGGATGACCAAACGATCTCCAAACATAACAAGCTTATACTCGAATCGAGCGGCTTGACGAGCCGAATCTAACGAGCCCAAGATCACTGAATCCCGACATCACTAAGACATTCAAATGTCCATCAAACAGTTTGTGACCAAGGGATTCAACATCGGCCGTCCATCCAACCACTTCCAAATTGCCCTTGATCCTCCATCTATTTACGGGTCATGTCATTCCCAAAATCTATAAATAGAGCTCCCTCTCCTCTTGAAAAGGGACCCCTAAGCCTAAGGAAAAAAGAGAGAGATCGGAGATCGCTCTTGCTTCCTAGCCTCCTCGACCATCGCCGGAGTTTCGTCGAGCAACCGCCGAACCACCACATGATGCCCTGTGCTCCGCCGGACCACTGCCTAACGCCGTTGCTCTGCCAGACCACCACCTGACGCCCTGTGTTCCGCCGGACCACCGCCTAACGTCGTTGCTTCGCCGGACCACCACCTGACGCCCTGTGCTCCGCCGGACCACCGTCTAACGTCTTTGCTCCGCCGGACCACCACCTGACGCTCTGTGCTCCTCCGGACCACCACCTGACGCCCTGTGCGTCGCCAGACCACCATTTCTTGAGGCCCTCACTTTTGTCAGACCTCCGTCAGAGGCCCTCACCTTTGTCAGATCTCCACCCGAGTCCCTCATCTTCACCAGATCATCATCTAAGACCCGAACTTTTGTTAGACCATCCCCTGAGGCCTGAAGCTCTATCAGATCATCACCTAACACCGGGATTTCTATTGTATAATTGCTACTTGTAATATGATCTTCCTTAGAGGCGAGTCAGCCCATTGTAACCAACTCAAGTTCTAGTGAAATATTTTCAATTGGGCTAGGCCCGTGGTTTTTCCCCTTTCAAGGGTTTTCCACATAAAAAATTTTGTGTTCTTTGTGTGTGAGCTGGATATCCATGCAACGCTAAGACGAACAATTAAAACTCTTTCGTCGCGTATATTATAGCCCGCAACACATATACTTTAAAAATATGTTAGTTCTTTGTGGAGTTTGATTGTGTCAATCAATTGAGTTTTACTTCGATCTCAATTCCGTTGGTTGAGCATTGGGAACCATTAAGTCATTTTTTCACAATTTTTATGCAATATTTTGTTATTGTGTGGGTTGTAATTGTGTGAAAGTTATGATATATTGTACGAGAGAGAAGGAATGGTGCAAGAGAGTGTAGAGAGAAAGATCTGTGCAATTTCTCTTTAATTTTGTTAGTGCATTTCTTATTATGACATGACCTCGTGGTTTTTCCTATTTTTATGTTTTTTATGTATGTTCTTGTATTCTTTCTTTGCGGTTTTTACTTCGTTTATTTCGATTTGAGAATGGTTACACACTTTTCATATAATATATTCTATAAAACACATGGTATTCTTGAGAATGATTGAATAATATAAATAATACTTCAATTCCCCAAACAATAAAAAAAATGTGTTATCATTATTATCATTAGTGTATCCAAAGATATTAAGCTAAGGCTTCATTTGGGAGAGTTTTTTACTACATTCTAAAACAGCTTTTTAGAACAAATATTTCCAATTTAAGAAATTTTTAAAACTACTTCATAAAAAAAACAGTAAAAAGATCATCTCAAACGAAGCTTAAGTTGAATTAGCTGAATAACTTTATGAATTCTCATTCTTTGTTCATTGCTAACAATATTCATTTATGTATTGGTAAACTCCATTTACTCATCCAACATACAATTTGGCCACGCTTTATTAGCACTCTTCATGTTCAAATATAATGAAGACAATCCTTTCAGAATCTGAACAGAAGAAATTAATTATAAAGATAATAAAGTCATGTGAGTGTTACAGTAGATATTAATCATTTTCATAGTGGAGCTCCTGAATAGTATCATCATAAGCTTCCAAAATTTATTTGATTATGATCAAGGTTACTGCAGCTCAACTACTTTAATGAGCCTTTTTAAGGTTTATCCTGTTCAGCAATAGATTCAGTTAGCTTGGGCAACTACCTCGCAATGATTTTAACTACATTTAAATGCTGCATTATGTGCCAACTTACACATAAGAACAATGGGAAAAGTATAGAAGACTTTTGCATCAAAGATCAATATTCAAAAGGATTAGAGAACAAGGAACTGATTTATGAAGTTTATTTTATGTGTATGCTTAGGGATTGTTTATATGATTCAAATATGTGAACGACTCCCTTGCGTATGAGTGGATTTAGGGCAGAGGAGCCATGAATCTCTACTGGCTCAGGTCCACTTCAATTGGGTGACAAAGTCTGCCCCTCAGGGGTGACAAAATCGGATTTCGGGTCGGGTTCGGATTGAACCCGGAACTGACTAAGGTTCAAATGAGTCGACCCTAACCGACCCGATTATGTAATGGGTTAGATATTTGGACCCGGACCCAACCCATCATGTTATCGGGTTGACACGACCAGACACGGCTGATGGCTGGATGGCGGCGGCAGGACTGCAGATGGTGGACGGCGGGGATCACGACAAGGGTGGGTGCGGGCAGGCAGGAGTGGGCAGCCTTTGACTCGGGCGCGGGCAGCCGAGAACTTCCTTGCGAGCGCGGGCGGGTTCGTACAACACCGTCAGCTCGTTTTAAATGGGTTTTCGGGTTGACCCGTTGGGTTTCCGGGTCAACCTGAATCTGACCCGTTTTAAAATTGGGTCGGGTTCAAGTCAGAATTTTGTGTCGTGTCAAATATTGTGAGTAAGCTGAGAAAAAATAATTGAAGGACTTTGCTATTGTGATTCATTAAGGTTCCAAGAATTAAGTCCTTAGTATACTTTTAATTATAAATGAAATATGCTTCTCTTCCTCTCTGCATTTCCTTCATAGAAGAGGAAAGCATCAAGAACCTAATTTGGTTGATTGATTATTGTAACACCATAAAACCAACAACTATGAATATAAGCCCATTATTAGTCATTGTTATTGGAATTCAATGAATAAAACATGTTAATTGGTTTTATCTAATTAGAAATTGCTATGTTTTCAAGATTTTTTATTATTTATTAAGGTTCTGTCTAGGACGGCTGCAGTATTTTGTAAAAGTAACTATAAAGCTATTGAAGGGAAACCTTTTTTTTTTTTTTAGAATAACTTCTTAAAACTACCATAGATTAACAACTCTAACTGTAAAAATAGCTATCTATGCAGATATTTTGAAAAACAATGTGAAATCAACAAGAAGACAAATAATCAAACTAAATTGGAGTTGCAGTCGAAAAAATAAAGCAGTGAGAAAGATGTTCCAAACAAACCCTAAAAATAAGATGTATCTGAATTGTCAATGTTTAAATTTACTAGTATTTTATTATTGTGTGATGCAATAAGTTATTTATCAAATTTGGTTAGCCATCAGAACATTTTCATTTTGAATTGCAGAAAATTAGGTAAAAAAGTATATGGAGGATGCTCAAAAGTTAAGACTATAAGGTAAGACAACATCTACTAATCTCATTGAAGTAAGAAAGATCTCATAAAAAATGAAGATTCAACAATAAAATGTTTGGGATGGAAGTAAAATACCGCAACGAAACAAATGAGAAAGTAAAGCAGCGAAAAGTAAAAGACACATGGATTTAACGTGGAAAAGTACTATATAGAGAAAAAAAACTACATACCTACATTACACCAAGAAATTCACTATGAAAATTGGAAGAGATAAGTACAGATATATCTTCTCTCTTACTCTCTTAGCTCTTGCACCATTCTCACACACAAAATATAAGAGAAAGTCAAGTTAATAACACCAAAGGATGTCACCTTTTTTTGGAAATTCAGAAAAAAAATATTTTGATTAAACTCAAAGTGCTGCGGCGCTAAAACCTCTAATCTCAATTGTCAGACGATGCTACGACGCTCAAGTACGTAGTACTGCAGCACTAAATAGCACTGCAACGATGAATCTATAACGATGTGGTGCTCCGCTCTCTGTTGTTTCTCCCAGCAAACTTTGTTGCACCAAAGCGTTTGGGAACACATCGTTGGGCGCTCAGCTACACAGCGTCGTGACGCTGCGGTACATAACGCTGGGGTGCTTAGGTACACATAGTCGGTGCTTTATACAAAAAAAAAAAAACTAAATCCAAGCATAGGAAGGACCCTCCGCACCTCTTTGCGAGCACGAGAAACTGATATGAAGTCGAGGCAACAATACAACCCAATTGTTCAGCACAATCAAATTCCACACAAAACTAACTTAAAAAACTTCATAAAAACTATCTTATTCTAATAATTTAATGCATAGATCTCATTCCAACCAATTACCACATTTTAGTTTCCGCATTTAAGTTATGTTGTTAAGGGCAGCTATCATGAAGTTGACCCACCTTCACATGTTCTTGCCTAAGTTTGGAATAAATATTCCAACTATAATCTCTCATTTTAATTAATAATTAGAATCAAAATTTTACATTTGTTAGTTAATTGTCATACTCAGTGTAATGAAATTCTTTTAATATAATTAATATGATATAATTCATTTTGTATGGTAAAAATTAGATACTAAAATATGTATCCCATGTCAACTACTCTAAATATTAGAACCATTATTTTAAATACATTTACAACATTAATATCATACCACAAGGTATCAAAGCCATGCAACAAGTCCTCTTACTCTGTGTTTTAAAATTTTTCTTTGGTTTTCGCTCAGAAAAGATTAGGGGTGTCAATAAATGACCTGACTCATCAACTCAATCTAAAATTTGGGTTTGGTTTGACTTTTAATGAACAGATCAAATTTTTGACTTGTTTATGAAAATGAGTCAGGTTCAAGTTTACTAACGAACCCAATTAACCCGAAAATAACCAATATGATATTTTTTCTCCTTTTTTTTTTTCTTTTGAGTATAATCTTCTTATTTTGATCAAACATTCTAATTTTTATAGTCAACAAGTTATAAAAAAAAATATATAACAAAAATGGATTAATGGGTCGAGTTTGTGTTGGTCTTTTTGACCTGTTATTAAATGAGTCAATTTTGGATTGACTGGAATCTGGTTGGACATGGACCCAACCCATCAATCAATTTGACGCCTCTAATCAAGATGAATAAAAGTTATTACTTATCACAGAGCAGTGAACACATAAATTTAGACATTTAGGTTTCGTTCGGGACAACTTTCTTAATGTTTTCTAAAGCATCATTTTAAGTACAAAAATTTATTAAATTAAAAATTTTTTAACAAAAAAACTATCCCAAATGAAGCATTATTTTACAAGACAAACATCCTGCAAGTCAATGTGTATACCACACCCGATAAGTGGGACCAAAGTGCAAAATATTATGAATGAAGTAAACTTAAATTAAATAAAAAAAAATGAAGTAAATATTCACTCAAATTAAAACATGTTTTTCCAATTATTAGAAAAGGAGATTGAGGCAAAGAGCTGAAAAAGCATGGTTTTGAAAGCCAGATCAGACTAACCGGTTCGATCGGTTTAATCGTAAATCGAACATATGGCCAATTCGGTCCTCATGAAAAACCAGCCCAACATCAAACCGGAGAGAACCAATTTGAATCGTCTGTTCAACCGACCAACAGTTGAATCGGTCCCTATTTTAATGAAACGGCCGTTCAATGTACAATCTATTTAAATAATTTAATTTAATATAAACATTTAATTACATATTAATTTAATTTAAATATAGCACAATTTTTTTAATAATATCCAAAATTTTATTATTATGTACTAAGCATTAACTAATCATACCTATATGACTCTAGCATCCCATGTGAGCTATTCATTCAAGGAAAGAAGGAGAGTAATATAAAGAACATAAGAAAAACCTCCCAAGTGACTTTGAACTAAACAATTAGTTGAAAATTCTCTAATGTGTGCACGTTAGATTACTTTCAAGAGGATTTTTGGAAAACATTTGTATACAATATTCAAATAAATTTGATATATAAAATATAAATATAAACTATATAAAGTATATAACATAAATTAATAATAATGTATATTAAATTATAAATTTATATGTGAATTTATATCATCCCATTTAATCACTTTTATATTATTAATTATTAGTCTAAATTCTTATAATTATGAAATTTTGTAATGTTAGATTATGATATTATTATGTTAAATTTATTAATTTTAAATAATATTATTATTTATACGTCATCCGGTTCCACTCTTGTTGAATTTGTCAAACCGGTCAAACTGTGAACCTCTCCTCTCCTAAACCCTAAACCTCCCCGAATTAGAATATATAGAATATAGATATAGATTCTTATATACGAAACCACATGCAGCAAAAGGCTTGTCAGGCCTAAATTCTGTTAAATTGGGCTCCATTCATATAGCCCGCAACCATATCCATGTAAAGGCCCACATCTCAAAGGCTACCAGGTTTTTCCATCCTTTATAATTTATAGCTCTGCCATAGCCGTGGGCAAGAGAAGAGACTTCGCAAATAAAAATTAAACTTGGTACTTATATCTTTGAATTTAATTTTGTATTAAAGTTTTTAATATAAGCTAATCCATAAGCTGATGAGTCATATCAAGGTTTGTTCAAATTCAGCTCATTGAGGTTAATTCATTAAGCATTTATCATTTCTAGTTGACTCGTAAGTCAAATTTTTCTAACATAGTATAGTTGCACTCTTTATTCTAATAAAATAAAGTTTTAAATTTGTTGGGTCGAACAGTGCCGGGTCAATTTCAGATTGGATCCGAACCAGACCCGTGACCCTATTTTTGAGAACAAGAGAGAGGGAGATGCACAAGAATGGGAAAGACAGAGAAATAACAGAATAAAGAATTTGTATATATTAACAATAGATTTGAGTACAGGGATATATATAGCCTAAACTACAGGTAAAATCGTAAATACATGAGTAACGGCTAGTAATACAGATAATATCTTGTTATTATCCTCCCTCAATTGATCATTCGTTTGTACGAATTGTTAATTTGTGTCGAAGATCATTGAACCGCGAGATCGAGAAGGGTTTGGTGAAGATGTCGGCGACTTGATCTTGAGATGGAACATGCTCGAGGGTGATGTTGCCGGTGTGGAGCTGTTGACGTATGAAATGGTAGTCGATCTCAATGTGCTTAGTACGCCCATGGAACACCGGGTTCTTTGAGATTGCCATAGCCGATGGTTGTCACAATGAACAGTGGTAGGCGATGGCTGGTGGAGATCTAATTCGTTGGCAAGACGGCGAAGCCAGATCACATCGGAGACGGCAGCTGAAAGAGACCGGTACTCAGCTTCAGTTGATGATTTTGCTACTGTGACCTGCTTTTTAACAGTCCAAGAAATGAGGTTTGGTCCAAGAAAGGTGCAAAATCCTGAGATGGATTTTCGGTCAGATGCGTCGGATGCCCAATCGGCATCGGAGTAGGTTCGTAGATTGAGCGAGCCAGCTGTGATCGGTAGACCGTAAGATAGGGTGCCTTTGATGTAGCGAAGAAGACGCTTTAGAGCTTTGAAGTCTTAAACTGTCGGTGCTTGTATGTGTTGACAGATTTGATTTGCGGCGAAGGCAATGTCCGGCCTGGTGATGGTGAGGTATTGAATAGATCCAGCCAATCTGCGGTAAAAAGTAGGATCGGGATAGGGTAGCAGATCCGGTTCTTGGTGTTTAGCTGATGGCGTGATCGGAGTTGGAGCTGGTTTGCAGTCCTTATAGCCTGCATCATTAAGAATTTTAGCAGCATAGTGTGCTTGGGATAAAAAATAACCTTGCGTGGAGCGAGTTACCTGAATGCCGAGAAACAGCGAGATTTGGCCGAGTTGTTTGAGTGCAAAATGTGTTTTTAATTGATCGAGAAGTGAACGAATGGCAGCTTCGTTGCTTCCTGTCACCAAAAAGTCATCGACATAGATTAGAATGTATATGTGAATGTTCTTAGAAGAATAAAGGAGAAGGGAGGGGTCGGAGCGACTAAACCGGAATCCTTGTTGTTGAAGAAAGGCGGTGAGTTTGTTGAACCATTGCCGAGGGGCTTGTTTGAGGCCGTAAAGAGATTTCTGGAGTTTGCAGACTGCATGGGGTTGAGTTGGATGGATGAAGCCCGGCGGTTGTTTCATATAGATGTCCTCTTGAAGATCGCCGTGAAGGAAGGTGTTGGAGACGTCTAACTGATAAACCGGCCAGTTTCGGTGAAGCGAGAGCGCTAGAAGTAGGCGAATAGTGGGCATCTTAGCGACCGGGCTGAAGGTTTCGTTGTAGTTGATGCCAAACTTTTGGTCGTAGCCGAGAGCGACCAAACGAGCTTTATAACGATCCACTTGTCCGTTGGGTAAAAGTTTGACCTTATAAGTCCATTTATAGCCTAGGACAGGCTTGTCCGCTGGTGGAGGAACAAGAATCCACGTGGATTGCTGGTTAAGAGCATCGATTTCATTTTGCATTGCTGTTCGCCAATGAGGTGTTTTGAGTGCTTGGGTGTAGGTGGAGGGAGTGTCGTGTGTGGTAGTGTGAGCCAGGAGATTCAGAAGTTGCTTTGGTTTATGAATGCCTGATTTCAACCGAGTTTGCATGGGGTGGCCGTTGGTTGATTTGGGAATAGGTGGAATTTGAGGGCTAGGAGAGGTGGTGTTTGGCGTAGGGAGATCAACAGAGATAAGTGAGGCGTCGGATGTGTTGATGGGAGTGCTGTTTATAGTAGCAGTGGGTAAATTGGTGGAAGGAATGGAGGACGGTGTTAGGAGAAGCGGGGGAGTGATAGTGTCAGTTTTCGATCGATCAGCCAGAGTAGGTGCAGCCGAAGATTTAAGAGGATAGATGTTCTCGTAGAATATGACGTGTCGCGAGAGGTAAGTGCGGTTAGTGGAAGTGTTATGACAAAGATAGCCTTTGTGTTGAGGTGAGTAGCCGATGAATATGCAAGGATTGGATCGCGGTGCTAATTTGTCTTGTGAATAAGGCCGTAGCCAAGGATAGCACAAGAAACCGAACGAGCGAAGATGAGTGTAGGACGGTGTGGTGCCGGTGAGAAGTTGGAAGGGGATTTGATTGGAGATGGATTGGGAAGGCAGTAGATTGATTAGATAATGAGCGGTGGAAAGCGCAGAAGACCAGAATTTGGACGGAAGACCGGATTCAATGAGGAGAGCACGGGTCAAGTCGAGTAGATGGCGGTGTCGACGTTCGGCCAAGCCGTTTTGTTCCGGGGTATGGGGACATGTGAGCTGTTGTATGATTCCGGAATCTTGAAGATAGTTACGAACAGCATGACTCGTATATTCTCCGCCATTGTCTGACCGAATGGCTTTGGGAGTTATCTTGTATTGAGTTTTGATTAAGTTGCAAAAGATTTTAAGCATAGTTAAGGTCTCATCCTTGGTGTGCAGAAAATAGAGCCAAGAGTATTTAGAATAATCGTCTATAAAAATGAGATAGTAGCGATGTCCAGTGAGTGACGGCTGCGGGGAAGGACCCCAGACGTCAGTGTGAATAAGATCAAACGGTGCATTCGAATGAGTGATTCTTTTATTAAAATTTAATTTGTGGATTTTAGCCTGGTTACAAGAATCACAAACAAAAGACCGATGAACATTATGTATTTCCGGAAATAGACGGGAGAGAAGAAGTTGAGTGTCTTTGTTTGGGTGTCCGAGGCGTGAGTGCCAATTCGTCGAAGTAGTGGTGTTGACCGCAAGAGCCTTAATGTTGTCGACCGGAGCAGCACTGATGTGGTAAAGCCCATTACTAAGACGTCCATGAAGCAGAGGATGATGGTCCCGAGAGTCCTTAATTACAAAGCCGTTAGTATCAAACGAAATAGTAACCATATTATCGGAAGTGAGTTTTGAAACAGATAATAGATTATGTGTAAGGGAAGGAACATGAAGCAGATTGTTAAGTCGTAACTTACGAGCGGAATCCGGCAAGGGAAGAAGACCTTGGCCGGTGCTGTTGATAGGAATAGTATTACCGTTTGCTGTGGTCACCGAGTCCGAACCGTTGTAGGGAGTTTGGTAGTAGAGGTTGTTGGCATCTGGCGTCAGGTGAGACGAGGCTCCAGAGTCAAGAATCCAATCTTGACTAACTGGAGCCGCTGGGTTTGCAAAGAGAGCACGAGGTGGACGAGTGTCCGTCGGAGCATACTTCGGG
Source organism: Dendrobium catenatum (assembly GCF_001605985.2). Classification (NCBI taxonomy): domain Eukaryota; kingdom Viridiplantae; phylum Streptophyta; class Magnoliopsida; order Asparagales; family Orchidaceae; genus Dendrobium; species Dendrobium catenatum. The sequence goes on along the minus strand of NW_021318618.1, from coordinate 6,267,051 downwards.
TTATGACGGTGCCAGCAATTGAGGGCAATATGTCCGGGCTTGCCACAGATTTGGCAAATCGGTCTGGAGGATTGTTGCGGTGTGGAGTTTGGCGGCTGACTGACAGAAACCGGTGTGAGAGATTGCTGTGGCTTGGATTTATTCGAACGTTTATTGTTGTTGTTGTGATTTCGGAAGCGAGAGGAGTTGGACGGGGCCGCGCATAGGGCGGAGGGGTTACTGTTGCCGATTGATTCTTGAAGAGCTTCTTGCTGTAAGTGAATCTCTTCGTTGCAAAGAAGAGCATAGAAGGTGTCAAGATCAATGGGTTGAAGAGAATTGCGTATCGTTGATTTGAACGAGTTGTATGTTGGAGGGAGACCGTTAAGAATGTGGAGCATGACATCTTCCGATTCAATTTTGGAACCTGAAGCAGAGATGTTATCCACGAGCTGCTTGATGCGGGTAAGATATTGTTGAACAGACTGATCTTTCATCTGTGTGCGGTAGAGCTCGTTCTTGAGCTGGATCACCCGCGAGCGACTCGTTGGTTGAAGGCAGCGCTCAAGAACCGACCAAGCCTCTTGGGCAGTGGTTGACGTGATTATGTAAGGAAGAATGGCTTGAGATACGGTAGAAAACAATGTTGAGAGAAGATTGTTATCTACAAGAAGCCATTGAGCGTAGTCAGCGGACGCAACATCGGACGGCGGTTGAACCGTGCCGAGCAGGTGGCCGGCGAAACCGTTGGCTTGAAATTGCTGTAGCAGCTGTATCCTCCAGATGGGATAGTTGTCCATCGTAAGTTGATGTGGAGCAAGATTCTTGATGTTAGAAACAAGAAACTTGAGGTTAGGCGGAATGCTGGCTGTAGGAGAGGTGGTGCCGGTTTGGGTGGAGGAGGTGGAGATCAATGGGGAAGAAGGTGAAGGATCCATGGATCTTGATCTTCCTAAGAGACTCTTGATACCATGAGAACAAGAGAGAGGGAGATGCACAAGAATGGGAAAGACAGAGAAATAACAGAATAAAGAATTTGTATATATTAACAATAGATTTGAGTACAGGGATATATATAGCCTAAACTACAGGTAAAACCGTAAATACATGAGTAACGGCTAGTAATACAGATAATATCCTGTTATTAATTTTGACATCCCTACTCCATATTCATTTATGTTATGTAAATTAAGTTATCCTTTAAATTTGAACCTAACTCTTCAAGGTTCACCCAAACACTTACTAGACTGCATAGAAGTTCTTATCAAAGGAACTTGTTAGAATGATTCATCAAGGGAATTAGTTCATCCACCATAACACGACAAGTGAATTTGCTCTCACATGTAATCCCTCTCGTAGATCCAATCCTCACTTGATAGTTATCTTCAAGTGGAACTCCTACAGACATGAAAGTTATTCTCACTCGAAATTTGCATTAGAACGGAACTATTTATCATTGGAAATTAATCTTCACTTTGAACTCCTCACACAGAACTTATTAGATGTCATTTGTCTAATGTGAATCTAATGAACTTATTAATCTTATTAAAGTATTTTATAAGGCATATTTAATAAAAAATAATCTAACAAAAATGAATAAATAAATTCATATATAAAAATAATAGGATACAAAAAATATTTTGTATAAATATAGCAATATATATACTTTTCATTAAATAGGGTCTGAGGAATGGCAGAACCCGCACGATGGAAAGAATCTATGAACATTAAAACCATACGCAGCTCTTCCAATGTTTCCTACGATTATTTCCCATCTCAACACAGTCACATCACATCTCTTCTCATCTCTTTCTCTTTCTACAAGAAAATATTTCCGCTTCTACCAAAGAGGAGATGCGACAGAGACTCAAAGTGAGTGGCGTGCATGGCTCATTCACAACTTAGTTTTTCTCCAAACCATACAAGGAAAGGTAGAGTTTTTACCTTTGAGCAAAGGTAAAAAGAAAAAGAAAAATAGTATTGAATTATACTTTTTGTGAATAATTTTAGTGATCTTTGCATCCTCATTTATTGGAGCTAAGGGTGTCAATATTTGACACGATCCAAAAATCCGACTCAAACGGGGGTCAACTTGTTTCACAAACGAGTTGGGTTTGATTTTCGGATTCAATCTGTTTAAGAAACGGGTCAGGTTTGGGTTGACCCGGCAACCCGAACTCAACCCGAGTTAACCTGAGACCGCCTCTACCCGTTCGTGTTGACCGCACTGCTCGCGGTAGCATCCGCGCTACCCGTTGTTGTGTCTGTCTGCTTGCAGCGTGCTGGCGTCGCCCGCACTGCCAGCGGTCGCATCCGCGCTATCCGCCGTCACCGTCGACTCACCGAGCCAGCATCCACTGCCAGCACTGAGAGCGTCGTCGAACCGCTAGGCTCGTGTCCATTTGTCAGACTCGCCAAGCTAGCGTCCATTTTCCCAGCTTATAAAACTCTGTCGGGTCGGATCAACCCGGCAACACGAGGGGTCGAGTCGGGTTCAGGTCAACCCATTTGAACCCGTGTCAGTTCCGAATTTGACCCGAATCTGACCTGAAACCCGAATTTGACACCCCTAATTGAAATGATGGTGGCAATGCAACCATCTCGTTAGTCCATGTTGAAGTGTAATTGAGTCTAGTCGACTCGATAAAAGATTTGTGACCTGAGCTGTAAGAGTTAACGAGTCAAATCAAAGTTTTATCATGTTATTATAATAACTATTTGAATAAGAATGATATACTCTTTTTTTTTAATAAATAAGACAACTTGTGAGTCTAATCAAATTTATAGATTTAAGTTTGAGCTCAAACTCGGTTAATGAAACTTGTTTGAGCTCAAGCACAAGGTTGTGGCTCAAGCTTGACTCGACTCATTTAAAACCCTACTCTAATACATCCTACATCACTCAAACATTGGCATTATATATTTACTATTGGCATTGCTCAAAATAAAAGAATGGGAGCAAAAATGAAATAAAAACATTTTTTTTGAATATTCATGACAAACAAATTTCATGAAACTCCATAGTTGTAAGACTATACAAAACATTTTCTATATATAAATGATGCTAAATAATTAAACTTTATCATAAAACTTTGCAATTCTTATTTAACTATCAAATGATATCAAATTACTACACAAAATCGCTTAGCCAAGCAGCATATAATTAAAACAAAAATATTTCATATTTGTAGATTTAATAGATTTTAGCAGGATAAATTTATCTATATTTAATATTCAACTCTAGTTTATGATGTGTGAGACTTATCTTTTGATTGTCCTATGAGCAACAATTTTGATTGTTATGATAATGTTAAATTCATTCTTTAGCATTTTCATAATATAAGCTCAATTTCCTTCTTAGTCAATCTAAATGTTGAGTTCTAGTGTTGGACCCTTTTATTAGGTCCGGTGTAAGGACGTAGAGGAACGTCCGGTTGGAGGCAAAATCCTGCCAAAAAACTCGGTATTTGCTGGGTATTGCTAGGTATTATTTGATAATAACGAGGAATACCGCTCTGTGAAGACAAATACCGAGTTATACCAAACTATACCGAGCAATACCGAGTTGTACCGAGTTTTTTTCTAGGAAAAACTCGGTACAACTTTTGTATAACTCGGTATTGCTCGGTATAACTCGGTATTGGGTCTTCACGTGATGGTATTCCTCGTTATTGTTTGGTATTGCTCGTATTTCTCATTTTTTGGTGTGATTTGGCCTCCGACCGGACCTTCCTCTACGTCCGGTCGGAGGACGTAATAATTGTTCCTAGTGTTAGGGGGAAGCAAAATCATGCATCAGATAAACAAGAAATAGATAATGCAATAAATGAACAAGAAATAGAGAATGCAGTGAAAAGAAAAAAAACAACAAGATTTAATTGGAAAATTCTAAACTTGGAAAAAATCATGGAGCCACACCACACTAAGAAATTCACTATGAAAATTGGGATAAATAATACAGATCTCTCTTCTCTCTCACTCTCTTTTTGCTTCTCTTCTCTCTTGCACCATTCTAAACATAGAACTAACCAGAGATGCAATGCAACCATCAAGAGATGCAAACCTTAATGAAAAACAAGAAGAAAACTACCAAATCATGAGCAAGCGTCATGGTGGTTCCACTCTCTGATTTCAACCTGCACGACAATGCCACAAAATTAGGTCTGAAGCATCATTGAACTGGGTCTTGAGCACCCCAACGTCAAGGTTTGAAGCACCACATATTGTGTGAATATGAAAAAAGAAAAAAAAAAACACTTCACTTCTCTGTTTTTTTTTTTTCACCAAACTATTCAGGGTATGGCGTCGATTCATTCAAAGTAAGATCTCTAGGAGAGCCTACTTGATCTACTTTCCATTAATAATTTCCCTTTGTAGTTTATTAGTCCACAACTAGTCCTCTACTAATATCTATAGGAACCAAATTCAAAGCACACATTGGTTGACCAAGACAATATGCATTAGAAATTGGTGGTTCATGGGTATTGAATGATGGTGTTAGCATTTTTTTGGATGTCAAACAATGAGGAATATTAGAAGCTAGACAAATGTTGATCGGTTGGTTGGCTTTAGTTGCTTTCATTAAAAAAGGAAGAGATATTAGGGACTAAGAAGATGAGTGTTGGACATCAATGATTAATAGATATCTGATATTGGTCTTTGGACATCAATGTCAGCTAATATTAAGTGATCGATTTGATTGTTTGCCTTATAATAGGAGAGCCCAAGACATTGAGGGAAAAAAAAGAAGCTTGAAATTGGTGGCTAAATGACATCGAAGTTTGGTTGGTGTCCAATGATGGCTAACATTGAACATCAAAAGTTGAGGGATGATTAATGGTGATAATGTAGATATAGAATTGTCTAAATTTGTTAATTCTCTTCAGCTAAAATTTCCCTAAATATGTAAAAATAAGAAATACTTATGATTTTTAGAGGAGAAACTCTAGTCTTTTTAAAATAATCATGGACACCCCACTAGACGGTCCAAAAGTTCCCCTTAAAATCATAATAAACTTGAAATTAAGTGATCCTTGACTCATCAAATTCATCTTATTGAGAAGCTCATTCAATTATAAGCATGTATATATTAAAGGATGTTTGATCTACAAATGACCTTGAGAAATTCCGAATTATATTTTAAAGTACTTGATTTTAGCTCATTTGAAATCAAACCTAGAAATTCTTTGCATCTTGTGTGTTTTTTATCATATCACACCATCTTAAATGTAAATTTGTTGAAAATGAAGTTCATATGACCCCAAAATAATTTTTTTAATATTATGGATCAAATATTAGATTGCTTTGAGATTTAAAAAATGTGTTAAAATTAGTGCTTGATTAGATGAGTTTCCGAATGGTGTATCAACTAGGGTTGGTGGAAAATTATCAAGAGAAAAACACCATTATATTCTTGATGTAAATGTTCTTGATTAGATGATTTTTATTCATATTCTCTATGTAAATCTAATCATATATTGATTATATTGGAGCAAAACACCCACAATGAAGTTGTTAACTTAATTATATTTCTAGTCCCTCATATCCCATAAAGCCTGATGTAGCATTCCAAAACATTATATAACTAATAGAGAATTATAGAGAGTTATAATCATGAGAAACTGCCTAAACATTATAATCTACTCATCAAGTTAGGATTAAGAAACTAAAGACTCTACATCAAAAGTTCTATTCAAAAAAATTTTCATCATTTACTTACAACTCGATCATCCTGAGTTCTTCATGCACTTGAATATATAAGCTACATGCTAATTATATTTATTTATTTTACACCAAGTCTTTTTTAATCTTTGTTATATGTGATTTTTGTAATTGTAGCACCATATCTTAACTCAAACTTATAAAGCGGAGGTTGAATAATGAGTTAAGGCTTCGTTTGGGACAACTTTCTTACTACTTTCTTACAAAATTTTTGAATTAGAATTTTTTTTATTAAAAAGTAATAAGAAAGCTATTCCAAATAAAACATCATTCATATCTTCACATATACCAGCTTATGCTTTTTAAATATAGTGAACTTGATCCTAGAGTTCCTCTTTTTAATGTATATTACTTTCTCCTCTCTTGCTATTTTCATTAGTTCATCATTGTTAGTAAAATGTTCATATGACTTAAAAGTAAATTTGTATCGAACAACTTCATTTTTTCCTATTTGGTAAATCCTTAAAAATAGAGATTTGTTATTTTGATTTTGCCATATTACTTGAAAAGCTAGTCTTATAACTTCGATCAGAAGGATAGGACCCACTCGGTAACTCCTGTGATCAGAGCTTCAAAACTTACCAATTATCAATAAGTGTATCTTTGTTCTAAAAAATAACAAAATAGTTGTTCACTAAAACTTTATATTTTAAAATTCAAACTTTTATAACGCATTTCATTCATCTTTCTCATCTTATCATATTTTAATTAGGGATGTCAAAATGAATTTTTGGGCCGGGTTCAAGTCAAACTCGAAATTCGACCCGGACCCAACTCGGAAAATCCGGGTTGGACCCGACCTGTTTGAAAAATAGGTCGGGTTTGGGTTCGCAGATTCAACCCGTTTGAAAAAACGGGTCGGGTTCGGGTTGACCCGGCGGGTTGCCAAGTCAACCCAACCCGTTTATTTCAAAAAAAATTGAATTTCCCGCTGCCCCCGACCGCTGCCCCCGACCGCTGCCCCCCGCGCCCCAAGCTCCTGCCCACCGCCCACTGCCCCGCGCGCACGTTGTCGTGCCCGCGCCGTCGCCAACTGCCGAACACGCGCTGCCGCGCTTCAACCATGTCACGCTCGCGCCTCGCACTGCCGCCCGCTGCCGCACTCGTCGTCGCCAACTACCGCGCTACCGCTTGCGAAACCCGAGCTCCTTCTCTGCCGCGCGGGTCAGTCCGGGTTCGAATTTTTGACCCGTTTACCTACCCGGGTCGGGTCCGAGTTCAAATTTCTGACCCGTTTGAACCCTAATCTTTATGTTTAGGTTAAATGTTTCTGGTTTACATTAAATCATTGAATTGGGTCATTTTAAAGTTTAAGAAGTCTTATTTAGGTTAAACGGGTCTTTTTAAAGTTTAGGGAGTCTTATTTAGGTTAAACGGGCCTTTTGAGATAAAAAAAAACTATACAATATATATATAATAAATAATCAAATGGGTTAGATTCAACTTAGATTAGTTTGAATTTGATCAGATTTAGATTTTGTTTGGGATAACATTCTTGCTAATTTTTATTACAAAATTTTTTGATAAAATTACTTTGAAAATCAGGTTGAAGTCTTAGGCTTCATTTGGCACGACTTTTTTATTGTTTTCTAAAACGGAATTTTAGTACAATTTTTTTTATTTTTGTACTAAAACTCCATTTTAAAAAGCAATAAAAAAGCCGTCCCAAACAAAGCCTTAGACTTCGTTTGAGATAGCTTTCTTATTTGTTTATTTTTTAGATCTCAATTATAATTTCTATATGATCACTATTTTTTTTTTTTTGTTATATTAAAATAAAATTTATAAGAAAAAATTATTTTTAATAGTTTTATAAAGCATTAAAAAAAATATTTCAAACGAGGCATTAGATCAAACACATATCACTTATATGGCACTTATTTAAATTTTATGGTCATAAAAATATCAGCGGAATGTCCTAAACATTTTTTTTTTCTAATTAAAATTTGATACGGAATTCTAATAGATATTTTTTTTAATTAAAAAATTACTACAGTGTCACCTCACCTATGTTATCTCCATCACGTTGACTTTACGAGCTCGATATCTTGACCATCAGATGCATCTAAAAAGTCACGGAATTTTGACGGGAATGGTTCGCTGTAGCAGTAGGTCAACGAAAGTCAAAGAAAATCTTTGACCAGTGGTGTTGTAATGCTAGGAATTATTTTTTGGTTGATAATTTGATATTTACTTTTGGATGATGTCAAACATATACCATCTGCCTTCACCTGAATGCGTCACGTCACTCGTTTGCTGGGTGTCACAGCTCAATACTGTTCGGTATTGTTGACGTCGCTGCACTTGATTCGCATCCAGACGTAGAGTTGGGTCCGGCCTCCGCAGAGAATAATTTCTCCTTCACTATTGATAGTCACCGCGATCGCGGACACCCGTCATTGATATCAACATTATTGAACCTCATATTGCTTTCATTTTATTTAAAAAAAAAAAACACTATAATATAAATGATGATAATACATAATCTAAATTGGATGAGTACTATAAATAAATTATTGCAAAATTTTCTCATTTAATAAATTACAAAAAATATATAAGATTGGAAATTAGAATAATAATTATTGTATTTTTCAAGCCATAATTAGAGTATTTAAATTTTGATTTAACATTTTCCTAAGGTTTTTTATAAAGGGAAAGTAATGTTCTTCTTAATGCCGTTGTTTAAATCGTTTATATAGAAATTGAGTAATACAATAGATATATAATAGATAAATTTGATTAAATATATTAGATAGATAAAATAAAAGTAAGCTTTCCTTTTTTTTAATGGATTTATTGCAAAAAAAAAACTTTTTCTTTCTGCTAAAGGTATACAAAGAAAAAATTGAGATGAGATAACCTCATTTGAGATCTCTACTTATGTTAGGTTGTGAATGTATGGAAGAAATTTTTTTTATTTTTATTAAAAATTTATGTTTAGATGTAAATTTTTAAAAAATATTTACTAAGTATGAGAAATTTTTTCTTTTCATGGTTTTTTGTTTATGTTAAATAAGGATATTAAATAATTTAGGATTCATATAGAACGGTTGTAGATTTTTGTGAAGATAATTATAAAGCTATTATACATAGAAAGTAATTTTTTTTAAAGCTACTCTAGAAATAGCTTTCCAGCATAATTTTTTTTTTTAAACCAAAAAAAAAATTATCTCGTTGTATTAGACTTTAAAGTTGACCCATTAAATTTTTTATTTTCATCCTATAACAAATGGTATTCTTAAGCATTTTATATTTTTATTTCATAGTTTTCACCCTCTATCATTTATTTGTAATGTTTAAGATTTAAAATTGTTATAAGTCATCAATGGAACTAGGTGTTAGGAAACAATTTAGAGGATTGGTTCTCATTTGTTGTATATGGAATGGAGAAGGGGTGGTGAAGACAATAGAGAAATTATGTGCACTAAAGGTAACATGTGGAGGGTTTGTTTAGTGGGGATCATAGGCAGTCTTTGCGAGCCCTCTAGGATTAAATGAATATCTGCTTATAATTCATTTGGTTTCTGTTTCACATTCTGCTTCAGCTTCAATTTCAATTTTAGTACTTTTATATCACCCTACTTTTTATAGCATCATATTTTCAGTTTTCTTTTGGTTTCAATTATTGATTTATGTTTTATGCTACGATAGCCTACTGAGCTGTATTAGTTCATTCATATTTATGCTTATATTTTTAAGCCACAAGAAGGGTAAGGAGTGAGCTGAGTAGTTTGCATAACATGCTCTGATCTATGCTGTAGGTATGAATTTTTTGTTAGTTAGTTTTTGCAAGCTAGATTTTTATTTTATTTTTCTCTGTTGTCAAGCATTATTATAGATAGACTTCATAATGCATATATATTTTTCGAATGATATATAAAAAATTATTTTTAGATTCAACAATCTTTCACTTTATATTGTATTCAATAGTGGGTCTGTGTAGTCTATCTAAACATTGTAAGTTTTTATTTTAGTGCTTCTTCGACCAGATCTTGGGGTCAGGCTTGCCATAATCGAACACGATATGACATGAGTGATATCAGGTCACATCATGTCAGTTTGTGAAAGTCTTAAGAGGTAATTATTTGGAGTATAAAAGTAAAATGTTCAATAACTATATTGAAGACTAATAAAACCAATAAATGAGATGGTTATTAATCTCCATAGCTAGAATTAACTATAGATCGAGAAATAAAGACTTTGGATTATAAGCACTAATACACTAGATCTATGATCAAGTAGGTTAATCTAGACAATGATTGTTAGCCCAAGTGGATCCATAATGGGGGCCCTGGGGGCACAGGCCCTTACTACATCGGCATAGTCATTTCTTAAATAGGTATTAAAAAAATTGGCTTTTAAACCTAATTATTTAACCCAAGCAAAGCGGTTCAAAACTTCATACCTCCTTTGCCTCCACGAGCCCCCTCTCTACATGCCTTCTATATAATTTTTTTCTTCCCAACTACAAACATTTTATTGCTGCTTGGAAATTTCTTCCATAATAGCCATGATCTTCCTCCACACTCCATAGCCGCAAATTCTCTATGATGTAAATTTTCTTTTTACCTATATAAATTTATCATTTTAATAATGATGTGTTAAAAAAAAATTAATCTACTAATGCCACGCCGGGATGAAAAAGGTTGAGGATTTTCTTAAAATCATTGGTTTTGCTCCCATCAGAAAAAAAATCTTTGCCCCGCCATTGATTGTTAGGACACTTAGCTTCAATTAAGGAACCTACAATCCATAATTCAAGATTTGATAAGACTTCATAAGGTTAACTAATTCAAATGAGCGAGCAGCAATTAACCTACCTAGCTTCAATTAGGGAGAGCTAAAAATTAGAAATCAAAGGTTCAATGAGATTGGATTTAGAAAATATTAAATCAACTTTGAAGGAACAATTAACTTAGGATATATAAGCTAGAGTTAAATGATCAAAGTTTTTTTTATCAAACCACATGGGGTCAACTTGGCTAACACATTTATGCAAACTAACCACCATACAAGTTAAGATAATAGTTAAATTAATATTATGAATTTTAATGAATCTAAGAGAGGGGGAAATATGGATGAAAAATGCTTATGAACATGAATATATCAAAATACCTCCAAACTCTTACATTTTTTTATAGAATTTTTAGGATTTTATAAAGACTATAAAAATTATATTTTAAAAATTATGTAATAGTCAAATGGGTCCTATTTTGGGTCCAAATTAACCATCCATGGTCAAACAACACTAAACTTTTTCCAAGAAGGATATAAAGCTTTAGTAAAGAGTTAGGCGTTGGTGTTAGATGAACATTGGACGTCAAAGTTCGGTATATGTAGTGCAACACTTGATGTGATAAGTTCAATATTTGAAAATAATGGAAGATCAATTTAGTCATTCTTCTAATAAAATGTAGAAGGTGTGTCTAGGAAGACATATTATACGCATCAATGATTGATGCATGAATATGTTATGTATGTAGTTCTTGACATATAGTTTATGAGAAGTAACAAAAGTCAAACAATAAAGGGTAGCACCTTGATTTCATTCTTTTTATATTGAAGATTATATAACTAGAAAACAAGCTTCAAGCCTTGATTGTTCTTGAATGTTGGACATTGATGGATGACTTATGATGATTGATGATGAATATTGAAATTCGAGTGATGTAATACAATTCTCTTAATACTTTTTCTTATAAAAGAGTAGATTGAGCGATGAAGAAGATAAGCATCATATGCCACTAGCTAGCAAACAAAAATTAATGATATGAATTGGATGACAGCTAAGAAATACAGTCAATAATTGGGTGATGGTGATAGTTGACAATCAATTCGCTAGCATCTTGATAGGAGAAGAGAATATATGTCGACTAACAAACTTCGAATGGTGGTGATCACATACATCTATGTTGGTCCTAATGACTAATATTAGGAAATTTAGATGATGGGTGCCAATGTTGGTTAATAACCGACTTTGGGTGGGTATCAATGTTGTTCAATAGTCAATATTAGGCGGTGGCAAAGGAGGATTTAGCAATAGTCTATAGCTAGCATCGAATATAGCTATATAATTCTCTAAATCTAAAAAATTCTCTTCACCAAAAGTTCTCCTTTTCAAATAGGGACAATTTAATCATTTTTGTAAAAACAATTAGACACTATTGGATGGTGATATTTTTTTGAAAATCTCAACAATTTAATAAACTTAAAATATTGGCTCATTAGAGCCTTCTAATCGATACATTAAATTCAATTATAATTACACAAAATTGTAGGACCTTCAACTCTATATATGAGATCAAGAAGTTTCCAATTACGCTTATGAATATCTAATTAAGGTCTATTTGACTAATATCCATTCATTATTAGTACCACAAGTTTCATCTAGTTGTACTGTGTTGTGGATACAATAGAAAATAGACTTAGGATGATATCATAATAAATTCATGAAATTTTTGTCTCAATATTTGAATGCTTTAAGATCTGAAAATTATATTGAAATTAACCTCTGATGATGATATATCAATAATAAAAAAGAGTGAAAAATGAAATCATCATTCTAAAAAATATATATTTTTTTTTTAATTTAAAAGCTATTAAATTTATCTTTATTGAAAACATACTTAGAGATTGGTTTCGAATTTTATTTTATTTGCTTCATTCTTTTTCAACATTCCCATCACAAATAAAACAAGCATCAAGTGACATATTAGAGTATAACATGTCATGTGGTGCATTGCAGAAGCACATGACTTTGATTAGATGTTTTGGGAGCAAATAATTGGCAGATGAAATATTATATTATATGATCTTATTTTCTTATTTAAATTTGTAGAATTTCTAAGGTAGTGAAATCAAACAAATATCTTTAAAAAAATTAAATTGAATTAAATTCTTCTAAAAATAAATATTAAATATAGTCGATCCCACGTAATTAGACAAATGCTTGATGTTTTTGTTTTTAGTTGTTGTAAAAATAAATCTTAAATTTAGCGTAATTTGATAATTTTTTGTTCAAATTTATGATTTATCTGTATTTAGCAAGATTAAATTTAAAAAGTTTATTTCAAAGAAAGTTGCCATGTTTTTAATATCCATCAAAATCTTTTAATATGCAATAAGAAACTCCATAGATTATTTAATTTAAAACTAGAAATTAAATAATAAATAATTGAACCATCAATATTTCATAGATCCTATTAAACCACAAATAACATTTAAATGATAATTTATTTATACATAACAAAGATTTTTAAATATTTATACATTCAACATCTAAATTATTATATTTACTTATATAACATTCCAATCTTTAAAACACATAAACAATTTTATTAATACTGTAATCGGTGGGTGACGTAAGTCAGGAGGATCGTAGTCGGCGGGCGACAGAGGTCGGAAGGACTGTAGTCGGTGGGCAACATAAGTCAGAAGGACCGTTGTCTGGCGACGGAGGCCGGAATGACGATGTGAATTGGCGGTCTTTGGAGAACTCCAGCATCACTTAAGAAGAATTCCAGCATCGATTGGGCAGAATTTTGGCATCAAATAGATGTCCGGCAAAAGTTCGACAACCGATAGAAGTCCGGCGTCGGGTAGAAACTTGACGATGAGCGGAGGTCCGACGTTGGGTATAAATCCGACGTCAGTTGGGTTTCAGGCAAAATTCTGACGTCACTTGAGGATCTGTCAGAATTTCGGTGTCACTTCGAAGTCGGGCGGAATTCCGACGTCCTATGGAAGTCGGGTAGAATTCTGGCGGTGGTCTCGGAAGAGTTTCTTCCATCCTAATCTTCTGTTCTTCCTTCTCTTCTTCTCTTCTTGCTTCAGCCCCCATTCTCATGAGAAATGAGTGGTCTATTTATTGATATTCTGGAGTGGCATAGCTTGTAAATAGGTGAGAGATCATGGGTAACCCACTAGCAACCCAAATGACCCGAATCTGACTCGTTAACTTATAACTATTAATTTTAAGTATTTGATTAAAAATAAAGAGATTATAAACACATGAACAAAAAAAAATTAAGGAAAACAAATACTAAATGAATCATTTTGGATAAAAAATGAGTTCACAGGTCAACCCAAATCAAACCTGTTTAATAAATGGGACGGAAAATCAAACCCGATTTAGACACACTAATTAAATAGTTCGACCCGAACCTAAATTTTTTAGATGGGATTCAAATTAAATTAACAGATTGAATTATTTATCGACACTCCTACTTTTTCCGTTAAATTTTCTTACATTTATAACAAGTCTCATAAACTTGTTATTTTATGCCTTTATAATAGGGAAAAAAAAATACAATACCGCCGTTTAAAGGAAATTAAAAAAAAAAAAAAAAAGAACTTAGCATCAGTCTGCAAGCTTCCCTGCCGAGCCCACGTCGTGAAAAAGTCAAAAACAAAACTTAAGCACCATATCTTAAAGTCAGAGAAACTTCAAATTTAATACACTGCCGTCAACAATGACTTGTCCAGAACCAAAAAAAAAAAAAAAAAAAAAAAAAAAAAAAAAGGAAAGAAGACTGAAGAATGCAGAGATTCATTCTACTCTCCACAGTTTTCAGACTGAAGCTTCCACGGCCATAAGCTCTCAGATCCAAACTTTCAGCATCAGAAAGCCCCCCTCTTTCTTCTTTGCACCTTCAGCAGTCAGAAACCCCCCTCTTTCCTCATCGTTAAGTTCATAAACCATTCAATACAACATTTAAGAAGAATGGAGAATTTATTTCAGAGAAAAAAATATTGAAAACTTGGAATTGATTTATGGGATGTAACTAAGGTGTTCAGCATCCTCCAACTTTTGATACAATATTTGATCTGAAATCTCAACTTGTTCATCATAGATTCATAATAGCTTTTTTAATGGATTCAAAGATTTTTGTCTTTCTAAATATTATGAACCATATTGTTAGTAATGAGGAGGTAGTGCATTATGAATAAAATGGGATTCAAAGAATTATTGAATGCCAACATCTCAAAGAGACAGATTAAGAGTTTATTTGGGATGACTGTTATTTTTTATAAAGCTGGTTGTGAAGTTGATGCGAAGAAAACAACTTTGTATTATGATTTTATAATTTTATTGTTGCTTTCTGAAAAACAAACAGTTAGAAAGCCATCCCAAACGGTTTGGGACAGCCAAATTATTTTCTTCATAACAATTTCGCAATCAACTTTATAAAAAATTATAGTAACCCTAAATATATCCTAAAAAGATGTTCCTCTCTATGTAAAATAACATTAAAAATATACATAAAGATGATCAAATAAGCTTGTAATCCAAGGTCATTCATTAAAATCATCTATAACATATGGTTAAGGGATAAATGAGACCCTTGCCTTCTTCCATTAGAGAACTTAAGATATTCATATAATTTGTCATTAAAATTTGTAGAGAAATGCATCAACCATTAATTCAATTAACAAATTTGGAAGGGACGCCCTTATCAAGAAGGCGTTTAGTTAAAATAAAATAAATATTAACACTATTAAAGGCTTTGAGAATATCAAATCTAGCACATAAGAGTTTGAGATATTTGCTTGAAGAAAATCCATTAGTAAGCTCATTACTAAAATGTTATTATTCAAAATGATTCTCTCATTGATGAAAGCAACTTGAGTAGAAAGGATGAGAAGAGAAGACCAAGGTTTCGTTTGAGATGACTTTCGTACTGTTTTCTAAAATAGCTTTTTAGTATAAAAATTTCTTAAACTAGAAATTTTTGTTCTAAAAAATTGCTTTGAAAAGCATTAAAGAAACCGCCGCAAACCAAGCCTAAGGCTTGATTTGTGACAACTTACATTAGACAGATTAACATGCTCTTGGAGCCTCCAACAACAAAGCAAAGTTCATAGGATGATGCTCAAGAGGAGAGTTAGGCTTCATTTGGGACAGCTTTTGATCACTATTTTTTTACTACTTTGAATAAATTTTTATATAAAAAACTGTAAGTTGTAGAAAGCAATAAGAAAATTGTCCCAAACAAAATTTTAATTTGAGCTTGTGTTTAAATTAAAACAATAAGAGGGCTTTGATAGCTGGTTTCCACTATGTTAGGGGCTGCTTTCAGAGCATTTTTTATAGCTCTAAGCTTTTTAAAAAATAGGAGTCACATGAACATAATGTTTTCATCTAAAAAATAGCCTCAGCATGTGATTCCGGGCCAAAAAAATTTTAAAGAACAATCAATGTTACTAGCTTTCATAGCATAGATCTTACTTAAATTTGGGGAGGGATCAAGGGAAGGAGAAATTATTCTGTGCGGAGGCCGGATGCAGCTCAATGTTGGAAGGCCAATCAAGTGCAGCAACGTCGGCAGTATCGAGCCCCGGTACGGAGCATTATCGAGCTGCAGTACACTTGAAGGTGTGATGTGGCGCATTCTGATTGGTCTCCGGATGGCATTCAACGTCCGCACAGAATAATTTTTCCAAACGGAAAGGGCTTGAACCAAACTGGAGGGAAAGGAAAATTGATCAAGCTCTAATGCAATAATCAACCTGTTGGCTGAAACAAAAGTAACAGACAATGATAAATACAATTATTGAAGCCTGCCAGTTTCTGGAGAGGAATGCTATACCCTTCAGTTTATCACTGTGAGTTCTAATATGACTGAAACCCCCCAAAAATCAACTAAAAAGATATTTCCCTAAGGTTTTCCCAGCAGAACTCCATTGAAACCAAATGAAAAAAGAGTAAAAATGAATAAAACGACAGTGCTCCAAATTATAATAAGAGTAAATAACCAATCTGCAGTTCAATGATGTCTTCTTTTTAAAAGAGAAGAGTACCATGATCTTTAAGACAGAGAGAGCCCAGTTAGGGTCAGAAAGCTGAGGAAGCGAAAAAAGCTCCTTGATAAATATACATTTACATAAGAATACATACAGGAATAAGAAGAAGAACACATCTAAGAGGGTTAGATTAAGAGCTTCTGCTTCGCTTTCCTCGCTCAATCTCTCACTTTCAACAAGAATAACTAAAGCTAGCGAAAAATTACTTAAAGCGATCCTCCCCTGTTTTTTGCTTAGGTCAGGGCATGAAGAGCTTGTTTCCGCACTTGCAGCGCCAGGCTTCGGGGTAGTACTCGAGCGGAAAGCTTCGGCCCGGCTGAATCGCCACGTGAACCGGCCAACAAGGGAAACAGCGACCGCACCTAGAACGGCACGTCGGCGGCGATGAGCCCGGGCCGGTCAGTCTCCGGCGGCTGGCCACCGATTGCTCCCATTTCTTGTCCTCCAACCGCTTCTGGCTTATGAAGTCAGACTCTTCCTTCTCCTGAGTGATGCCTACCAATGCGCTACCTGATTGTTTTCCGCAAGAAGAAAGAAAAAAGAGACCGAGTGTGTAAGCTTGCGAGCAGGTACCATTTGAATACCAGAAAAGACGCTATTTTTGGACTCATAGTTGATGAAAACTGCATTTTTTTACGAGAGATGAGCGTGAATGGATCGGGCATTATACAAAGAAACCGGAAATAAAATTTGAGAGCTCTGGATATGCACTTTTGGTGGATTGGTTGCCGTTTTGGTCAGGAGTAGAAGGAAAAGGTGAGGCTTTTCTTGCTTCACGTTGAAGGGGTTTTCTAAAACAAGGAAAGTAACTGCATCGCAGAAAAAAGCAGGAAAGAAACAACCTCGCAGTTCAGCAAGAACAAGGTAATGCCCATCCACGCGAGTTCAAAAAAAAAAAAAAAGAAACATAAATAAATAAAAATATAACATTTTTTCTCAATGAGGAGAAGTTTACCCATAGCCGTGGCGAAGAAGAAGATCAGAGCTAAGGCGGCAGAGATGTTACGACCATGGTGGCGCCGGACTCCCATGGCCAAGCTCAGCGGCAACAGAGTTTGTTAAGATGAAGAGAAAGAGACAGAGAGAAGCAGTTTCTCTCCTTGGAGAGAGGGAGGAGAAGAAGGGGAGGCCGAAGAGGGAGCAAGAATGAGCTGAGGAGATGGGAGAAAAGCCAATGGGCCATTTCCATTTGGGTATAAAACTGGAGCAGAGCTCTCGCTGCTGACTCACTACACTTGCCAGCCTCAATTTTGGGCTACCTTATTTTCACATATTTTCCCAACACCTCAATATTTGCTCATTTCTCCAAATGGCTCAGCTCCAAATTTAGAACAGTAGAGAAGCAAAATTCACATGGCACAGGTTGCACTAAAGTTGGGTCTATTTATTCCATTTATATTTATATATTTTGAGCGAGAAGGAAGAGATTAATGAGTGTTTCTGTCCAACAGATTCTCTCCTCGCATGAGACAAAATGTTGAAACAAATCTTAAAGAAATGTTTCCAATGTTATTTTATTAATCATCTCACCTGATTTTTGCTACGACTTGCCTTTATTTGGTTTAAGTTGAGCACGCCACTATCACTTATGTTAGCTTTTCTTTACAAACTTTGATCTGCTAATGGAACTTCAAACTAATTTGGATAAATTTTATGTTGATCTTCTCTATATCTTTTACTAATAATGCAGTTGGAACAAATGGATATTTCTAATTTCATATGTGGTAATTTTTCATTTTATTCTTGTTGCGTCATGTAATATTTGTAGGGGTAAAGAAATATAAAGTTTAACGCCTTAGCTTTGTAAGAAAATTCAGCACATAATCAGATAAAAGAGAGGGTGTAGCGTACATAAGAGACACCAGAGTTTTTACATAGAAACTTCTGAAAATAGGAAAAAATCACGGGGCCTGACCCAATTTGAATGAATCCACTATTGTTTGCAGTCGATTACAGATAAGATCTTTTATTGGGGGAAGGTCTTGACTTAATATAGCAAATATACATCACATAGAATTCAATACATTGTGGAAATTGGAAGAATCAATATTAACATGTTTGTTTGCTCGGCAAGACTATAGTCGGTGGGCGACGGAGGTTGGAAAGATTGCAGTCTGGCAACGGAGGTTGAAAGGACCGTAGTCGGTGGGAAAATGAGGTCAGAAAGACCTTAATCTAGCGACGGAGATCGGAAGGACTGTAGTCAACGGGTGACGGAGATCAGAAAGATCATAGTCTAATGACGGACATCGGAAGGACCGTTTATTATAAAAATCGACTACGAAATTGAATTAGAAATTAGTGAATGAATAATATTTTAATCACTTATATTGAAAAAAAAAATTATTTATTTTATTGATAATAAAGTAATCATTCAACCATTTCAAAATATGAATAGTATATGTTATAAATTGTAATAATAAATTTTTTTAAACTATTCATGATGATCTTAATCATAAATAAAAAAAAATAAAGAAATATTTGAAAATTCTAATTTATGTTCCCCATAAGAAATATTTTCTTACTCAGTCACTTGAAATTGAAGGTCAGGATGAAAGATTGTTAGAAGTTATTGGACAAGCTGAACCGTTGAATGTTTTTTCGTG
Source organism: Dendrobium catenatum (assembly GCF_001605985.2). NCBI lineage: Eukaryota > Viridiplantae > Streptophyta > Magnoliopsida > Asparagales > Orchidaceae > Dendrobium > Dendrobium catenatum. The sequence goes on along the minus strand of NW_021318618.1, from coordinate 6,247,942 downwards.
GGAGCATTATATTTATTATTTATTTAATTAATTACCTTATAGCATCACCAAGAAGGTCAACAACAAAAGATTTATTTACGACAATGGTTCTGAAAGGAAACTGCGAAAGCAGCGTTGGAGCCTAGCGACTAGATCGGAAGTGAGATAAGCTTGAGATTTTATCTTCCTCTCATTTTAACTTGGCTTATAAATTAAAAAGAGTTTGTAATCTTCTCACAAATGCCTCTTAACAAGTGGTGAATCAATTCTCATTTCTCTATTTGAAAAAATTTCATCAGCTAACTCTCTTCTTTCTAGAATTATTTGAAACATATTACCAGCTTAATTAAAGTCATCTTAGCTTTAATGTTATAAATTGTGAGACTAATTCCTTCTTGGATTATTGGATTTGTCAAAGATTTTATTGGGGATCTTTTTGGTGAACAAGCTTCCATTTTATTAAGGAATCATTTGACACAATTTTCTTACTATTTTCTAAAGTAATTTTTTAGTAGAAAAAATTTTTTGAACTAGATGTGCTCCTTAGCGTGCCTGTTGACTTAATCGATGTGACTTTTGGTTGAGTTGAGTCGATGCGGCGCTTCTTTTTCTTAATTATTCTGCCACGGTGCTGCAAAAGATGTGCATACAAAGCTTCCGATGTTGGCGCTCCGACGTTGAATTTTTTGCAAATTTTCCAGAGACACTGGCACTGCAATGTTGATTTTCGACACTGCGGCCCTGACCATCGATCCGTTGGGGTGTTGAATTCAGTGAAATTTTCCAAATGCTCTGGTACTGTAATGTCCAAAAATGACATCAATGAATTCAAGATGCTATGACGAAAATAGTTGCAGTGTTGCGGTGCTGATTCTAAAATTTGCATATTTTGTATTGTTTCCTAAGATATTCTTGCACAATATAAACTAAAACTCATATTTATTGAAATTAATAGTTTAAAAACACTATATAATTTTCACGTAACAGTGCTTCATGACGCTACGACGTTGCCCTTCAAACTGCTAGGGCGTTGTCTTTAGTGAAATTTTCCCAATACTTTGGCATTCTAATGTCCAAAATCGACGACGGGACGTTGAAGGCATTGCAGTGCTAAACTACTAATAGTTGTGGCGCTGCGACACTAGTTATAAATTTTGCTCCGTTTTCTTTTCTGAGACATTCATGCACAACATGAACTAAAAAACACATCTTTATTAAACTTGATAATAAAAATAATACATAATTTTCATTTAACAAATATCAATTATTTCTTGGTTGTTCAACAGTCATACCCATCACATATATTATTTATTTAATAAATCAATTATCATTACATGTGGCTTTCAATAATATATAAAAACTCATCACTCTCTACCCATCGGTGTAATTTGATCATCGGTTCTAGGCTACTACCAGGATCATGTCACAAACCTTTAATTTAAGAAAAGTTCGTCAGCTTACCCTCTTACGTAGGATATTATATTTTAAAAGTCAACTTATATTAATTATTATGTTAATAGTGAGCCTCCTTTTCTTACATTTTTTTTTTAAGCCTCCTTTTCTTACATTTTTTTTTAAGCCTCCTTTTCTTACATGCACATACCACCTTGATCTTGAATAAATGATACTAATCTTTCTTTAATGTATGAAATGCAACAAAAAATGTAGGATTATATAAAATATAGAAAAATTGCATAGTAATTAATAATCTCAAAATATCATAACTTTTATTTTACCAAGTGAAATTTAATACTATTACAGTCAAAATGTTCATATCAGTCATGTGTGTTATATACAAAAAATTACATGGTAAAATGATGATAAATTAGGATAAAATATATTTTTATCATTTTAAAAAAATGAAATCAATAGATACAAAATTATCGAAAACAAAAATAGGTTTTAGATTACTTACTATGATCAGAAGATTTTTCCTGACTAAAAAAATAGACGAAATTGACAAGACTCAGCTTTCTCTCTCTACCATTTCTCCTCTTTCTCTCCCTTTCTCTCCCTTTCTCTCTCTCCTCTTTCTCTCCCTTTCCTTCTCTCCTTCATTTCCTTCTGGACCAAACCAAATTAAATGAAAGATGAGGCTTTAGTACTTAGGTTTTAATATATATGTAAATATTATTTTTGGCCTAGCGTCACGACACTCAAACATCGAGTGGCGCCATAGTGTTCCATGCTGGCTCATGGCGCCACCACATTCAAAATGCCGACATCTCCGCTCCAAATTATTTTCAAATTTCCTTGAGATTAATGGGTGGAGCGCCAGCCTCCTTTTCTTGCATGCACATACCACCTTGATCTTGAATAAATGATATTAGTCTTTTTTTTAATGTATGAAATGCAACAAGAAATGTAGGAATATATAAAATATAGAAAAAAAATGTATACTAATTAATAACTTCAAAATATCATAACTTTTATTTTACCAAGTGAAATTTAATACTATTATAGTCAAAATGTTCATATCAGTCATGTATATTATATACAAAAAATTACATGATAAAATGATGATAAATTAGGATAAAATATATTTTTATCATTTAAAAAAATGAAATCAATAGATACAAAATTATCGAAAACAAAAATAGGTTTTAGATCACTTACTATGATCAGAAGATTTTTCCCTACTTAAAAAATAGACGAAATTGACAAGACTCGGCTTTCTCTCTCTTTCATGTCTCCTCTTTCTCTCCCTTTCTCTCTCTCCTCTTCTTCTCCCTTTCCCTCTCTCCTTCATTTCCTTCTAGACCAAGCCAAATGAAATGATAGATGAGGCTTTAGTTCTTAGGTTTTAATATATATGTAAATATTATTTGTGGCCTAGCGTCACGACACTCAAACATCGAGTGCCATAGTGTTCCATGCTGGTTCATGACGCCACCACATTCAAAATGCCGACATCTCCGCTCCAAATTATTTTCAAATTTCCTTAAGATTAATGGGTGGAGCGCCAAAATACCTAGTGCCACAACGCTCTATTAAATTTTGTTTAGAATTTTCATATTTTTCATTTTAAAATAAGTTTCGTAATTTTCTTGCTATTACAATCTGTCCACCTTTAAAAAAAGCCACTATCGATATTTCCACAATCAAAATAAACAAAATAATTTAATTCAATTCATAAATTTGTCAAAATAAATCAATTCATTTCAAACGATTCAAAATAAATAAAATCAATTTAAATTTGTTATTGATTCATGTGATTCACTAATGGGAATCATAAGAAACTGGAGACTGATTGAAAGTTACAAGGAGTCGGGGCTATTGATTCATGTGATTCAATGAGAGTTATAAGGAATAGACTGATTGGGAGTTATATGAACGATTAATTATGAGTCATAACTGCAGAAGCAAGTTACCCTCACATGAATTTACACTTAACAAGAATAATTTATTTGAATTTGTATAATTGAAATCCTATCATCTGATTTTTAAAAATGAGAAATTAGTTCTACATCATGTTTTGCATTACTTGTATATTTAACAGAAGATAAAAAATGCATGAAATTTATAACTGTTAGGAGATTGGGATCTGTCTAAATTTCTTAGGAGATTGGAATTTCTCTAAATTAAAAGAAATTATCTCAAGCACTGTAGAAATGTTTTTTAATAGGGTTGTGTGCCTATTGGAGAGTCATCTTTTGTCTTTAAAGAATATTTCTCTCGAAACTGCACATCCCTTATTTCAAGCTACACTGTGATAATATATTTAAAGAAAAGTAATCTTCTAGGAAATAAACAAGCCTTCTATGTTAGGAAAATTATTATGTCCGGTATCCGGATTCGTCCGGACACCAATTTAGACGTACCACGTTACCAAAATACATCGGGACCCAATATATTTGGGTGACTTGGCGCGTCTGAATTGGATGTCCGGACGTCCGGTGACCAGACGTAATAATTCACCCCTATGTTAAGGTTAATAATAAGGTTGGTTGATTGTACAATGAAAGCATTTCATCTCTTCTTGAACTACAAGAATTTATTAAGAATCAATTAAAACTATAAGGATCTATTATGAATATTATGGTAATAAGGGTTATAAACTTATAATAGATTTTTATTGGCAAAATAGAAAGGAATAAACATAAACACTTGAAATAATTTATGGCACATAAAGGCTTATTTGAAAGTATGTTGATAAAAAATGGTATAACATCAATAAGCATCTCTAATATGCATGCTTAATTTTTTTATAGCTGACAAATTATAATTTTATTTCTTTTTATTAATATAAAAGAAACGATTAATGATCATTTGTTAGGTTATGTAATTAGAGGGTTGAAATTGTTCATCCAAGTTTCATTCTCATGAAGTGAAACATATCATTAAATAAGTTTAAATGCCCATATCATCGATGTGATAATAATGTTTATTGTACAAGTGATGCATGATGTTATGATTCATATTTATTAAAAAGGATTCATAAAAAAGCACTTATTATGATATGCACAAGATAAGGTTTCGTTCGGGGCAGCTTTCCAAACGAAGCTTAAATCATTAAGAGGAACTCACTCAAACTTTTTATGGATGATGGTGTTACGTAGTTTTGTGTTGTGATTTTTTTTTTAATCTTTTCCTATTTTAGGACTTGGATATATTGACATAATACTTTGGAATTTATTTTTATTACTTTTATTTTTTCCATATTAGAGATTATTTTATACCACATTTATAACTATCTATTGCTTGTTTTATTTGTGTGATGCTCATATGAATCATTAGAATAGTCATGGACAGCTTTCATGATGCCCCACAATCTTGCTCATTGTGTTATGATGGTTTCACTGAAAAGCAACTAAATATTTCTATTAAGTTTACAATAAACCATTTTATTGTTGTTTGCGCCTAAAATTTATTATCAAATATTTCAAGGTCAAAAGAGCATATAAGACACCAAAGTTTCTATGTGAAAATTTTTAGGAAGTGAAAAAGCAATGGGGCATGTGTCCTTTAATAGGGAATATATATCACGAAGTTACATTCACATGATTGGACTTGTGTTATAATATTCCAACAATGTTGGATGGTAGCAACAATCTGATAATGGTGATCTAGTGATGATGATAGTGGATGGGCGATGACATTCTGATGATGACAATCGAGTGACAATGGTTTGATGTTGGTTGTTAATCAATGGTAGTTGTCCGATGATTTTGTTGGACTACAACGACTCGACAATGGTGATGAAGTTGTTGTTTTGACTAACATTAGTTCTTAAACAGTGGTAGTGGTTCGATGTTTATGGTGAAGCAACATCAGTCCAATAACATTGATCAGGTGAAAAAGGTCTAATGACGTCAATTGGACTATGGTTCATCAATGGTGGTTGAGCAGCAATTTAACTGTGGCAATCAAGCGGTGAAGATTCAATTGAGGCCGTCAAGCAGAGGTTTGATATGGCGATAGTTGGGTTGTGAAGGTTCGACAACAACAATCAAGTTGGGAATTTTGGAAGCGGCAATCATGCAATGAAGTACTAAAGACGGTAGTCGGGCGGTAAAGGTCTAACAACAATAGTCAGACAGTGTTCGGTTGAAGGTCTGAATGCAATGGTTGGACGGAAGTCTAACGACAGTGGTGCTTGGGCGCATTCTTCAAGCATTTTAGCTTCTGCTTGGGCGCAATTCGAGCATTTTAGCTTCTTGAATCTCAAGTCGGGACCTATTCATATAAAAAGTAGAATCCTATTTATATTTAAGAGTGACATGTCTTATAAATATGAACAAAATCCTAAACTCTTTATTGAACATCTTATGCGCATTTAAATATGAAATATTCATTTAGCATTTAAATATCTCAATATTATCAGAATTAAACAGTCTTATGCGCATTAGATCCGAAAATCTTTGTTTAATCAATTAATTTTTTGACACAAATTAAACATTATTTAAAACTCTCCATTATTCCAAAGAAAAGAAATATTTTGTGAAATTAAAGTTATTAAACCGCCCTCATTTCTTTTATCTTTAAAATGTGGATCCTCGAACTAACTTTTAAAAGGGCATCATGGTAAATTACGGGGGAAGTAGCTCTGTAGCTGTCACTCGTGCATGCCAACGTGTGTGCATGTGTTGTGTACCTCAATAAAGCAGAAGCTAAAGTCCCCAACCACAGAAGAGAGAGAGAGAGAGAGAGAGGAGGGCGATTTAGAGATAGAGAGAGAGAGGAGTTATAAGCATGAGGCATACATTATTGGGAGCCAAGAATCCACGGTGACTGCGACTCATAAAGAATTTAATAATGTGGGGCCCGCGCTCCCACACTGTTCTTTATAGTGGAAGGGCCACGCCTTTTTTAAAAAATAAAAATAAATAAATAAAGGGCCCCACCCACCGGAAGCGTACCCATCACGGTTTCTTAAACCGACCATCAACTTGGACCGACCGGGACCATCCGCCCGTGCGCCATTCCCCATCCGATATGGACCCCACTTGGACCGGTCGAGCGATCGATCTTTCAAGCATCTGTCCGGGGACAGAATTCAGGTAAGGAATCCATACAAGAATTTCTACGAAGATTTTTTTTTTCTCTTCTAATTTTAAATTTTAAATTTATATTTATATATATAGTTATGAAAAAAATTAAGGGTCAAAATTATTTTTATTTAAAGCATGAGCATCAAATATAAATATAATATGATGATTTAGTTAATACATACTATGTATAATAGATAATACATACTACAAAAAAATACATTAAAAAAATAAATAAAATAAAAAAATACTACAAAAAATACATATAAAATATGAGAGCTGAAGATAAAACAATATCTAGCATCACTACACAGCTTTTTTTTCCGTTCTTGAAATAATATAAAATCACATAATAAGCACATATCCAAACAAATAACTAAAATTTTAAAAAATATTAAATGTAAGATAAATGAATCAATATGCCTATTACAATTCAAGTTCATACCAATTAATAATAAAACTAATATTATCAACAAAGCCAAATGAGATCTATGAAATCATAAGAAAATTGATAAAAATGATAATCAATCAATAGGCATGATATGCTATGTTGTATTAGTATTAATACTAATATTCTATCAGTATGACTTCAGTTCTATCTATTAATCAATTCAATAGTTCTATCTATCAATCAATTTAATATTGATATGCCACCAAAAATTGCCTTGATCAGGCATGAATCTTTAAGCATATATGAGTTGATAACTTTCTAAATTAAATTTGGGATCATCCTGTCATACTTCAGGATCTATATTAGAATAATTACATTTGTCTTTCATTTTAACAATTTAACTAGAGCTTACTAATAAGCAGCGAAAATAAACATAATTATATTTTTGTCTTGGATGGAGTCTCATATCATAGGATTCTTATCATTTACTGAAAATATATAAAACTACGCAATGAGCACATAGCCCAGTAAGTAATTAAATTCTTACAGCTGAAATCAATGCAATATAAAAGAGAATAATATGCTATAAATCATATAAAAAATATGCATCGATGTTTATTCTGATTTTCTGTATCAATTTATCCTTCTATATATAGTTCATCGCATCTTAATACATTACATCATCAATCACAATATCATTAATAGTCAACAAATACTAATATCATTAATAATATAATAATCATGATCCTAAAGTTCTATCCAAGCACCACCGTCTACAAACTTTTGTCGACTAGCACTAGACCACAGCCCAGCAGTTGACCATTGCCAAACCTCTGCTAGTATGTCAACAATTGCCAGACCACTGCCTATCTGCTAACCGTTGACCATCACCCACCTTATACGATCCCTCTGACCTCAGTCTTCTATTGACTACAGTCCATCAAACCACTATTGCTCGCCGACTACGGTCTCTCCGACCACCTTCGTCTGCCGAGTACGATCCCTCTTACTACCATCGTCAGTCGACTACAGTTCATTCAACAACCATCGCTCATCAATGTCGCCCGCCAACTACGATCCTTTCGACCAATGTCGCTCGTCAACTACTGTCCCTCGGATCACCGTCACCCGCCAACTACAGGTCCTACGACCACCATCGCTCGTCGACTGCAGCCCCTCTGATCACCATCGCCCACTAACTACGATCTCTCTGACCTTCATCACCTGCTAACTATGATCACTCCGATCATTGACGTTCGCTGACTACTATCCCTACCGTCAGGCGATGGTGCCTAGATAGTGTGGACTGTCAAAACGTTTCCATAACATTTAATATACAATATTAAATAAAGGTGAAAGTGTCGCTCCCACTCTTGTCCATAACATTTAGTGTGAACTGTCAAAACGTCAACCTATTGCTTTATGCTTTCACAATAGCTAAACAAGGAGAAAGATGGCTATATATAATCTTAACATCATATGGGAAATTTTTAGGTGGGAAACAATTGTTATAATTCGACATACTGTAATCTCCTGAAAGCATCATTTTAAGGGAGGCAGCGTTGTTGAGTATAGCTTGGAATTATTGATCTTTGTAGATCTATTGATTTTGTTATTATAAATTATGACCCCAAATTAGGAAAAAAGTTTTTTTAAGCAAAACAGTCATATCTGCTTCTTTAGTTGATAATGTTTTAAAATACGATTAAAAATATGTTTGACTAACTTTCTTACTATTTTATTTTTCATATTCTAAGAGTAGTTTTTTTTTTTTTTTTTTTTTTTTTTTTTTTTTTTTTTTTTTTTTTTTTTTGCATTTAGGTCAATTTAGACAGACTCATACACACATCACGTACACAAGAGTCGATATCTCTTAGTTGGTAGCATAAGCTTCCAACCAAAAGATCAAGATGAGCTGTGTACACAACAATAGTTTTATTTAACTATTGCTTTCACAGTTTTTTAAGAAAAGTCTGTGCTACGAGGTTGCTTTTAACAATAGCTTAGAAAAATTTCGATAATAACTTTACAATCATATTTATAAAAACGGCAAACGTCCCAAGCAAATCAAATTTATTGTCACTATGAGCTTAAAATTATATATATATATATATATATATATATATATATATATATATGAAAAAAAACGCTTGAATGCAGTCTTATTAAAGAAAGCACTATCCATTTGAATTTCTCAGTAATCTATATTATAAGAAAATATTAAGGCTTTTTGTTTGTGGGAAAAGAAAGAAATAAAGTAGCCCATAATAACTTTATATATATATATATATATATTGACCGGGCACAAATCTTGAGGCAAAATTAAGTTGGAAACTTAAAAAATTAAATATAGGACCATCTGAACTCTGATTTAAGCAAACTTATTTTCGAACTGAACGTCTTGGAAAGAGAAACACAACGATACCAATTCGAGTCAATCTGAGCCCAAATGGGTCCTAATCAAAGATCCAAACCACATTTGAAAGGTTTAAACCATAATTTGGATTACCAAATGGTTTCCAAACATGGCATGCTTGTAGTTGAATAGAACGGCTAAACGAGATGAATCCAACAAGCTCAAGATTGTCAAATTCTAAAATCATTAAGATATTAAAATGCGCAGCAAATTAATGGTCTAAGATCAAGAAAATCAACATCTACCGTTCATACAAACCACTCTCAATTTACCCTTGATCTCCCTCCTATTACTGGTCATATTACTCTCAGAAAATTATAAATAGACCTCTCATTTTTCATTGAGCGGGGCCTAAAGGAAAAAGAGAGGGGACCCAAGCAAGGAAGATAAAGAAGATAAGGAGAGGAAGAAGAGAAATCTGAGATCTCTCTTACCACCAAGCACCTCCTCGGCCACCGCTCGGACTTCTGAACCACCACTAGTCATTGGACTTCCGTCATACTTCTGCTCGACACCAGACTTCCACCCGCTGTCGAACTTCCACCCGACCACTATTAGATGACGGACTTCTGTTTGGCGTCGGACATTTACCCGATGTCAGACTTCTGCCAGCCGTCGAACTTCAGCCACGGAAGATGTCAGACTTCTGCTCGGCCACCGACTGTCATCGGACTTTCTCCCGGCTACTAACTATCATAGGACTTTTGCCTGACCTCTACCCTGCTCACAACTATCATCAGAATTACGCTCGGCCACCAACTGACGTCGGACTTCTGCCTAGCCACTAACACCGAACTTCCACCCGGCTTCCAATTATTGTTGGACTTCCACCCGACAACGATCATTCCGACCTTTGTCACCAGACTACGGTCTTTCCTATAACAACCAAAACTCTTAACTATTGAGATATTGTCCGCTTTGGCCTAAAAGCCTAACAGGTTTATCCTGTTAGTGTAACTTCCCAGTAGGTCACCCATCCCAAAATTATTCTAGGATGAGCATGCTTAACTACGAAGTTTTTAAAGAAATCCTAATCAAAAGGCCGGTGTCTTGATGTTTAAAATTTTGACTTCTTTTACTTAAGGAGTTTCACATTTCCAACTTCTGTCACCCGTTGACTACAATACTTCTGACGTCCGTCGCCCATCGACAAATGACTTTTTGACCTTCGTCACCCATCGACTACGGTCCTTCCGACCTCCTTCACCGACTATTATCCTTCTGAACTCTGTCGCCAGACAACGGTCTTTTCGACCTCCATCGCCTGCTGACTACGGTCCTTCCGACTTCCTTCACCAACTAAGGTCATTCCAACCTCCGTCGCTAGACAACGGTTTTTCTGACCTCTGACAACGGTCTTTCCAACCTCCTCTGCCCGCCGACTACTGTACTTCCGACCTCCATCGATTGTTGACTACGGTCTTTCTAACCTCGATTACCAGACAATGGTCGTTCTGACCTCCATCGCCCGCCGACTACGATCCTTTCGACCTCCGTCTCCAGCTGACTACGGATCTTTTGACCTCTGTAACTAGACAACGGTCCTTCCAACCTCTATACCCTCCAACTACGATCTTTTAACCCTCCTTCGTCGATTACACTCCTTCCGACCTTCGTTGCCAGACAACTGTCTTTCCAACCTCTGTCGCCCGCCGATTATGGTCTTCCGACCTCTTTCACCGACTACGGTCCTTCCAACCTCCGTTTTCAGATAACGATTTTTCTGACCTCCTTCGCCCATCGACTATGATCCTTCCAACCAAACGAATACGTCAAAAGTGTTTCTTCATATTCCCACCATGTAATGCACTCCATTTTATGTATATTTGTTTCATCAAGCCAAGGCCTTCCCCCCAAGGAAGTGCCTCATTTGTAATCAATTGCAATACTAGTGGATTATTTCAAACTGTGTCAGGCCTTGTGGTTTTTTCCCCTTTTTTAGGGGTTTTCATGTAAAAACTCAGGTGTCTCTTATGAATGTTGCACCCTCTATTTTATCTAGCTGTGTACTAGATCTTTGTACAAAACTAAGACATTAAGCTATATATTTCTTTATCACCGTGAATATTCCAGGATGCAAGAATATATATGACTTAGATATTAAAATAGCATTATATTCATTATGTATAAGTTTTTATGATCTATGATGAGGCTTAGGAACCACTAATTTTGTGTGGAATTAGATTGTGTCGATCAATCGAGTTATACTGCTAACTTAGATTTCAGTTTCGTAAATTTTTTTCTTATCAATAGTGTGCTATGGTATTGTAAATCCAATGCTAAAGGTTTCAACTCAGATTCATTCATATTTGACGGACATTGCAATTTGGTGTAAGAATGATAAATCTAATTTTAAGTCCTTCATGTGTAATTTTTATAAAAATTTGAAGAATATGTTGGCATAAATTTGTCTAGCATAAGTGCTCTTCAATTCATTTTTCTGCATATATCCAAATGGACATGGTTAATGGCCTTAAGGCTGTCGATCAACTTATTAAAAGAAAATATTCATGCTCAACCTGTTTGTAATCTTTGTTTCAAACATATTGAAACGGTCTCCCATATATACTTTGAATGCTATTTTTCTTTTAATATTCTCAAGGATTTATTCCCTCGGACAAAGGTTTTTCTTTATAGACCTTCAATCCTTCAGCTTTTTAATTACATTAAAAGTAATGCTGAAGTATCCAAAGCTGTTAAGAACTCTTTTCTATTTTGCTTTATGTTCAATGATCTACTTCATTTGGCATGAAAGAAATGAGAGAAGGTATGGTGGCTCGTTTGTTTGTCGAAAGACTCTTTTACTTAATATGAAGAAAGACATTAAGGCTAAGATTATGTGATGGAAATACTTCGATGATTTCTTGCACTTTCTTTCTTAGTGATTAACTGGCTTATTTTTTTTGGTTTTTCTACAGCTTTGGTGGCTGCTTTTGCTGGAACTCTTCTGCTAGAGTGGTTCTTGGCCTTGCAGACTGGCTGGGTCTTTTTTTTTTACTAGACTATGATGAAGCACATCTCCCATTGCAATCCCAAGATGGTCGTGGTGAGGATTTGGCAACCGTGGTGCTTATGTTTTGTTTAATCTGTAGTATTTCTTGACAATTCCAATTATACAGAGGATTTCTTTCCGGTTGGTGGCACCTAAGGGTGCAATCGAGTCAAGCCGGCTTGCGAGTAGGCTCCGGCCCGACTCTTTAATGGGCTCGACGAGTCGAGCTTATCGAGCTTGACGGATAATCGAGCTCGAGCTCGAACACTCGGCTGCTCGACTCGATAGCTCATCGAGTAGCTCGCGTAAGAGGAGCTCGCCGCGATCGCGGGTTGTGGCCGCGGGGTTCGCCGCAAGAGCGGGTCGCAACATCGGGCTTCGCCGCGGGAGTGGGCTTTTCCGCGAGAGCGGGAGCTCGACAAGCCGCTCGACTCTACTCATTTCCTGAGACGAGTCGAGCACGAGCTCATCTTTTGAGCTCGACTCGAGCTCGAGCTCGGTACTTGGCAGCTGAGCTTGACTCGAACACCTCCTGGCTCAAACTCGACACGCACCCCTAGATGCACTAGCATTAGCCCATTTCATTGAAATATTAAAGTGTTACAATAAGGAAAAAAAAATTCATCTGCTAACACAAAAAATAAGAAGAATGACAAAACTCTATCAGCATAAGCTGTTAAATAAAAGAAAGCTGTAAATAAAAGCATAAATAAACAAAAATTCTATGGACTTAGTATGCAAGCATCATGAGGAACTCCCAGGCAGCCAAAATCATCCAAATGGATGTGGGGATCCCCTGGTTGTCGAAGAGACCGTCCGAGGGGATGTAGTAGTTGATTGCATTCATCATCGTCCTTCAAAAAACTAATTTGTGGTTGCCAAAAAAGACCATCCAACAACACTAAAATATCGGATATGAGTTCGAGCAATATCCAGTTATCCTTCCACAGCAGAAGTGCAAAGATCAAATAAGCATATTATGTAGAATTTGGAAACATTTCTGCTTGATAGTCTTGAGGTAAACAACTTGTTTAATCTTGGCAACAGTAGTGTTATGACAGTCAAAAGTGTTGCCAAATAATCTATATATCATTTCTTGCTCTCCAGATGTAGTAAACAATAGCACAAAGTAAAAGATAACATAAATTTTTTCTACTGTTATCAAGTTCCCAATCCTCAATGATGTTAAAAACTTGCTAGAGGTTGGGACGAAGAAGCATACTATTCATTAGGGGGAAAAGCTTCTTAAGGATATCATAAGAGTAATCACATTCAAAGAGAAGGTGATTTTGATTTTCCAAATCATTCCTGCAGAAGGCATAGTTTGAGGAAACAGTAATTCCCCTAGTAATCAAAGCATCAGAAGTTTTGAGTCCATGTTTGAAGGCAAACCAAGAGTAAATTGAGAAACGAAGCGCATAATATTTATATCAAACAAACTTATACCAGGGAACATCTTCACAATCCACATAGTAATGGTTAAGGAAAGTGCTAAAGGAAGGCTTAGCAGGTTTGGTCCAGCAACATTCCTCCGTCGAGTCGGAGATAGGGACAAAAGTGATCTGAACTGCCAAATGGGTTGGGATGGATGGAGGTAAGATCCAAGTCCCATTGGAGAGGAGGCAGCTTACAGGCAAGTTGGGAGGATCAATAAGGGTATCCAGCTGTTCATTCTTAAGCCTTTTAACTACAGATTGACCAAAACACCAAGGGTCCCAAAAGAAAGAAAGGCTACTGCTATTAATAATTCTGAAATTTAGATAATGCTATAAGCATTTGGCCACATCACAAAGAAAATTTCAATAAACAGCACCCCTAGAAATGCTGTAATTCCATAAAGAAACATATGTTGCTTTTCACCACAAAAAGAGATAGCTCTTAGAGTTGTAATACCTCCAAATAATACTGCAGCCAAAAGCATGGTAGAGAGAATCGATGGAGGAGATGCCAAACAAATTTTTGGCTTACAAGTTTCTTTCCAAGAAATCATATGGAAGCTCTTCTTGTGAATATCCCCATAGTATAAGAGCCTAAAGCATAAATTGTTTATCATCTTAGTGCAGGCCTAAGAAATTAAGGTGCCTCTAACCTAATAGGCTAGAATATTATAAATGTTGTACTTAAGAAATTGTAAACAACCAACTAAAGAAAAAGTTTTAGCCTTGCAGCCATCCAAAGAGCACAAGATTCTTTGCATAAGAGGTTGGAAATCGCATTTTTTTAGTCTCCTGCATAAGATAGGGATGCCAAGATACTTGATAGGGGAATTAGAAATTGGGATATTTAGTGTATTAGAAATGGCTTGCTCATTCAGCACATTATTAGAGAAAAGAATCGTGTTCTTATTGCTATTAACTTGCAATCCCGAAATGCTAGCAAAGACAACTAAAATCTTTTTAAGAGTTTGAGCATTCTCCAAAGAGGCCCTGCCAAACACTAATAAGTCATCAGCATAGAGGAGGTGGGAAATAGAAACATTACCAACAGCAATACACTGGAAAGAGTTATTGAGTGTGGCATCCTCAAAGCAAGAAGAAAGGTTGTCCATGACAATGTAGAAGAGGTATGGTGAAAGAGGATACCCTTGCCTAAGGCTGGAAGATGAATTGAAATAACCTTCAAGCGCTCCATTAATAGAGATAGGGAAGTGCACATTAGTAATACAGCCTTTGATCCACAAAATAAAGGCATCAGGAAAACCTTTGGCAAACAAACGATTAAGCAAAAATTCCCTTAAAACCGTATCGAATGTCTTATGGATGTCAAAATTTGCACAAAAAATTTTGTGTTTAGCATTTAAATTAAAATCCTTAAGCATATCGGCCGCTAAAAGGATATTATCCGATATGATTATGTCTTTGATGAAGCCAGATTGGCTAGGATGTATAATGGATAGCATAACCTCTTTCATCCTATTGGCAAGAATCTTGGCAATGATATTGTAGAAGGTGTTACAGAGGGATATTGGTCTGTAGTCAAAAATGTCATTAACATGAGGCCATTTAGGAATAAGTGCAATGGCAGTGGCCTTCGTATGCTTAGGCATTAAATCAATAGAGAAAAAAGAGAGGGCAACCTCACAAAGTTGTTTGCCTATAGTGTTCCAAGTAGATTTGTAAAATTCAAAGGTGTATCCATCCGGTCCCAGTACATATGAGTTTGGGGAGGAGAAGACGACGTTCTTAATTTCATCCATAGTACTAGGGGTAATCAGTTGAGGGACAAGGTTGGTGGGGCGCTTGAGCTGAATAGGAGTAGCCCTGTCATTGATGTTGGGAGGAAGGGTTGTATTAAAGAGCTTTTGGAAATGATGGATAATGAAATTGTTGATGTCAGTCGGGTTGGTGAATACCCCTTCCATGGTGGTGATGTCTTTAATCAAATTAAAATTGTGTCTAGCATTAATCCGAGAGTAGAGGAATTTAAGATCATCCTCCCCACAAAACATCCATTTGGTTTTGCTCTTTGTAGAATCCAGTCAGACCAATCAGAGTTTCTCTCAGCAAGCTTATGGTTGGTGACTTTCAAAGCAAAATTCAGACCAGGATCTAAAGGAGAATCCTGGATTTGTCTTAGGAAAAAGTTTTGGTTACTAGCAAGCTTAGTAATTTTCTTCTGGATTTGTCTAGCATTATTGAAGTATGGAAGTTTGTTATTGGGACGCAAAGTACCATCGGCCTTTTCATGGGGGAATCTGCATCAGTTGAAATCCCCTAAAATAATCCATAGCATGGAAATGCTAAAAGCAAGTCAGAAAGTTTGTTCCAAAGTATTTTCCTTTCATCCATAGAATTAGATGCATAAACCACAGAGACACAATAAGTCTCACCATGCCCTACAAAAATCGTGCCATGAATCAATTGGCTCGAAGTAAAAAGGGGCTTGAAACTCACCTTCAGTGAGTTCCATTTAATCCAAATCCTGCTTGGGGAAGAGTATGCAAAATTTTCGTAAGAGCCTTCTTGTGGAAAAGTAGAATGAGTAGAGAGGAACCAACAGTTGTTGATAGAGGGGGAAGAAATTTTAGTTTCCAAAATGAAGAGTAGTTCAAGGTTATAAGTGTTTACCAACTTTTTGCAACACAAAGCTTTATCTAGGCTGTTGAACCCATGGGTATTCCACGCCGCCATAAGAGCGGGGCTGGTCATTGGGACTTGGAAGATGGGGTGGTGGCCTTCTTAGTCGATTTTGCTCTTGTAGATTTGGTAGAAGTAGTGTTTGTCTGTGGTTGCATGGTAGTTGGTTTTTCATTGCCCTCGAGAGTGCAGCTTAGAACAGCTTTAGTTGTGTCAGGTGGTTTTCCCAAATAGTTTAAGACAAGGAAGTAGAAATTAAAGGATTTATAGTCTGGCTGGTACTTGGGTCGGTTTAGTCTAAGAGGTCGGCAAATTTATTGGTGGTGGAAACATGAGGGGATTTCTAAGGAGCTGCTCCTGGTTAGGAAAACGTCGTTGGGTTGGAGTTGGGTGATAAGGAGGGGTTGACTTCGGAAGGGGAGTTAAGGTTGGGCAAAACAGTTTGGGCAGCTGGGAGAGCGGTGGCAACTAGTGAGGGGTGGAAATAGGGGGTAGTAGAGACTGGGTGATGGGAGGTAGAGGTGGTTTAGGAATGGTGAGCCTAGCGGGAACCTTGCGCGGCTTGCGGCTGGTACTCCGACCACGGGTTTGGGATGGTTTAGCTTGCTGTGGGTTGAGGTTTTTGGGACAGGTGTTGGGGGCATGCATGATAGAGTTACAGAACGAACAATGTGCAGGTTTCCAGTCGTAAAGCACAGTGAGAGGAAAAATTTTCCATCCACGGTGTAATAAATCTCTTTCGATAGGGGGGAAGAGCTGCTCACCTAAACACATATATACCCTAGCGAATGTAAGTCTAGTTTTTGTAGCTGTTAGGGCATCCATAACCAGCGGAATCCTCACGCAGCTCGCAATTTTGGAAATCCCCTCCG
This sequence comes from Dendrobium catenatum, assembly GCF_001605985.2. NCBI lineage: Eukaryota > Viridiplantae > Streptophyta > Magnoliopsida > Asparagales > Orchidaceae > Dendrobium > Dendrobium catenatum. The sequence goes on along the minus strand of NW_021318618.1, from coordinate 6,230,728 downwards.
GAGTCCAGCAGGAGAGCGGGAAGTTCTTGATCTTCACTTCTACACGGCAAATCTAGTAAATCATACAAGGAAAGGCAGCAGGTACATTTTTTTTGGGGTGGGGGAAAAGCAGGTACAATTTTTTTTTTTTTTTTTTTGGGACATTTAAATAAATATCTTTAAGAATTTAATTAACTATTAAACCAACAAACTGAAAAAATTTAGTAACAGGCAAAGTCGCCTAATGAAGAGGCGACTTCCTTAAGCTATAAAAAGTAAAAAAAAAAAAGATTTCAGGAGAGAGAAAGGAAGAGAGATAAATAAACTAAAAATAGAGAAATAAAAAAATCCAACACAATCCTTTCATTTTATACAGTTTGTTGGAGAGGAACTGCATCAGAAATTTTTATTTTATTATTAAAATATTAAATGCAAATATTGTTTTTTATTTTTTTAATAAATAATCTAGAATGATATATTTTTATGAGTTATTATGTGTCAAAAAATTTCACAATTTAATTTATCATAATCAATTTAAAAATACAACTTTATAAAAAAAAATTATTCATAATACATTATTATTATTTTAAATTTATCTTGTTTTAAGGAAAATAATAATTTATATAAACATTTATCTTATTTTTTATTAAAAAATTAAAATGAATTTCATAATTAATACTAATAAATACTAAATGTTGACATCAACTCTAATTTTCTTTGTCAATACTGATATTAAATTGGACTTCTTCATTTTTGGTCTCCTCCCTCTGGAGTAGAACAATTGAATAAGCCAAAAATAAGATGCTCTTGTATTCTTGTCTCAAGATGATTGATGAGAGTATGAATGCTAAAATCTATAAAATTTCTCCTATTTTTAGAGTAGATTTCTTTATGTATTGTGGCTCTATAATTTTTTTCTCATTTTCAATTTTTTCCACATTAAATCTCACTATTCTTCTCCATCATTCTTCCTTCTTATTTATTTTGTTCTTGCTTTACTTCCCATCAGCAACAATTACAAACACATGCAGCTCATCTTACTCAGAAGTTTAGGTTTCAATATATATATTTAATTTGAAATTTTCTATATACATTATGTGTGAATTTACTATTAAATTTGTTCAAAAAAAAATCAAAAAAAAATAGGACTATCACCCACGTGAACTTAGTGGGCTAAGTTACAAAGTGTCCCAAGTCAGTATCTTAAATTTTCTTGTTCTTAGCTGGTCCTGACGTGTGGGACTATTTATAAAGTTGCTTTACTTCCCTCATCATTTGCATTACTTAAAATTGTTCTTTTTTTAGGGATTTGTAGGTCAATTAAGATAAATTCATACACATATCACATGCGTAAAACTCGAACACAAGACCTCTTAGTCGATAACCAAAGCTCTCAATCAACAGAACAAACACATTTGTATTACTTAAAGATTAGATAGAGATATAAGACGAGAATTCGATACTTGAGACGACTTTGAGCTAAATACTTGTAGAAGAATTGAGCTATATAAAAAAGTATCATAGTATTCATTTAGAAAATTGTAAATATAATAAATCATATTAATTTCAGTTCAATTCTTCATCTTTGATATTCCATCGTATAAGTAAATATTTCAATGGTTTTTATTAAAACAAAGAGAAAAGGGAGTAAAGATTGAGATATTCAATAACTCTCTCTCATCGCTTTCTCTTTATTCTATGTTTCTATCTTCTTTTTTGTTATTCTTTAGTGATATGCATCATAATTTAGATAAGATTTTAGGATGAAAATAATTTTCACATGAGCCTTCTTAGGGGTTTCAAACACATGATATTTTTTTGATACAATAAGACATTCAAAATCATCTAAAGATCAAATAATCTACAAAAATCTAAGAGAGATATTAAAATACTAATATAATTAGTTCAACTTGAGAACCAGATGAAAAAGTAACTTGTAGAAGGAAGATTGAGCACTGAGAGGCATGATATTGGTGTAGGTTTATTTACTTATTTTACCTTACAGTATTCATCTTCATGATATATTTAAAAAGAGGCAAAATAGGAAGGAACTTTAGCTCTCTAAATCTAACATTTTAATGAACCAAACTTAGTTTTCATACAAAATAATCAAATTTGAACACAGACGATTCAAATCCAACCCAAATTAAAACAACATGAAGAACATATACAAACATAAGTGACATAAGCTTCGTTTGGACAGCTTTCTTACTACTTTTTAAAACAGTGTCATAGTACAAAATTAAAAAGGCGCACAACTATTCCACGTTCAAGCACAGTTCCCAGTATTCATTATTCAGCATCGCCCATATATATAATGCAGCTAATCAATAAGCCCCCAAAGAAACTTCAGAATGCTTCATCAAACTATTTACGTAGTCTTTCCTTGCCGGGTGATCATCTTGAGGGCGATTGTAAGCGGTCCAAACAGGTTCCCCAATAAACAATCTCATTAACTGAACAAAAACCAAAAGCTACATCTAAGTCACAAAACTTGCTAAAAGCTATCTGTACATATGTCAGAACATATCTAAATTCCATCATTAATCATATTTGTTTTTTTGGTTTTGAATCTCATATCATAATATCAAGGCATGAGCTGAAGTTTAGAATGAGTTTGTGCAACATCTCATTACATAGACAGTCAAAATGTTTGAAACTTTGGCTTCATTTGGGACGGCTTTCTTTCTGTTTCTTAAACCAGCTTTTTAGTATAAAAATTTTATTAGTTGTACAAAAAAACTGCTTTAAAAAGCAGTAAGAAAGTCATCCCAAACGAAACCTTAAGCTTTGTCTGGGATGACTTTTTTGTTGCTTTCTAAAACAATTTTTAGTACAAAAAAAATTGTATTAGAAAGTTGCTTCTAAAATGAATAAGAAAATCATTCCAAATGAGGTCTTAATTACCTTCCTGAATATACTTGGGCATAGCTAACTAAACCTTTAAATTACATGATTAACCTCATAAGGCAGGAAATAAGTTTTCCCTTTTTTTTATTATATTGAAAGCCCACGCGAAGTCATAAAATAGAAAATGTTAAGAACTTGTTCTTTAGCATAAAGATGAGACATACCTTAACATAGTTGGACGTGTCTAATGTAAATCGATGATAGATGCCCGCCGGTAATACAATCATGTCACCCTCTTTGATCCTGATGCGAATCCAAGAGTCGCCTTTGTCTCTAACATCAAAGTATCCACCACCTTCCAAACAATAACGAATCTCTTCATCAGAATGCATGTGCTCTATGTAGAAATTCTTTAGCTTTTCCTCATAGTTCTCTACTTTCCCAGGGCCAAGCTCAAGGAAATCCTGAGATCAGTAGGTTTGACAGAAGAAACTAAAATGACATATCGACTTGCAAAGAGAAGGAAATTAGTTATCATGAAATTTGAGGGGTTGAGTGAAAACCATGTAACTGTATCCACCAGCTTCTCGAATTTTTTTCAGTTCTTCCTCGCTCTCAGGTTTTTTTGGATCCAAATGCCAATAGACAACACCAATTTCTGAAATAATTGAAATGTTAGGATAGAGAAGACAGGCAAAGCAGATGAATCAAATAATGAAAACACAATAAACATGCAAATTTGTTCCCATCAAATAATTTATTCATACAGCATTTACTTATCTCGAGGATAATTTATTTTTTAATTTAGACAATAGATTTCTATAGCGGGATTTAAATACATAGAACTCAAATCTATATCATTTGTATATTTAATGTCAAAATTTCATTATTTATTTTCATAGAACTCAAAAAATCTAAATGACAAGAAAATTAACGCCCTCCTCACCTCTCCATTAAATCCCATCCATATGCAGCCTATCCCACCAGTGTGACTTCCTGTTTTCTCTATTTGTCAGTACGATGTCAATCCCAATGTTGCCCTAATTAGCGAGATTCTGTTACGACTTCCTCATCTCTTTGCACATCGTTGATCAAATTGATGCCTTTACCAAGGAGATTTTGTTACAACTTTCTTGCATTCTTTGTCATTTACATGCTATCAGTCTCATTGATACCACTCCTTGCGAGATTACATCACAACTTATTTGTCACTTCATGGTTCGGCTAGGGTTTTGTGAAGGTGGTTAAGAAACTTAAAATGAGTGCTACGTTATATATATGGTGAAATTTAGGTGTTAAATATGTAAATAATATAATCTCTTGAGTGCTATGTATGTAAATCCTCCATCTCTTTAATATAGATCCTCCAACTAGACAAGGTTCATTTTCAAAGTGGGCTTCTAAACAAAAGAAAGGACCTATAATTTCTGTTGGAAAAAAAAAAACATTGTTTGCCTTCTCCTTAATCCTGCAAATTCTCTGTTGCGTCCTGGAATATTCACGGTGGTAGAGAAGTATAAAATTTAACATCTTAGTGTTGTACGAAGATCCAGTACAAAAACAGATGAAAGAGATGGTGCAGTATTTATAAGAAGCACCAAGATTTTTATGTGAAAAATCCTAAAAAGGGATAAAATCACAGGGTCTGAACCAGTTCGAATGAGGCTCTTCCTTAGGGGAAGTTCTTGGCTTGATGTAAAAAATATACATTATATAAAATGAATTACATGATAGGACATAAAAGAATCACTATCAATATATTTGTTTGGTCGGTAGAACCATAGTCAGCGGGCGATGTAGGCCGGATGGACCGTAGTCATCTGGTGACGGAGGTCGGAAGTCCGACGATGGGCGGATTTCCGACGTCAAGTAGAAGTTCAATAATGGACGGAAGTCTGGAATCAGATAGAAGTCCAACAGAAGCCCAACGACGGGCGAAAGTCCAACGAAAATCCAGCGACGGACACAAGTCTAATGTCGGGTAAAAGTCTAGCGATGGACATAATTCAGGCGACGGGCAAAAGTTTGGCGTCGGGTAGAAGTCTGATGAAAATTTGGCGACGGGTAGAAGTCCAGTGGCGATGGGCGGAAGTACGGCGACGGGTGGAAGTTCGACGACGGGTACAAATCTGGCGACGGGCGAAAGTCTGGCATCGGGTAGAAGTACGGCGAAGGACAAAGGTCTAGCGTCAGATAGAAGTCTGACGGAAGTCCGGCGATGGGCAGAAGTCCGGTGACGGGCGGAAGTCTGGCATCGAGTAGAAATTCGGAGACGAGCAGAAGTTCGGCGACAGATGAAAGTTCGACGTTGGACAGGAGTCCGGCGACGAGCGAAATCCACCGTCGGATAGAATCCAGTGACGGGTAGAAATCCAACGATGGACAAAAGTCCAGCGTCAGTTGGTGGTCAGGCAAAAATTCGGTGTTCATCTGTAGCCGGGCAAAAGTCCGGCGATAGTCGGCGGCCAGGCTGAAGTCCGGCAGAGGTCAATGAGGAGTCTGGTGGCAAGAGAACTCTTCCTTTTTTTCGTTTTTAAACGGAGGTATTAGAACGAATAAGCAGAATTTTTTTTTCTTTTCAAATCAGCAGAAACACAGAGGTATAGGAAAAGTTATTATAAAAAAGTCGTTAACAAACAATAAAGCAATAACTTTTTCATCAATTTGAACAGGAAACACAGTAATGAAGCCCAAACAAAGCAGGCCTAAATGAACTCGGTGCCCCTTCAATCTTACTAGTGAACCCAAATAGATCACGACGATCCAGACTGAAGAGAAGCAAAATTGAGCCAGGAATAGGGCAAGTTTAGCAGCCATTTGTAAGAACCTAAGCCTAACTGACCCACTCTTTATCCAAATTACACCTACTGGCATATACTAGCATCCTGCACAGTTTTGGCATTAAGTTTTTAATAATTCCATTCATAAGTAAGCATGCCAGAGACATATCAATGATTCAAAACAGTTTTGCGATTAATAGCTATTAACGATAAAGCAAGACAAATCCCTGTCATCAAAAAATTAGAAGTAGCTTCAGTCATCATCTTTGAACAAAAGGCTAATTGCAAGAAAGCTAAGTCAATCATTTAACCATCGATAATAAAAAAAAAAAAAAACAACCTGCGAGCTTATCCAGAGAGAGAAATTCCTTAGGGTTTCGGTGGTTGGGAGGTCTTTGATCCTCTGCGCTCTCTTCGATCAACCAAGCCTATTTCGATTAGTTACGAAATCAGCAGAGCCATCCACCGTGAAAGAAATATAGATAAATAAAAGTGCGCAAACTTCGCAAAATTCAAACTATTTCAAAAGAAATCCAATTATCGATTAGCAAGAGAACTGAAATACATGCCTCGGGTGCCATTGAAGCGATGATTTACTCCCAGATTTGAAGTTCTTCGCAAGACGACCGATTGCAATGCAAGGCTTATAATCATATGCAGTGATGGCACACTGTAGAAGTTTAAGTGCTTAAATATCCTGAACTTGCTTTAAAAATTGAACTCCGTATTTTTGGAAGGTCAGCAAATAATCATCGAGCACAGCTCTTAAAGCAAATACACTGAAAATCCAAGGGCTGTAACTTCCTTTGTTAATTCTTTGAATGTGCTGCTGTGCATAGTAATTTATCTTATATATTTTCTGGATGCTTCGGTTGATGATTTGCGGTGCTCTCCTTCTCTTTATGGAGACCATAAAAATTGAGAAATATCTCTCCCATGTGCTCATTTTCATTAAATTTAGCCTTATAAAACTATTTTTCAGTAAAAAAAAAATTTAAAAGAAAAAAAAAACAATGATATAGAGGTGGCCTAAGCTTAGTTTGGAATAAATTTTTGTTGCTTCTTGAAACATATTTTTAGTAAAAAATAAAATTTTTATATTAAAAAATTACTTTAAGAAGCAGAAAAAAAGCCGCCCCAAACAAAATCATAGTCTAATATTGAAGAATCGAGAACTGCAAACAACAATAACAAGACAAACAACAACATAAGTTTTTATCCCACTGTAGGGTGAGCTATTTAAATCATTTTTCTTTATTTTAATCTATTAAGATTTAAGAGTTAAATTCTCATTTAAATCTAATAAAAAAATATTTCTAATATTTTCTAACCAATTCTTTTTAAATCTATCTTTAAATTTTCTTAACATATGCCGCATCTAATACATCTAATCTCACAACTGGGTCATCGAAAGACCGACATTTTTTATGACCAAATCATCTAGGACGAGTTTTTTGTGACCAAATCATCTAAGACTAGATGATTCTCTCTAACCTTATCTGTAACTAGAAAACTGCCAATTGGAATAAAATGTTGCTAGTATTTTTATTATTTGATCAGCTCCTTTTGGAAAACCATGGCTCTGTCCAAATATCTCGACCATTTTCTCATCAAATGAATCTAATCGTTCCTAAAAAATCTTTTTAAGATAAATAGAATAAGTCATAAAATTTTTAAATGATTACTAAATTAATCAAAATGAATTTTAAAATTATTATATTTATTTTTAAATGAATGACTGCAATGAATTTAGAAGTCATTAAATTAACTTTCATTCTAATTAAATTTTAATTAAAATATTATAACTTTTTTTTTAATAAAATTTATTGAACATAACATGACAAAAATTATTTTAATAAAAATCTTAAAATTATTAAATATATTTTGAAACATACATAATATTTGATTAATCAATTAAAAATAGCATTACATTTAACATCACAATCATCTTAAATCAAATCCAATAGCTTCAAAAACTCTCAAATTTCTTAAAATTTTAATTTATTTTTTTACCATGGGCAGGCTATGGCTTCATTTGGGACAGCTTTCTTAATTAGAGGATAGAGAAAAAAAAGAAAGAATGCAGATGCTGTTAAGGGCCTAGAACCAAGAATTTGCAGTATTTAAGACGGTTCTATTGATGTAAGTATTTCGTTCATGGTTCTTGACTGTTCACTCTGCTATGGAGTTCTAGCATTTCTTGGTGGTTAGGATCCACAGAGAGGGCAGCCCTGCAGTCACGAAGAGCTCCGGCCATGTTTCCGATATGCTCGTGGAAGGCGGCTCTTAAGTGGAGCAGATGGAGGTCTGCTTTGAAGGCAATTGCTCTGCTGAGCTCGGCAATGGCCTCTTCCTCATGTTGAGTATCCATCAGCACTGCCATAAGAAAGAAGAAGCAGAGTCACTACTACAGCAGCTAAACAAGGAGCTTTAAGAACCATCTGCTCGACTATGGTGCACAAGTTGAGAATGGGAAGTTGGAGTAGAAGATGCGGTAAATTGAGAGATTTAGGCTTGGTTTGGGACGGTTTTTTTATTGCTTCTTAAAGTAGCTTCCTAGTACAAAACTTTTAAGAAACAGAAAGAAAGCCGTCCCATACGAAGCCTTAAATCTTTAAAAGCATGTCAAGAAAAAAAAAAGATTTAACCACATAATGTTAATATCTCTGACAAATGTCAATAAGTTAAGAAAACTGATAGGAAATACTTGAGTTCGCAAGTAACCTAAGGGTAATACTTGAGTTTGCAAGCAAACTGATGAGGACATCGGAGATCAACGGCTACAATCTTGAGTCTATTTATTTATGTGTTTTATTTTATTTTGTTGTTTTTCCTTTTTACCTTTATGGGTGGTCATGTAGTGTTGTAGCCCGAAGGGCATTTTAGTCTTTTATTTCTTTTCTCTTCATGTGGCCTATTTATAGGCTAGTTTCTTGTAATTTGAGGATGATGAATATTGATATGAAATTTTCAATTTGTGCTTATGGATCTCTTTGTGAGTTCTAAGTTCTCTCTCTTGGAATGATCTCTTAGTGAGTTCGTGAGAAGAGAGGCACAAGTGGGGAAAAAGCAATACCCGTCAATCTTGGTGGATTCCAAGGTTCGCGGTTCTCTTATCTTCTTTTTCTTTTATTTTTCTTCTTGCATCGAATTCCCTCTCCACCCGCTACGTCCATAGCTTCCACCGCCGGCCATTCTCACCACCCAAATTCTCTCCCAAATTCCTCCACCTCAAGCCCCTATTTCCTCCAACCCGCTGGCTGCCTTGGCCTACCCAGTCGCCGGCCACCCCTCCCAAAGACACCATCTCCACCACGGCCCGTCACCATCTCCACCCCTATGCCGCCGGCCACCTCTCCCTCTCCCATGGAATTTGAAATTCAAAATTCTAAGCCCCATAAATACTTTCCTAAAATAATCCTCCCAATTAGGAAGGTTTATTAATTTGAATTCAATCCAATATTTGAATTCAAATAATTCCCTCCCTAATAAATTTCAATTAGGAAACTCCTTCATCTAATGAAATCTGAATTAAAATTTCATATTTGATTAAAACCTTTAGTAATTTCTGTGGGCCCCACATACTAAGCAATTAACTCCCTCTCCACTCTCCCTACATGGCCGGCCACTTAATCTTCCCCCCTCTCTCTCCGATTTTCATTAATTGCTCTCCATTAAGACTCTCTAATTACCTCCCATAATTCCTCACCTCCCATTAATCCTTTCATTTGAATTTCCTTCCCTCCAATTTTATTAAATTTGAGAATTAATTTCAAATTTTGTTTGACTTTTCTCTCTCCCAAGTTAATCTCATTAATTCCCCTTACAATTATCAGCCCTAACCGCCACTTCCCAAAACTCCTCTCACATTTTCCTCCCTTCCCAGAGATTCCTGCTGACTGTCCCCATCTTCCAGCCATATTGGCTGGCTGTTCTGCACTGCTGAAGGCCAGAGCTTGCTGCCCAAAGGCTCCCAACACCCTATCAAAGCTGTCCAAAATTCTTCCGAACATTGAGAGCTGCTGTCCAGATTTTCTGGGCGTTGTTTGGAGGCTGTCCAGATTATTCTGCTCGTCCCCTTGCTGTCCAGAGGGAGGAAATCCCTGAAATTCCCTCCTCCAGTTTGCTGTCCAGATTCTTGGACAGGTGTCATATGCTATCCTGAGTATTGGAAACTTGAATGATACTATCCAGAAGCCTACGAGTTGCTGTCCAGAACTCCCAAGACCCAAAACCTGCTGTCCAAACTTCCGTGGGTGCTGTCCAGAGATTGTGGCTTGCAATCCAAAACATTTCAGCAAAGTATTAGGTTGTCCAGTGCACCAGAGAAGATTCGGCTGCTATCCAACAGCAATTAAGAGGGCTTTCTTGTCTTCCCATTAGGTAAACTCTCCCTCGAAATCTCTTATTTTCCTAGTCCACTTCTCGCTTGTGGTTATTTTGGATCCATGAAGATTATGTTGATTATCCTCCGCTAAAAAACTTAGTAAGCTAGAGAGTGAAGTGAGGGATCTTTGCATTGTGGCTAATCTTATTGTTAAACTAGGATCTCTTGTTGAAAATCATCCATGTATGCAACATCAGATTAACGTGCTTGTTTTATGATCTTAGCTTTTACGCGCGTGATTCGGCCTAAGCTTATTTTACCGCTCCTAGTGCTTTCTTTTGTCGTTAGAGCATTCATTGTGAAGATATGATTATTATGGCTTCTAACATTAAGCGTGCAAACTCCCTAAGTTAATCATCCTTGGAAGTACGTTTCACATCACAAACCTATCACCAATTGGTGAAAAACAGCGAGAAAAATGCAAAATCTGGGTGACATCAGCCCCAAAACGATAGATTGCGGTAGGAAAATCAAAGCCAAACAAGAATGAAAACAAGATACAAGAGATCCTCAATTTGAGAGGAGGATCGTCTCTCCAAAATCTCTAGAAAAAAGAGTCTAGAACCCAAGTCGCTAAAGAACCCTAATAGAGAACAAATCAAAACATAACCTAAATCTAAAACATCTCGAGATATTTAATACAATAACTTTCCTAACAAATTTCCCTCCCAAGTCCAAGCCGCCCCCTCCTTTTCAAATTTGAATTTAATTTGACTAGTGGGACACAAAATAGTGGGCGGCATCCATAGGGGAGGCGGGACTAGCCCGCCTACTGTAAACACGAACCGACCCTGGACAGGCCGGTTGGGCCGGTTCCTCCTATCAAAAACTTCCACATAGACAACAAGCATATTAAGAAAATGTTTTAAGTGATCTAACCTGCAGCTCGATATCTGTAGGGATAAACACGCAGCGGATCCAATTTGGTCACCATCTGCAGATCAGCTTTTGTTAGCTCACGATCACAGTACTCAGACCTCTTTTCATATGCTGAGGCATTGTGTCTGGCCTTCTCTATGAACTTGGTCATTTCCTCATATGCTGAATTTCTATTATTTTGGAGGAAATGGACTCGAGCAAGTCCTTGATGAGCTCTGGTGTGTTGAATCCTGAGGGCAGTCATATAGCAATCTGCAGCCAGATCTAGATTCCCACAATCAACATATACACTACCAAGATTGTTCAAGGCCTGCATTATGAATATCAAAATTTCTAGTTTTTGCAGCTCTTAAATATTCATGTAATGACATATCCAAGCTAAGTTCATAGCTTGATAAAAATGTACAGTCAAAGCTAAACAGATCAATCATTTGAACAGTCAAAAAGGATTTACATGCCATCCAAGTTCTTATATAAAGTCGCCTCCACCATTATTGCCCTGCAAAATGAAAGGTTAAGACCGACATGCTTGATCTGACATGATAGATTGGGCATACCAACACTGAAGATAAGATGGTGGATTGCAAGGAGCATTTAGTGCCTTGATATAAAGTCAACGAGGCTTCCATCGCATTGGCAAAGAAAAACAACTTAACAACCTATGTGTAACAAATAATGCAACCAACAACACCATGAGAATAACACTGTCATCAAAACAACACCTCAAATGTGATCTCCCAGAGGAGACAACAAGCATAGAAAATATTAAAACAATGCTTCATATGTATATACGTATTTAGGTATGAATATGGTAGGAATACATCCCTCCCCTCCGACTAAGATTCAACATTTAGACTTCCCTCCACAGTTTTCTTATTTGTTGAGTCCATGTTTTCGTAAACAGAATTTTGAAGGTGTTGCCAGCCCTCTACAGCATTGTGATGGGTTCTTCTGACGCTATCATGGAGCCTTCTTTGTTTTCCCTTGTGTTTAGAGTGTGAGAGCAGTGTAAGAAAGAAGAGAAGCAAAAGAGAGATCTGTACTTATTTCTCCCAATTTTCATAATGGATTTCTTGGTGTGGTGTGGCTCCATAGTATTTTTTTTTTTCCGATTTTGAGTTTTTCCATGTTAAATGCTAGTGTCTTCTACTTTACGCTGCATTTCTATTTTTCTTGTTTGTTTCGTTGCGGTGTTTACTTCCATTCCCAACAACATTATATTGAGAACAACATTCAAATATAAAAATCTTAATACTCCAGAATCAACCACAAGTGTTAGTAACTTCAGAAGCTTAAATTTTAAACAAAGTAACACTTAAGCTTTTGACGGGAGAAAACAAAATGAACTAACATTAACCAAACAACCAACACATTCCAAAAATAAGAACAAAACCAGCAAAAACTTTTGGTATAATTCACATTAAACGTTTTTTAAAGAATGATCTGTAATAGAGCATAGATTAGTTGAAGTGCATAAAAAATACCTGACCCTTTCGAAGTCTATCAGAAGGACATCTTAAGGCATCTTCAAGAAGTGAGATAACAGTTGTAGAACATAAAGGATCAGTACTTGAATCTGCCATAGCATAGGCTTTCAAAAAGAAGGCCTCAAAAGACCTTTGGATGGAGATCGATTCGTCAGCTTTGCGCAGCCCTTCCTCACGGTGACCTGTATCATATAAAATCCATCCCTCATACACCAGCCGATCATGTAAACTGGTTGCATGCTCACGAGCAAGCTGTAAGCTTCGCATTGCTGCTTCAGGACAGTTCAACCTAAATCAACAAAAATCACAGAATCTTCATATTACATCACCAAATAGAGAATAAAAGATACGCATGGTTTTTCAGGCTAAATAAGGCTTTGTTTGGGACGGCTTTCTTACTGCTTCTTGAAGCAGCATTTTAATAAAAAAATTAATTTTTTTATACTAAAAAGCTGCTTTAAGAAGCAGTAAGAAAGCCATCTCAAATGAAACCTAAATCAGGTTGCATCTAAAAACTAAGCCGTGACATCAAAAAAACAAGTGCCCTCAAAGAGTAAAGACTGAGATGCTAGGCGCTTGCCCAAGCAAAGTAAGCCTCGCAAAACAAATAGTTTTTTCATCCAATACACCTACTTTCATAATGAAGAAGACTTTTAAGAGTGTAACTTGCAACATTAAATTATTTTGGATGAAATAATAAAATTTTCCCAAGTAAGAAGAAATAAACAGTAATTTCATCTAATACGCCTAATTTCATTATGAAGAAGAGTTTTGCGAGTACATAACAACTCTCTGCATTAAATTATTTCGGATAAAAATAATAAATTTTTAAGTTCCATCACATTTTAAGTAAGAAAAATTTACTAAATTAATGACCTTAATAATGCACCTAAGGATATTTTAATGTTCACTATTATCTGTATCATCTTCGTTAACATCCGTAATTTATTTTTTATCACTAGATTTGTAACCTACCATCTCTTTTAATTTCATCTCAAAATCATATTTCTCTTCCTTAAGATTGACCACTCTAGAACATGAATTGATCTAACTTGTTTCCCAATGTGCCTTCTTATTTCTTCAACTCTTGATGCTCTTTCCACGTCACTACAAGCCTCATTTTCATCATCAAAAACTATGTCATCTTCTGTGAATGTTATTACTAAAAAAGGGCGTGCCTGATACATAGAGCTCTAGTTAATTCAATGTTTAGAGAGGGGTTGTATGCAAACTTAGCCAACATTTTCTAAGAGAATATTTTCATAACTCGAATATGGAAGAATCATAATACCCTAGAAGCAACATAATCATTGCTGAATTTTTGCTAACTGCTAGCAGTCATCTTTCTAACACTTGTCTCAGTGGAATTTGATTGTGTTGATCAATTGGATTGTACTATTGCCCCGGACATCAATTCATTTTGTTGAGCGCGCTGGGGGTTGTAGGGGGTCCTCCCCCTACTTGGGTTTGGGTGCAACCGTACAACTGTACAGTGCTACGGCATTGTGTACTAGAGCGACCCGACGCTGCATAGTTTTCTTCAAGAAAGACAGAGAGCGGAGCGTTGCGTCGCTCGAAACGTCGCTCGAAACATCAGCACTTTAGCGCTACCAGAGGGCGGCAAGGTGCTATGGCTCTCCGGATCCTAGCACTGTCAAGCAGACTGGAGATAGAGAGTTGCTGGTTGCAGCGCTGCAAAATGGACTGGCAATTTTCTTTCTCATTTTTCATTAAGGGTTGCATCACTTGGTGGTTTTGTAAGTTTCTCTTTGTATGTTCTAGTGTGAGAACGGTGCAAGGGTGAAAAGAAGAAAGGAGAGAGTGATAAAGAAGAGAGATCTGTAGTATTTCTCCTAAATTTTCTTCGTGAATTTCTCGGTGCATTGTGGCTCCATGGGTTTTTCCCGATTTCAGGTTTTTCCACGTTAAATCCTGATGTTCTTTATTTTCGCTGCATTTTATCTATCATGTTTGTACCCGCAGTATGTTTTACTTCCCCCACCATGCCTAACTAATTGGAGCCTTAAAGAAGGCACTCGCTTAACTAGTGTGTTAGTAATGGTACCCACCTATGAGAAACAAGGCAATATAGCCTCATACCACATTGTTCAAATTCCTAGGCGAGCACTAGCTCGCCTAGCCACACTAAGATTAAGAGAATGATGACACATCTAAATGGATGGCATAAATACCCTCCATCCTAATATGTGTAGAAAAAAAACTCTTGAATATTTTTTAAAACATTAGATAATTAAATAGCTAAGAGTTACGCGTGGATGGCTTGTTAACCATACATATTTTTGGGTATAGGATTGTATATTGAGCCTAATATATGCATTAAAATCATCAAGTCCTTTTCTATTGTATCTAATAGGCTTGAGCCTATGGTTAAGGGGCATCCATTAACATATTTGAACTATACTCGTTTGAGTTTCTATTATAAGACCAAGCCACTTTCTTAACCTTTATAATCTGCCACAAAAAGCTAGTCCACGCCAAATTCACTCCCACAAATCCCACAACTTTTTGTACAGCGACCTTAGCACTCCAACTGAACATTAGCTTTCTCAAACTCATGGAGAATCCCATGAGACACTTTGCAGGATTTCCTTTCAAATTTTAAGTACTCCACAAAAGCCACTTATCCACAAGTGTGCATGTGTGCTTTGGTTATAATACATAGTAAAAGCATACATGAACATGTTACAAACTATTGAAGTAAAAAAGACGCATTTATTATCATATTCAGTTGCAGTAGATACCTAAGGAGAAGCAGAGATTGTCTAAAATATAAAACACCTTTTGCAGCATAGGGCATCTCAAGCATTTGATAGATAACTGAAAGAGAACCAATATCATCAACAGTTGACCACCGCTCATAAAGTTGAAGCCAACAATCAGCAATTGTACACTGCTCAACATGTTCTTGAACAAGTATTTGTAATAACACAGAAGCTACACGTCCTTCAAACATTCGATAATCTGGAGACAATGTGAGGATTGTTTGTACATCACACAGTGCGGATCTATAATCTTCAAGTGCCAAATATAAACAAAACCGTAATTCTAAACATTCTAGAGCCAATTTGAACCCCAAAACACGATTAATTTCCACTAGAGCAGCATCCACATTTTGCTGCTTCATCAAATATGATGCTCGAAACATGTAAGGATAAAGAAGAGTAGGATCTAACTCTGTTGCCTTATCAAGGTTTTCCCATTTTTTCTCTCCCTCCGTGTACAAAGATCTCTCTAGATACATCCAACCTAGAGGATTATAAGAAGAAATTACAGTACTGAGCATCTCATATGACAAATGCTTATCACTCTTGAAGCAAGCAATTCTAGCCAATCCAGCAACAGAGTAGATGTGCCCGGCCGCGACAGCAGAACCAAAAAGACTTTCTGCTTCATCATATTCCTTTCGCAAAAGCCTCACACATCCGAGCTGATGAAAGGCTAACTGTCTTTGCCTGCTACTCACGGCACACTCAACCAACTTCTCCACAAAGGAAGCAGCAACATCCGATATGGGATTAGCATTCATGGCAACTTCACTTAGAAAACAATATAACGAGAATGAGGCATGACCAACCATGATAGACCTTTGTTGCCTATTTGCAGTGGAGAAAATCCTAATTACTTGCTCATCTTGCAGACAATCAGCAAGATTTTGAAGGAAAAATTGTAGACAAGAAGCAGCAAGAACTGGAGAATTTTCTTCCAGTGCACATTCCATAAGTTCAACAGCATCTTGCTTTGAAGAAACCAAAGATGCCAACTTTCTATCACATGTCACTTTGAGCCTCTCACAACAGAATGTATTTGCAAAAACCAAAATCTCCAATAAAATATCCACAGATAATGAATCATTTAAACTTCCAAATAGACTGAAATCACTTATTGCCCTCATACCTATTGGGGAGATACTGTTCTCCGACATATCTATGACTTCTTGAATGGACTCAGTAAAGCACCCTTGAAGCATGGTTTGGAATGGATGGGACAAATTAGCAATCTTTTGCCGATCACAGGCTATATACTCTTCTCTAACACGGAAGAATACAGTGCTTGATTTCTCTATTTCACCAGACAAACTGTTATTCATTAGCTCTGAAGCCTGAATAGGGATTTCAGAAGCAACATCCAGGATACTAAATTCCTGGGAACATTTCCTGCATGATGAAAGGAGATCAGAGATGGGTTCTTCTTCTTTTTTCTCATACTTGAGCCATGCTGCAAAAATGAGCTTCTCATAAACCGTGGTAGCTTTCTCCAAAGCAGAGCGCAGGCTACTCTGAGGCAACTTAACCTCCCCAAGACCCCTAAATACCTGAAACTGCTGCAAGTACAATTCTGACTTCTCATGAGGCAAACAGCATTCCAACTCTTCATGGATCTGAGCCAGGACCTCTACATAATCAATTGGCTTAAAAAACGGAAGAACAGGCGGCTCTGCAACCTTGATAAGAGACTCGCTGCATTGGAATGCTCCGTTAAACGTTTCAGACATTACAAAAAGAAAAAAGATTGCACCAAACGGTTCAAAAAATGAAAGAGAAGCAGAGAAAACATACATAGAAGACGGAGAATGCGAGGAAACATTGGAGACCTTTCCCCTCTCAACCTGCAGCCATGACTGAGGATTAAAGACATGAAGCTGCGTTTCCTTGCAGGTTTCAGCAAGGAACAGATTCCTCATGGCGCTTAGGATCGCAGAAAATGCCCAAATCTCCACAGTTTCGGAAAGGATTCCGCCGTTCCGCCAAAAAACTCAACAAGCTATCTCGTTAAATTGGAATCCAATAAAGGTAGCTCCTTTAGCTCCGTAAACCATCAATCAAGTCAGACGCGTTTGTAGCATTCGAAATCATTAGCGAAATACAAAAAGGAAACGATCAAAAAGCAAAGCTACTAAGATAAAAACCATTTGTTCCTCTCTTTGTTGGCATTAGAAACCCAAATCCATTGCATCACCGCTCTCCCCCAAAAGACAAAAGAAACGGTCCTCTTTTCATATACCTCAACATCGAGAACAACGTAGAATATAATCCATCCAAGAAGACGATCTAATTCAAAAATATACTGTCGCTTTCAGCGCAAACTCACATTTCAGGTCTCGAAAAATTGTCCAGAAAAAATGCAAAAGTGCCGTAGTTACGGATAATGAGTTGAGGAGAAACCCACCGATCTCTTTGGGTTGCAGAGGTGAGGAGGCATTTCCAAATGAAATCTCGGCCTAAATTCAGCGATGAACGGAGAAAGTGTCAGCTAACCTCACAAAGAAAAACTGCAGGCGAAGATCACTTCAGCACTTCCGACTTTACCTTCTTCGTGTTCCAACTGGGCAGAGAGAGGAGTAATTATTTTGTCCTGACACCGTCCATATAGACCAATAACAAATGTCAGGTCAGTTGGGCATTCGGTACAATGCTCCATATAACACTCGCTCGTTATTCATCCGGATTTTTAATTTTTTTTTCGGACATAATAACTTTTTCAAAGAGAGATTACGAGAGGTTTTGAATTAAATTAAATTAAAATCATGATAATACGATATGTTGGACATGGGACATATTTATTAGCTGATTTACCTAAATCATTTAACCCTAAATCCTATATTTATATAATTGTTAATTTATTTATTTATTTATTTATATAATGCTTTAACATTTAAATTTGTTGCGGGCTAAAATATTAACGGCAGTAGAGTGAGTAAATTTTTCGTCTTAGTAATGCACAGATATCTAGTATATAAACAGAGAGAAAAGTAAAACACAATATTTTTTTTAATATAGAAAGCCCAAATAGGGAAAAATAACGGGGCCTCGCTCAGGTGACAAGATTCCTTTAAATTTGAGTGAATTACAAATATTAAATCATCTCTTGACTTAGAGGTGGTCAAATTACAGTAATTTTGAAAGTTAGGCAAATGTCTAGCGACGGTTAGGCAAAAGTCCGACGACGTCCAATAAGAAGTTTAGCTGACGGTGAATGATCCGACGAAGGATGGGCGGAAGTTCGACAACCCTCGACTGCCTGGTGGAAGACCGGAGGTAGTCGGCGGTCCGATGGTGATCCGACGAAGGCCAGGCTTAAGTCTGGGGCGGCCGTGTAGAAGTTCAATAGTGGTCGACGACAAAACGGTGGTCTAAAGACGGCCGGTCTGAACTCTAGCTGCAGTCGGACAGTGGTGTTAGAGCTCTTGAAGCCTCAGAGCTCTCTCCAATCTCTAGTCAAATGTCCTCTTCATGTAAAGAGTGTGGGTCTATTTATAGAGCTTCATGAGTGGCACACCTAGCAAATATAAAGAATATCCGGGGTAGGTTCGGAGTGCTCCACCGAATGGCTCATATTGATTCCCTGGTCATAAAGAGATTTTTAATTGTCTAAGTGCCTTAACAATGTCGAAATTTAACGATCTTGAGCTCGTTGGATTTGTCTCACCGAGCCGCTCAATTTGACTATAATCATGACATATTTGGATATCATTTTGTCATCCAAATAATACTTTGACCCTTCCAAATGTTGTTAGGTCCCCCAATTTGGACCCATTTGGGCTCGAGTTGGACCAATTTTGGTGTTGTTAGGTTTGTCTCTTTGAGACATTCAGTTTGACTATAAGTTTGTTGAAATTGGAATTCAAATGATCCCAAATTTAATTTTGAATGTTTCCAACTTGAGTACGCCTCAGGATTCGTGTATGATCAAGACAATTTTTGTTGACATATGAAAATCATATTCAAATAATATTAATATTAACTTATTTAAATTAACATATATTATATATAATGTGATTTAGATATTAGGATATTAAAATTTTGTTAAGTAATCAAATATAAATCTTGAAAGTAAAATTGAATTGAAAAATTATTGGAATTAAAATAGAATCATTTGAGCGATCTATTTCAACAAATTTAAATTCAAAACGAATATTTTGATGAGATAAATCCAACAATATCAAAAGTACATTGATCCGAGTCTAAGTAAGACTAAATCAAGTGCTTGAAATATAACTAGAAACTATATTATTT
This sequence comes from Dendrobium catenatum, assembly GCF_001605985.2. NCBI lineage: Eukaryota > Viridiplantae > Streptophyta > Magnoliopsida > Asparagales > Orchidaceae > Dendrobium > Dendrobium catenatum. The sequence goes on along the minus strand of NW_021318618.1, from coordinate 6,211,332 downwards.
AATAGGCAAAATTATCTCCAAATTGTATATGCCTATAGTAAAAATGAGTGTCTTAATCAGAGGAATTCAATGAATCCAATATTATTTAATTTTGATATCATTATACTTAAATAGTTAAAGCATAATTAATGGTTAAAGGAATCAAAATAAATTATCTAATAGAGTTTTTGGGGCTTTGAGAAAAAATAATAAAAATGTCACTCTCAAAATGAATAAAGACCACATTCTTTATATGTTGGGACCTAGACTTACACCTTAAGCTAGAGTTAGAAAGAGTTTTGCTTGACAATTGATGTCAATAATCATCTTCAACAGCCACCGACCACAATCATCCAATCATCATTATCTAACCACAGTTAATTAATTAATATAGCCCAGCCATATAAATTATCATCATATTATTAAGTTCAACCATAGTCACCTAACCACCTTTGCATGTATTCAATCATCTAACAACCATTGCTTGACTATTATCATATAACTAGCATCATCTAACCAATGTTGTATGACCACAATCACTTAATAATCATCACATTGTCAAACAACATCGACACACACAATCCCAAGCAAAGTTGATGAATGTATTCGGCTCCAATATTGACATGCGCTATCACCAATAATATTGATGACGCACATCATTACCAATAAGTTTGATGTTTGTTGTCGATGCCAATATCGATGCATTTTATCGTTGACAAGACACATGTCATTGTTGTCAACCCTGATTGTTGCCACGCCAATAATAACTACTCATCGTAACCAACAACATTGACATTTGATGTCAATACTAAGACTTGTACTAAACTTAATTATCTATGGCTTTCTCTCATCTAAAAATAAAGACTAAATGGCGCACAAACAATCTTTTAAGATAACTTAAATGCTTCAAAACTCCTCAAAAGTTCACAATGGAAGCCAACCTCCATAGTTTATGTTTAATATATTGTATCAACACTTTCTATAATTGTGGGGAATGACCTATGATGTATACCAATATAATCTTTTCAAATGAAAGAGACCTCTTAATTCTTACTCTTTTTAGATTTTGATATAAAAAGATTGGTCTCTTATGAGTTGTTTTCAACATCTTCAATGCTTGTGTGTTGAATTTTAATACAATACTAAGACGACAAATTCTCTATACTACTATGAATAGTTGAATACTTTAACATGCAATAATAAAAATTTAGGTGTTACGTATGTAAAAACATAATAATGCAATGGTATATATGTAAATCTTGAAAAAAATATTATATGAAGACATATTAGACGTACATGTCAAAAATACATTTTTAAAAAACTTCAAAACAAAATTATATAATACATATATAAATTAAATAATCATAAAATATGTCCAAAAAATTTCTATAATAACTTATTTTGTTCTTCTACAAACACTATAAAAATGCATTTTAGCAAATATAATTGTTAAACACATATTTAAGTTGTCTCTTTCAAAAATTAATGTCTCTTATCAAGCTTTTACTCTCTACAATTTTTAATTCACATCATCGTTATTTTACTTAACTTGCTACACACATGTTTGATTTGTGTTTCCTTCCATGTTGATTATGGAAGAAAAGGGATTGGCGATATTTTGAAATTTTTGAAGGGCTTTTTTAGCTGATTTCCCCAACTTAGTGCTTTTTTGCTTTATTGCATTTCCAATCATTCTTCTTTCATGAGCATCAAGGATTATATTTTAATGTGCTATATATTCATTCAAATGACTCATCCTATATCATTTCCTATCTCTTCTCCCTCTTACACCCTTTGTCTTTCTCTCAAGTGTTCATACTATATCATTGGACATTCTTGGCCAAGACTAGTTCCTATTAAACCTAGTCTTGAACTTTCTCCATTCCAAGTCTTTAAGTCTAAAAAATCATCTTCATCAATTACAAAAATTTCATATACATATCCATCTAATCATCCCCAACGCATTCCAATTTCCAACCTTGGTAATCCTATTTGGTCTCCTCACCAATTCTTCAAACCCAAATAGTGGACTCTAAGGTTTTGTCCCCTCCAAGGTCTTAGATGACCACCCCATCAAGCCACCATCTCTCCACTCACCTCTATACATAACCCTTATTCTAATCTTCTATACTACCTTGAATACATCCTTCTACAACAAATTAAGGCATTGGTGGATCACCATTCCAAGGCCACAACACAATGAATGTAAAATACATGGTTCATAATCATAGTTTTTATGAGAGGAAACTTTATATTGATGTGACATGAATTTAAAGTTTAAATTATTTTAAGTAGAATTTCTTCGTCTATAATGATATGGGTTTCAGGGGTTATGATATAGTTTGGATATTGCACTGATTGTATTATGGTATTTAGTCATATGGAAGATTGGTTGTTGCAAAGATCTTAATACTGCACATATTGTCTTGTTGTTTGGGTCTTTTTATAATAAATATCTTATAATAATTTATACTTCATTGAAGATAAAAGTGGTATAGGTTTCGCGTTGGATGGTTATGGTGTATCTCTTGAAATGCATGATTTAAGTGATATAATAATTATTTGTAGTTCTTAGAGGATATTATATGCTTTCAAAACTTAAAAAATATTTATGGATAACTAAATGAATAGCTATTTATATTTTTTATAAAAGAAATCTTGGAGTTTATTCAAAATATTACCCATAATTATCAAAAACCTATCTAGATATTGATATGTGATCAAAATATTATTATATAATTGTTATGAAATTCTTGAGCAGGAAGAAGGCTTCTTGATCTTCTTGGAAGAGAGAGAGAGAGAGAGAGAGAGAGAGAGAGAGAGAGAGAGAGAGAGAGAGAGAGAGTTTTACATAAATTACTTTATTCCTTATTCAAATGGGCTATTAGAGGAGGGCTAAATCACAGCAACAAGTACATCCTATAGATAGAAATTGGACACTCATGTGATGTCTTTGCATAACAACTGACCTAAACCTAGATCAAAACCCAATAATCTCCATCTTGATCCAAATTTTACAATCAAATGTCAAAGAACGACATGTTCACAAGAACTCGTGCTTATTACAATCTGATTAGCTATCTTATGGCGAAGACGGTTTTCAAATTTAACTTATACTGACTCATGAATACGGGCTATTACATGTGGTGCCTTTGCAAAAAAATAACTAAAATCTAGACCAATTCCTAGCAATCTCTACCTTGGTCCTGATTTTACAATCTTGGGAATACATCTGTTGTTCACAAAAATAGCCCAAAGTCAATTAGTTCTCCTGCACCTATTTTCTCTCCTACATCTGCTTGCAAGAATCCTTGGTTTCTGTTATTTGATGGACTCTATTGTGAGTTCTATACCACGGCCCCGTCGTTCATTCGAATGACCCAGTCTGCTTCCCGCGTGCCTGTCCCTGTGCCCGTCTCCGATAGAACGGTCGTTTGAATCCAGCGAGGAAAAAACCTCGAGGCTAGTCGTCCCTCCGAATCTACTGCCTCTCATCTGGCTCACTTTCCTCCAAATCCGACAAGAACAAAGCCCGCATGTGGTCTTATCTTCCTTGCTTCATGACCACACGCCTAGGCTTCGCCCGCGCCCCGAGCCCTGCTAGTCCTCCTGTGCCTGAGCCCCGCACCCCACACATGGCTTAGACCGTGTCACCCCACACATTGCACTCATGATCCACCTCTGCAAGTGACAACCCGTCTGCAAATTAAGTCGCACCAATCCGAATGCATATGTTTCTTGTGTGAGCCTGCACACACGGAACCTAGGCACTCTTGTGCTTTCATACAGATCCTCTGCTCGATCCTCTGCTCGATCCAACCCGAGCACACAAGTGGAAATGTGCCCTGCTCCCGCCTATGTGTGATCTTCTTCGATTTCCTGATCGTGGAATCAAAACAACTCTGCGTGCTCCTCTCTCGCGCAAACCTTCTCCCCCTTCTTCTCTTTCTGTATTACAACCTTCCTCCATCGAGATCTCCTCCACCAGGTTCTGATACCAATTTGTTAGGTTTCTTGTAGGAAGATGTGTTCTTCTTGAATGAGAGGGAGAGATGGAGAGAAAGAGGAAGAGTGCCAAATATAAGGAAAAAAAAAAAAGAATTTTATTCTCTTGGCTTGGAGTGACCTTATTACAACCTATTGCAATTATTTATAGACATCAATGATTAAAAAAATGTATGCTTAGGATGACCGCTGGTCCACCAAAAGTCAAGCGAATTTTTGCAATTTGTTATGATTTGATAGTGTCTAATAGTTATTATAACTCTTATTAATAATCTGAATATACCATATCATACATATAAATGCAATAAGTGCCTGCGTAAAGGATGATATATCAAAGCTTCGACAATAAAATAGACAAGAATATGGTGATAATGAATCTTCAATTTTACATGAACTAGCTCCTTTATTTAAAAGGATCCAATCCCCCATAAAATATTTCACAAAATGGTTGCTTGTACTGGTCTATGAGTTTCAAAAATTAAATTTTTTTTGGGATGATTTGTATTATCATCAGCATTTGTTGAGGCCATCAAAGCCAACCAACGCATTGCTCGATTAAATGGAGATTTGTATGACACTAGGCGTACGTGGACTGAGTTTGAGCCAACATCTATTTTTTATTAATATTACATACATTTTATAAATTCTCTTGTATTTAAGTATCTAATATATAAATCTTTATGTTTATCTATATAACATTTTAATATTTAAATAAAATCAAAATACATTGAAATATATTTTTTATTTTAAATAAATTAATATTATTGATATTTTTAATATGATTTATATATAGTAATATTTTATAATTAAATGTAAAGATTTAAATTTTAGACATATAAATGCATGAGAAGTTTATGTTAACAATTTTTATAGTAATTCTACCGTGCATTGGTTGCCAGCAAATGGAGTGCAAAGTATTCAAATGCAGGAGTTTTGAAAATATTGCTGTTTGATTTGAAATAAAATAAATATAGTATAAAATTTTGGTGCGTTGAAATACATCATCTATATCATTTTTTATGCATTTGAAATTCCTTTGATTTGGACAAATTTCAAATACAACATAAATTTATTGCAATTGTTATCGTCCACCGCTGCCACACTCCTGCCACTCACCACTACTGCCGGCTGCCACCAACAACCACTGCTCGCCATCGTTGCCCACCAGCACTACCGCCAACCACATCCATGTCAAGGTCGGCCACCAACCACTATCTTTTTGCACTTTACATTATATTTGTTTTACTTCAAACCAAACAAAAAAAATATAATCATGCATTCCTATTACAATCATCCAAATAACTTCAAAGTATTTCTTTTACATTGCATTCCTTTTTCAGACAACCAAACAACCCCTAAAGAACTTCAAAATTCCACCAATGTGTATTTATGGTTACTTTCATTTTCTTTTTCAGAAATTATATAGAACTTTTCTTTTATCCAAGGAGTATGAACGGCCTCCTCTAACTTCAATATTGCATAAACTTGTGATGTAGTAAAGAGGTTTTGGAGTAGATTGAGACATCACAATATATCTTTCAGATCAAGGTCAGGTTAGGTAAGAGTAAGCCAACCTTAGTTCACCTGCTCAAATTTTGAACTAACATTTAAGAAAAATCTTCCTCTATAATCATTATGCTAGGTCTATAATGCAACAAACTAGCTATTGCAACAAGAAACTTCAGCCCTAAATGCTGCAATTGCCAAAGATTTCATGCATAAAGATTTTTATAAGCAAATATTTATTTGAAAGGTGAGATGTATTTTTTAAAATTTTGATAAATGTTAAATGTTTTGTTTGTGAAATGATACTAATTAACACAGAGACATGCACATGTTGAAATAGATTCATTAATCAGCAAGCATCCTAATTCACCTAGTACAATTTGCATGTTCTTAGTTGATTAAAATAGATACTTAATTAAGAACTTCATTCATAAATTATGATAATAACTTGCATAACTTTATCCTCAATAACAATAAGACCAATAAAAATTACATTTCAACTGTTTAAGACGATGACGAAGGGTAAATATTTATTGTAATTGTAAGAGTGTAAATGGGCCGAATTCGAGTGAGCTCAAGTATTACTTGGCTAGGCTTGTAATGTAGATGAGATAAAATTTACTTTTTTATTGTTCTATTCGCTAACTTATTAAGCTAAATAAAAACTGTTAATTAACATAAAATCTATTTAAAAACTACATATATATTGAATTGAATATGGTTAAATGAACAAAGAGATTTTATGTAAACCCGAAGTATTTGTTTAGTACGGTGTTCTTAATTATTCTTAGGGGCTGTTTGGTAGCAGGATTTAGGCCGGATTTGAGGCGGATTTGAGTGAAATCCAGCCAAACGGCCTAAAATGCAAAACCAAATCTCACGGCAAGTGAAATCCGGGATAGACGGAAAATTCCGCAGATTCGAGCGAAATCCGGGATTTCGGAAATCCTGTATTTTGCGGGATTTACGAAATCCAGACGCTAGAGTAGGAGTCCCTTGGATAAATCCTGCTTTATAGCCAAACAGTCACACATGATTTAATTGGATTTATCATAAATGTTACCAAACAGTTTTCAGGATTTATCCCCACAGGATTTCGTAAATCCAGGATTTGGAGGATTTATGAAATCCTACTTAAATGAAATCCTACATTCTACCAAACAGCCCCTTAAATTAATATTTTAGAATAAAAATTAAATTTTTACACTTAAAAACTGCTTTAAAAAACCGTAAGAAATCCATAAGAAATGTGGACATTGAAACTGCAAATCAAATTCAAATATATTAATGCATTGTGCAGAAACTGAAGATACAATGGAGGGAAAAAAATTTTGCTCAGAACATTTTCACCAAATTACAGATTGGTCCACCCATAATAGGCACAATAATATATAAGAAATTGCGAGAATGATGCGAAGTTCATATATTATTGTTTTTTGTTAAGAAAAGCTCATTAATTATATTCTAATATGAATGTCCTAAGCCTTTTATTTATTATGAATTCATCCGAGCAATTATTTGTCCGTTGCAGATCACTCTAAATTTTCCCGGAGAAAATGACAGTGGGCCTGTGCCGGAGAATTTCCTCATCCTTACAAACCTTCTCGGCGACCTCCGCCGGCAGCACCACCTCCACCGTCCGCGCTTCCTTTTCCTCCGCCGCGGCTGAGGCCGGAAGCACCGTAATAATCCCATTCCCCTCCGCCCCGCCGATCCAGCACGACACGTGTGCGGGGCTTACCCCCTCCTCCATCTCCGCCGCGTAGGCCATCACATGATCCAGTTTCAAGCAAGTCAGCTCCGGCCCGTACATCTGGAAAGCACCGGCGCCGCTGATCCTCCGGGCAGCCAGCCATTCAATCGCCGACCAGTACTCTTCCTCTTCCAGACCCGCCACGTGCCGGCCAATCGAGTTGGCCGCCGAGGCCCATCCGGCAGCCGGGTCGAGTTCGACGGAGGAGAAATGGGCGGCGTTGCCGTAGAAGCCGTGCGGAAGTGGCGCGTACATTCGCTTACGGAAGTCGGTGACGAGGGTGAGGGAGGAGAGAGATGTTGAGTTTGCGCGGGAGATAGAGAGCCAGAAAAGTGCGGCGAGAGCATCGAAGGGCGTGGAATCGGGTGGGAGGTCGGCGAGGAGGGATCGGACTGCGGCGGTGGGGAAACGGAAAGTGGCGGCGGAGAAGATGCTGCCAGCGGCGGAGGTGGTGGTGGCAGTGGAGGATTTGATGGAGAGGAGAGGGGCGGAGGGGTTGGCGTTGGGGCGGGGGATGAGAGCGGGCGGGTGGAAGAAAGGAGGGTTGGCTATGGCGGCGCGGCGGTGGCAGTCCCCCCAGGCTTTGATGAGGAGAGTGGCGCAGGTGGGATCAGAGTGCATGTGGGTGCAGCTGAGGCCGATGGCGAATCCCTTGTCCTTGAACTCTGTTATCTGTTAATAAATAGTAAAAAAACGAATGCTTTAGTAAAGCTTTTTTTCAATCACAAAGTATCTGAACCTCCTCAAACGTTGGGAGTTTACATAAAAGACTATATTTTTTGACTATTTGCTGCTCTGTTTACCTCGTTTGGAGGAAGAGAAATAAGAGGAGATCTGGTGCCAATATTAATAGCATTTCTACTGTTTGCTCCACCATTAAGAAATCTATCATCCTTAAAATATATTCATGGAAAGGTTTGATGAACTTAAGCATGCTATCTCCTAACGCTGCTGCTATTCTGGGGTTTTGGTGCGTGGCTGGAGCTTGGGTTGGCCTCTTTCTTGCCAAGAATTATTTTGTTTTAGGGCTATGGGTTGCAACTTTTTGCAAGGAGGATGATGAATGTTGGCTTTGTTTCAGATTTGTTCCCTTGGATGGATTAATTATTCTGTGCGGACGTCGAATGTCATTGGAAGACCAATCAGAATGTGCCACATCATCCCTTCACTTGGTACCGCGGCTCGATACTGCTCGGTATCGCTGGCCTAGCATATTCTGAATTGTCTCCGGACGGAGTTCTACATTCGATCTCAACATAGAATAATTTCTCGGATTGATGGTCCATGCGGCAACCAATTGACTTCTTGGGAAATTTTCTCTGACCTGATGATTGTTATTCTGGAAGCTCTTCTTTTTTGCGCATTCATTCTGAGTCTTTTTTAGGACTTGGGTCTTACATGTCTCCTAAGTCTATTCTTTTTGTTAGTTTCATTTCCTTTTGATCCTTTTGTTTGAGGCTTTTGACAGCTCGGTCTTAATTTCTTCAATTCATATGAAAGAAGAGTGATAATTATGTTTTAATTTTTGGGATATAATTATTTTCTTGTAGTGAATGAATTTGTGCTTTGCCCTTACTTTTTTCAAATAAATAAAAAAATAAAAAAATATCAACATATTTTCAACTTATTTAAAAATTATCAAAACTAATAGGCATAAGCTTACACTTTTTATAGAATTACTAATTTAAAGTTTGAGTAGAAAGACTGTTGTTTTTTATAAAGTTGGTTATGAAGATTCTGTAGAAAAAATAATTTAGTTATTCTAGCAACTTTTTATTACAAAAAATTCTAAAAAGCATCAACAAAAAGGTGATTGCCATCTAAAATTGCAAATGTTATATGAAAAATAAATCAACGAAAAAAATGCACCATTTTTTCACATTTTAGATATTTTAAACTCTAAAATAATGAATAATTTTTTAGGCCCAACGAACGCTAGAGTTCTAGGTCATTTAATCCACACCCTCCATTCAAAAGAAAAACATTATTAACTATCTCTTATCATCCACTCTAAATCATCTAGTCCACACCACCTCTCTTTAAAAGAACTATCTCAAGTTTTTTTAGGTCCACGATGACTCTTAATTGTTCATCCCCCCATCTTTTGAAAAATGATCTTTCTTGACTACCTCAAGTTTTATGATGCATGACAAGCTGTTTATCCACCATATTTATAGTTTTCCAATGCTATAAATGATATAGGTGCATGCACGTGAATAAAAGTATAGGTGAAACTGGTCATAAGAGTTAGTAATCATCCAAAAATAAGTTCTCAATAATAGGACAATTAACCACAATAAAAACATGGTAAGTAACCCAACTTTGGAATAGATAGATTGACTGATATGAAGTTTCATCGCTCATGTTCTATGTCCTTTGACTGTAAAGTTTTCCTTGAGAAAGTAGTCAAAGTTGATTAGTAAACTCATGATTGATTGTTCTCAAGCATTCTTAAATTAAGGAAAGGTATATTGCAAAGAAAAGGGCGTGTTGAACTGATGCATTCAATGAAAGTGAATTTCAACAAGAAAAGTAAACAACCAACCATTATGTATAATTATATTGAAAAAAAGAAAACAATCATACAATATATGAAAAAAATAGCTCCAACTACACCAAAGAGAAAGGTTCAACTATTATATAGAATAGAACTAAGAAGTATTCGAGCTTGCAATAAAGTAGTGACTAACAGCCATGGTCACATGTTATTGGTATTAATTGAATCAGAGGTTGTCAGAGACAATGCAAAATCCATCCATAAATAAACCATCATCATAGTTACTTTTATAATCAAAGCATCACGATAGTTTTCAAAGGTGCTAGTCATAGGGGGGCCTAAAAAATCTACGCAAGTAGGAATATCGACCATTACATGATAAGCAACTTAAGAGAAAACCCAAATTTGTGTTGTGAACATTCACTTGTTCACCGGGAGTCCCACACAACATAATGTTGGAAGTCGGATGGTTGCACCACCTGCCTAACCTTTCACTCATAGGGGTTGTAGAGTAGAAAGCAGTTAAAAAAAACTTTGCATAAGTGAAGGGGCATATACATTTTGTGTGACTCCTATATATTTGAACCAACCTAAACCTCAAGCCAATCCCCTAGCAGTCCTACCACCTCACAAAATGGAGTTTGTGTTTGGACTTCATACATCATAACGATGAAAGGCCAATAAGATTTGACGAATGCATCCGTATAAGAGCCAACATTGCTAGTAACTCAACCAAAATATGGACACCAAAAAGGCCCCAACGTCCATAATTCTACATACATGAGTTTCTTATTGTACTTCAAAAATCATCCGCAACCCCGTAAGAATACCTCCCAAGTACTAAAATGGTATTCTCCTATATTATTTGTGTAACTTTCTCAACATAGTGTATTACACCAAAAATTATTCTTGACCTATCAGATTTGATATATCATAAAAAAATTATCCTTATTGAGAACAAATCTTGAGGCAAATTATAATTGGAAACTTCCAAAATTAATTTAAGGCTCCTCTTCAACCACCGTCTGGTGGCCAACCGACACCGGACTTCTACTTAACCACCGACTAAAGCTGGACTTCCACCTAGTTGTCGACCGTCACTGGACTTTCACCTGACCACCAGCAGTAGCCGGACTTCAGCCCAGCCACCAGTCGTAGTTGGACTTCTTTCCGACCACTGAACAACTCTGGATTTTGCCCGACCACCACCTGTCACTAGACTTCTGTCCAACTACCAACTGTAGTCGGACTTCTGTCTAACTCCTTAAACTACTGTAATCTTTTTCTTTTTTCTTAAACTATAGTAATCTCATCATCTCCAAATTAAAGGATAAATCAAGTTTTATAACTCACTCAAATTTAATGGAATCACTTTGACTATGTGTGGCTCCATAATTTTTCCATTTTTCAAGATTTTTCATATAAAAATCATGGTATTTAATTTTATCTTATATATTTGTGTGCTTAATATTTGTGCAACATTAATATGAAAAATTTTGTCACTCTACTGTCAGGTATACTATAGCCCCCCCCCCCCAAAAAAAAATATAAAGTTGCTAGTTCCTTCTTTCCATCAAGCACGTTTCTCGAAATCAAGTTTCACTCCCCTCAATCAATCACTTCTAGCCTCTTTTGAATAAAATTGATGCAAACCCTTCTTTTTCCAAGAACGAGAGATTATCCCGATCATCCTTCATGACTTTGAATTTCCATCAACACAACATTTAGGAGAAAATCACCCAAGTTATTTTAATAACCTCCACAACTTTTTTGTGTCATTTTATCATTAAATGCAACATCATCAAATTCTAAGAGCATCATAATTTCTATATCTCGTGCCAATTGTTAATAAAAATTATTTTAATCAGAAAAAAAATCTAATAATTTTTTTTAATGCCCTTACTTGTTTTATATTATTATTTTAATTTTATATCATAAAATTTGATTTATGCACATCCATATCATACCTCTCACATAAAACTGAAGTCATTTCTTTTTTTTAAAAATATGTCTCAATGTAACCTCAATTATCTGAACTTATTATGTGCGGACACTAGATCATTCGAAGGTGAATCAGAATGCACTATGTCACTTGATACACAGCGGATACACAACACAATAAATAGGCTAATTTAACTCTAAATGACGTTCATATCCGCTCAAAATAATTTCAACAATTAGCCTCACCATAAAGTTGTCGTTCATACTATCTGTCATTAGGGGTGTCAACATTTGACATGACACGAAAATTTGACCCGAACCTGACCCGAAAATTTCGGGTTGGACCCGACACGATCTGATTCGAGTTCCCGGATTCGACATGCTAGAAAAACTGGTCAGGTTCGGAGGTTGACGGGTCAACCCGGAAACCCATTTAGAGTGAGCTGCCTGCGTTGCCTGAGGCTGCCCACACCTGCCCCGGCTACTCGCGCAGTTGCCCGCATGCGCCGCGCAGCTGGTGCTCGCGAGGAGCCTGCGGATGCCCGCGCTGCCTGCTCGCGCCCGAGCTGCTCGCCCTAGTCTATGCGCCCGCATGCTTCTGTCGGCCCGCGTTCCGCCAGCTTGCATTCCCTTGTTGGGTCGTGTCAACCCGGCAACCCGACGGGTCGGGTTCGAGTCTGAGTTTCCTACCCGTTTATCTACTCTTGTCGGGTTAGAGTCGACTCGATTGAACCGGGTCAGTTACAGGTTCGACCCGAACCCGACACTTGACCCGAAATTGACAAGCATATGTGTCATTAGATCACAGAGGGACAGTAAGTAAGTCGCACTGAAAAACGAGTTGAAGTAAAATAAGTACCTGAACATAAAAAGTAGACCAGATAGACGAGTCATTCCCCATAGGCTCCCAGTGGACCAGCTCCCTCTCCTCCGCCGCCGTCGCCGTCGCGATCCACTCATCCAATGTCGCCTCCGTCCTCGCATCCACCACCCTTACTCCAGCGTCGTTACACTTCACCACCCACCTCTTCCCTCCTTCGTCCCAGTTCATCCTCCCGGTCGTCGCCGGAAAATACCACAGCAGTTCTGACATGGACTCCTTCAACCTCGCCCGTTCCAGCTTCGACCCGCTCCGGTAGTAAAACACCATGTGCAGCGAATGCCGCTCCATCGCGTGGTCCAGCTCCGACAACGGGTACGTCTTCCCCGGCCGGACCGGCTTCGTCGACACCACCGACGATTTCGCGTACGCCGTCACACGCTTCCCGCCTGCCGTCATCTCTCGCCGTTGAAATCTTGGACTGGAAGAGATAGAGAGAAGATGGATGGGTCGACGGTAAAGAAAGTGGGGGTATATATGCTATTATGGTGGAGAGAAGCTGCGTACATGGTTAGTTGGTGGGTAATAATAGTGCAATAACTGTGGCCGCTCGGAGGTGGAAAAGGCAACAGTTGCTCTTGAAATTATTAAAAAAAAAAAAAGGCTAAGCTACAAAATTTGGTGAGAATTAATTTTTGTGGAGATAGATGGAAATTTTATTGATTAAATGTATATTTTATTTATTTAAAATAAATTTCATAAATTTTTGAACTTACCTAGATGAACTATTTTTAACTTTTCTCACTTATTAAGGCTTCGTTAGGGAGTCTTTTTTTACTATCTCTTAAAATAATTTTTAATACAAAAATTTTAATTTTTAATTAAAAAATATTTTAAAAAGCCACAGTTATTTGCTCGTTAGATGACTTCCACCAGTCTGATAATCCATCAACTTGACAGTCATATTTCTTTATGAAAAATTAGGCTTTGTGATTTATACCAATTAAATTTGTTGGACCCACCAATGAATCAGCTCTTATTGAACCTTTACAGTTCACTGAAAGAGTACAATATTGACAGCTATGTGAACAAGCAAAATAAGGGCCATGCAGCCCAAGCTTATCCAGCAGTGTTTGATGTTTTCACTGTAAAAACTATGATCGAATATGTGACTGATCAACCAGTTGTTTGCTGTAATAAGCTGTTTGTCTGTGCCTTATTTTCAGCTTTGTATGCTTTATTAAGGTTTCGTTGGGATGGCTTTCTTACTGCTTCGTTAAGTCTATTAAAAAGTTGTTTTAAGAAGCAACAAGAAAGCCGTCCTATAAATGAGTGTAAAAACTGTGGAGTTGGTATGCACAGCAAGCATTGTAATGGTTTATGACTTTATGGAGAGAGTTTGGTGCCCTCTTGAATTCCCTCTCTAAGGGTATTAAAAGCTCTCATGAACTTGCAAGCTGGATACCTCTTTCTTGTCTGTTTCAGACCTCATAGAGTTATGAGAGGTTGTGTACTATTTTTATTATTTTTTTCATTCTAGATATAGTCTTTTCTGTAACCCCTGAAAACTATAAATAAGAGGTGAATGAGCATATCTTAAATATCTTGCTGAGGACATGGCTCAAACATGTTGTGGGCTTGACTTGTAGAGACATTTGAGATTTCTACTTCTCTATATATACGCACTTGCTGTTCTCACTCAATTTTTGCTTTAACCTATCAATAACTTGTTAGTAAGATTGTGTCATTATGGATAAATTTGAATCGAACAACTTAATTTTGAATATATGAAAAGAACACTAATATTATATTATAGTGTTATTATGATATGAATATTTAAATATTTGGATTCCCAACCACCTCTCAGTCATATTTTTTTTTTTTTTTTTTTTTTTTTTTTTTTTTTTGTGATTTCTTCTTCTCTCTTCTTCCTAAAACTTATTTTTCATTTCACTCTCCTCTATCTCTATATTTTCTTTCATTATATACAGCTTTCTTATTGCTTTCTAAAGCAGCTTTTTTGTACAATTTTAGGTAGTTTTGTTTGGGATTGCTTTCTTACTGCTTCTTAAAGAAGCTTTTTAGTACAAAAAAAATTATTTTTTATACTAAAAAGTTGCTTTAATAGTAGTAAGAAAACAGTCTCAAACGAACCACCCTTAGCCTTCATTTGGGATGATTTTCTTACTATGTACTTTGTAATTAATGCAAAAAAAAAAAAAAAAATTGTCTAAAACTATCTCAAATAAAATATAAGTAGTGTATTGATAGTCATTTTGAGATTTTGGTTGTGGCCATGAAATAAAAATCATCTTGATGACAAAAAAACAATCGTCTTTACAGATGTCATGGTAAATGGAATCTAAATTAATTCCATAGCAAGTTTCGTGGGGAGAGATTGAGATAATCCGGACAACTACAAACAATTAATTTTAATCGTTTGTTTTAAATGAAGGGGAACAAAAAGAAGAAGAATAACAAATCTCTAATTGTTTAAATCATTTAATTAAGGCTTCGTTTGGGACGGCTGTTTCCCTGCTGTACTGTATGAAACGTAACCGAGAGGTGGTTTGGGAGTACACGTTCGTGCTCCATTCTCGAAATCTTTGCTTCCTGTGGTTGCTTCTCACGTCCGGCGGAAGACTCCCGCGTTACAGAATTTATTACATACATGAATATGTAAAAAAATAAGAGAAAAATATGAGAGTCATATAGCAGAATGCTTGACTTGATGAAGTTACTCACCGAGCTCATTGGAAGTCGCTTGAATGCATAAATGGACAAAAAACATTCAATAGTCTTCTATGTGAAGGAAGTTGTTCGCTTATGTTGTTGCATTAGGGCCGACTTGATAGCATGTATTTGACTACTTGGGACGAGTTCATAGATCATCGTCAATCGTCATCTGCTTGAGATGAGTTCAGTTATAAACTTGACGAGTTCCTCTTGGGCTGATGCCAAAAGAGATTGATTTCAATTGTATTGAGCTGGAGTGACTTTATTTGAACTTAGTTTTTCAAATATTTAAGTATGCATAAATTATTAGATATTCATAAATATATCATATCTGATTAGAAAAAGTATTAAGAATGATAAAAAATTTAATTATATTTATATCATAATTTAATTATAATTATTTTATAATTAGAATTTTATTATTTATTAATTTAATCATTTAATTACATAAAGAAAAATAATCTCATTTTTTTTCTTGACCATATATCTTTACTCTTTCTAAAAATATGTAAAACCACGTAACAAGTATATAGCCAAGCAAGTAACTAAAATCTTACAGCTGGAATTAATGCAAGATAAAAGATAATAATATATTATACATCATATATAAAATATATGCGTCAATGTCTATACTGATTATCTATATCTAATTATTTTTCTATAATTCATCACATCTTAGTCCATTCAATTATTAGTTATAATATCAATAACAACCAACAATATTAATGTCACTAATAATTTTAGTATCTTGATCAATAACATTAAATAGTATTAATAATAGTAAATAATATTAATAGCAGTCACAATATCAGCAGTGTTAAAAGCAATATCGATATCAATATTTAGATATTCACATCAATATCAGTATTCAGATATTCAATGAGTGTATCTTGCTCATAATTTTTTATTTTTAAGTAATTATATAAATTTTATATTTCATAATTTTTTATTTTCTTTAATTTTTGTCTCATATTTAAAATGATAATAACATAATTGTTATGTTTATTTTATTATTTTTTAATAATATAAATTATTTATTATATCATCTATTTAACCTAACTCATAGAACCATGAACTCCTACTAGACGTGGATCTTCAGCATTTTATTAATTATCATTACTATCCTCATCCTGATTCCTCTTTCAGACGAATTAGCTGTTCCAAAAATTTTCCTTCCGACGGAGATGAATTTTTAGTTCTAAAACGATCGCTACAGTCCGTTGATAAAGCGGCTTGACGTCACAGAGCCGATAGCTGAGGCAGCCAAGAGCGAGGAAAAGGGAAAGCTATGTCTTCTATTGGGCCGGCGAAGGGGATCCTCGAGATCGCCAAGTTTGCGGTTTACGTCACCGTCCCCGCTGCTCTCACCTACGCCTTCGTTACGGATTCGGGGACTCTTCATAAGCTCATGGGATTCGTACTCCTCTCTCTCTTTCTCTCTCTGATCCTCTTTCCTTTTTTTTTTTTATCGGGTTCTTCTTTCTTTGGTGATGCGTGACAATTAGTAAGTAGATGGTTAGATGGGATTGGTCTCATAATTTCTCTGTCGTATTGCTCTCCACAAGAAGATAATGGATTAGGGCACGATTGTGCCGTCCGCATTGGGCCAAATTTTTGAACTAAGTATCGTTTAGAAGTAAATTAGTTACCAAACCAACGAAATTTGAAATTTTGGAACTAGCCAAAGTTGCCATTCAACGGGCGACTTGCTAGTGTGTACCAGTCACCCGTTTCACAGTCGATTTTTAAAATTTTCTTAAAAAATTGAATTCTGAGTTATGATAAGACGAGTAAGAAGTTAGATTTCATAAACTTTGTTGTTGGGAGCATATAATGTAGGAGAATGAATAATAATATCTAACAGAAGTTACGTTAAATACTTCTTTTTATAAATTTTATGCAGAATTTATGGTAGCAAACATATTTTTGGGAGAAAGTTATTGTTGACTTTTACATACATGTCAAATCCAATGCAAGTGGCTTCCATGTCACCTAAATCTTTATTAAATCCCTCAAAAGGTAGCAGCGGCAACATCACCCAAAACCTGCTAGTATTCTGCTCATCTGCCTTCCAAAATTTACCCCGGAACTTAGTTCGTTAAAACTCCCTTGCCGAATAAGAAAAGCGAGCGGAGGCCGGGGTCGAATTTTCGGAGCCCACAGTTATGTAGGTGAATCAATCATCTTTTATTTTAAGAAATTTAAAAGTAACTTGATTTATATTATAAAGTTATTGTTTTATTAGTTTTATATATATAAATAATTTTATTGGTGTATCTTGCTGGCAATATCAGATTGAAATTTGAAAGCATCGATGTGATTTTAATTTGAAAGCATCAATGTTATTTTAATGAAAATTGGATTCCTTGCTGGCAATGTTAGATTGTCACGTCAATTGTGCAGATGTGACATGAGTTATTTTGATGTATCAAATTGAATGCTTGCTTTTGAATCTGTAGCCCATGAAAATTATGCTATATAAGAGTGTTGTACTCCATTGGAGGTGAAGCTTGAGTGAAGCTTATGCATATAGGTTAGTTTTGTTTGAGAGGTTTGATAGTTGGATGTCTAGTTTGGTTAATGTGTAGAATCCATTGGCCAGATATCAAGAAGTATCAGTGTATTTCCCACCAAACAGTTGTTGGATGTTACCAGCCGACGACTGCACGATTGTATGGCGAGGTGTATGACAATCCCCTAGAACAAAAGATGAGTGCAAATGATATATTTAGATGTTGCATGCATGTGTGAATCGAAGACAGGGATCACATACTATGGTATCTACATGTTGAAGCGATGAAGATGGAGTGCAACATGGATGAAAATTTCTTAACATCCACCTGCAGCATGGCTTTCTTAAAATTTTCCCGCAAATGTCGCAAACAGTGTCGATGTGCAACATCATGAAATATTTCCTGGCAACCACGAACTAAACCGGCACGTCAGTCACATATCATGCATAAATTGGATCTTGTTTTAACAACATAAAGGAGTTCATGCATCTCAAAAATCAATTCCAAGAGTTTGTGCACTCTGACTCAACAATAGCAAATGCTAGAGGATAAAGACCATTATTTGCATCCATGCTATAGCAGTCAATAAAATGCCCCAATATTTACCTTAAAGGAAGGTCCCATTGAGGCTAATAACATGTCGGCAATATCTCCACCCACTTATAGAAGGGCCGAAATACAAAAACATTATGTCAAATCTATGATTCTCTGTGACTGTATCCTATATATTGTTTAATTTGGGCATTGCAGATACGACAGCCTCCATGAACAAATTTTCACTCCAATAAGACTCCTCCCAACTACCAAACACAGCCTTAATAGCCTTTCGTCTAACATCCAAGCTTTCATGTAGGAAACCTTTATATTGAACTTTGCTTCAATTCAACCAATAATCTCCCTAGACTTAAGGTCCATTTGCTTTCTAATACTAAGAAGTATAAAATAGCTTATAAATTGAGTATCACACTGACGATGTACTGCAACTAGAACAAGACTTGCGCACGTATGCTGCTACTTCATGGAAGAAATTCTCCATATTCCTCCTAGAAGTTTGCTCAAGCCAGGATGCAAAAGCCAAAAGCAATGGGGCCCAAAGCTTTAATGCTGAGCACACACAAATGTAAATTTTTGTCGGTTTGATGCACAACAACGAAGTGAACATTATTTATTATCGACTATCCTTGTAAGGAAAATAACATGTCCGATTTACATTTGAAACACATCCCTGCGTCAAGTTTTTTGGTATTGAAAATTCCTCTTCTACTTGCTGCCCTACATTCGAATCATCAAACGTGATTTCCTTGTCCCACTGGCTGGTAGTATCACATGTCTCAACAAATTCTTTATTAACAAACATGCCTTCTTTAGTGCCTAATGTTATGAGACAATAGTTTTGTACAAGGTTTTGAAAACCGGATCGGACCGGCCGGTTCGACCGTGAACCGGTCTGGTGGCCGGTCCGATCCAGCTTCAAAACCGGCTCTGCATAGAACCGGATCAAACCGGATTGAACCGGCGGTTCAACCAGTGAACCGTTGAACCGGTCTGGGTTGGAAAGAATCGGCCAGTTCATAAAATTATTTTATTTTTGTTTTAATTAAAATTTTTTAAACTTTTAAAATATTTTTATTAAATATGATGATTAATTTCATCATAATACATGCAAGTTATCTTAGATACCTCACATAATTTATTTTGCAAAGAGAGTGTACTTCACACTTTATAAAGTTTTTAAGGAAACATCTTTAAACTCCCCCTATGATGTGGGACTAAAGAAGTTGCATGAATAATTTAGATGTGACTTGGGGCTTATTTGGGCTAGTTGGGCTTCAAATTTTTTTTTAGTTGGGCTTCAATTTTTTTTTAGTTGGGCTATAAATTTGAATGATATGTATTATAAATTTACTATAATATATATTATAATAATTATATTATAAAATATTAATATTATAAATTTATATATTATATTAAATATTATTCTTATAAATATATAAATATATAATTTTTAAATGATATTTATATTTATATATATCAGCATGCACTGTCACATTTTCTTCATATATATATCACATGCTACTTCATCATCAGGATCACATCTCTGCTCACTAGAATCGCTGCTCATAGTTTCATAATCTTCGTCAACGATCCGGCATGATCCTACCACTACTGATTTTGCATGTCACTATATTAAGAGAGGTAATACCTTTTAAAAAATTCAAGCAATACATCTACTAACTTCAAATATGGAATATTGAAGTTCAAAGTCTACTTACGACACACATTGCTCTTGTACTGGTTGAACAATAGCCACAGCAACGAAAATTTCCTCCTAGCAGTATGATTCATTAACTTGAGATGTCTGATTCTGAGCATGATGCGTTGCCACATTCAACTCTTGAACATTCACATACATCCTAAGTATTTCTCTAGCAGCATGAGATAATATAATTTCGCATAACTCCTCATCTTCAACATGCGAAGCAATAAACTCATTCCCCACCCGCATACGACAAACTAACATGACTGTATACTTCAACATGTCATACTTCAATGCCTTCAAAATCCTTAACTTAAGTTGCTCTAAGTTCACTTTAATTGGCATTTGCAATGGACGAATCCAACCCTTGTTATATGTCGGTGCAAAATTAGCATCCAACGATAATTCATCTTCATACATCAGCACATATGAAGCTCCACGCCCACTCATAATTGAAGTACTTTGTTTCACTGGCAAATTGTAACTACAACCACTAAAAAATAAAGTCATGCTAAACTAATTAAGGAACCACACCATAAATTGATGTTGCATACATTAACTATCACAAAAACTTCGCAATCTAAATCAAAACTCTTTAACACTAGATAGTTCACTTTTCACATGATTGCACACACAAAATATCTATAATTTTCATTAAAAAATCTTAAAAAATGAATAATCTACAAAAAATAACAAAATGAACTTACATAAAGAGCCAACTTTCTTATCAAAGTAACAAATTAACTACTGATTTTTAATATCTAATTAACAACCCCAAATAGTCGCACCTCTTTCATCTATCAAACATCACAAACATAGCCAAAAAAAGTTTATTTGGATTTCTTCAAAATAGTTTCCATCACAAATACAATCCATCTATAAATACTCAAACTCTTCAAAATTATAGATCCATTACTAACAAGCACAACTTCCCTTCCAAACAACATTAAACATAAAATCTCCACAAAATTGGTTTAAAACAACTACAAACTACTCCACAAACTTCCTAAAATAATTTGTCTAAAAAAAATTTAACTTAAAAAAAAAAAAAACTTACCTCACTCTGACTGTTTGGCGTGGAAGCTCAACCGACAGAACTGTTAAAATCGAACGAATGAAGGAAGAAGGAGAAACAGACTGAAAAAAGATTGCACTTTTCAGTACTTAAACCAGTCACCCGTTTAATGGGCAACTGGCTCTCTGTCACCCATGTCGGGTTTAATCATAGCCAGTTGCTCGTTAAACGGACGACTTTGACTAGATTTAAATTTTGACTTTTCGTTGGTTAACTTACTAATAAAAAATTAAACAATACTTAATTTAAAACTTTGGCCTCTGCATTGTTGATGTCGGAGTTTATTCGTTGGAAAATCATGGAGGTATTCGATTTTCCCACTCTTTTGTAAAATTTTCCTAGGTTTTTATTATAGAATAATTTTTTTTCTTAGGCTTCACTTTTTAATTTCTTGTGTGTAGCTCTTCATATGCTCCCTTTAGTCGTGCATAAGGCTGATAATCCCCAAACTAAGTTCCTTCAGTTTTCATGCTGTAGGAAAACAATTCGTTGGTAAAGGGGGTAACTTTTAAGCTGGAATGGTTATGCTTTATAGTTAACCTTTGCTTAGTCATCAGTAAGGCAACATTTGCTTAAAAATGTTCAAGTAGTCTGTTCTGGATCCTATGGTGTATGAGGGAGAAGAAGTTGATGCAAAGTGAAAGAGAATGGAATTGGGAAGCATCATCACTGTCTCTATTTGTTTGGTGTCATTCATCCATGCTTTAGTTGTGATATAAAAGAAGCAGGGCTAGGGAGACGAAGGGAGAGTTGTTCTGCTATGTTCCCTTCTCTCAGTACCATTAGTTGATATAGCATTGATGCGATTTTATTATTTTTATAAGAGAAGACCCAGATGCCCCAAACTACCTCCTTGGTGGCAAAAAGAGGGCCATAAACTTATAGCAGTTATACCATAATACTGATAGGAAATACTTGAGTTTGCAAGTAATCCTATCAGATCGACTTGAGTTCGCAAGCAAACCTAACCAAATTCAGTAAAATCAGTGAGAAAAAATGTAGAAATGTTGTAGAAAAGCAAGCACACGATAGTAAAGTCTTTATAGAAAGCAAAAGGAACAAACACCAAGCAAGATACAAGAGATCCTCAATTCGAGAGGAGGATCGTCTCTCCCAAAATCTCTAGACAAGAGAGTCTAGAGCCCAAGCACCAAGAACCCTAATTTCTCAATCAATCAAAACATAAAACTCCATAATTCTGGTATCAGGGCTCTTGATCCTAGACGGCATGGCGTCAAAGAAGGTGGAAGTTTTGGAGGGGGAGATGGGCCAATTGAAAGAAGAGGTGGGGGAGAAACTCTCGTCGATGGAAGGCAAATTTTCATCCCTTGAAGAGAGATTTGGGGGAATGGAAGAGATGATCCGAAAATGGTTAGAAGCTCAAGTTGCTCCACCAAACCCTAAGGAAAAAGGGAAATCTCCGGTGACGAATCAAAACCCTAACCCTAATTGTCCAATTAGGGAAGAAGGAGTAAATCAGAGTGAAGATGATATGCAAGGCCAATGGCAAAGGGAAGGAGGAGAAGGGTCTGGAATAGGTGGCCCTTGGGGGATGACAGGTGGTCA
>NW_021318618.1:6162711-6185351 GCF_001605985.2 Dendrobium catenatum | reverse complement strand
TTCTTGAGTTCATTTTGGAAGGAGCTTTTCAAGATGCAGGGCACATTCTTGAAGCGGAGTACAGCATACCACCCACAGACAGACGGACAGTCCGAGGTGGTGAACCGGAGCGTGGAGACTTATTTGAGATGCTTCGCTGGAGAGAGGCCTAAGCAATGGGTCAAATGGCTGCCATGGGCGGAATATTGGTACAATACTTGTTACCATACCGCATCTCAGTTTACACCTTTCAAGATCCTTTATGGGAGGGATCCACCACCCTTGGTGAATTATCAGAAGGGGACGACTCCTGTCTATCTAGTGGATCAATACTTAGAGGAGAGGGATAGAGTGTTGGAAGAATTGAGGGAGCACCTATTGCGAGCCCAGCAGATCATGAAGACCAGGGCAGATTCGCATCGCAAGGAGGTGACATTTGAGGTGGGCGAAAGGGTGTACCTAAAGCTGCGGCCTTACCGACAGAAGACTGTGGCTAACAGAAGAAGTGAGAAGCTCTCCCCACGATACTACGGGCCTTTTGAGATCGAGAGGAAAGTAGGGATGGTGGCCTACCGCCTCAAGTTACCACCTCAATCCTCCATCCACCCGGTTTTCCATGTGTCACTATTGAAGAGGAGCATAGGGGAGAACATCATGGCCACTCCTACCATACCACGAGGCCTCACAGGAGATATGCAATTCTTATTAAAACCACTACAGGTGAAAGAAGTAAGGAAGAATGATCAAGGCAAGAGGGAGGTGCTCATCGAGTGGAAGGACTTACCGGCACATGAGGCTACTTGGGAGATGTACGAGGCTATGCAGGAGCAATTTCCAGACTTCAACCTTGAGGACAAGGTTGATCTTCTAGAGGGCGGTATTGATAGACCGGCTGAGCCGGTCCAGCCTCACCCCTTGCGGGTCTACAGGAGGAGGAGGGGGGAGGCAGCCGGCCCGGGTGAACCAGGGGAGGGTTCGGCCGAACCCAGGGAGCAAGGGGGGAGAGCCACGGTGGGCCCCTTGGGCCCACCTATTTGAAATTTCTGATCCAAGGGGGGCGGCCAGCTTTTGGGGGGAAATTGGAGGGTGGATGATGGGGGGTAATTTGGGGAAGAGGGGGAAGTGGTGAGGTGGTATGAAAAGAGCCATTAGGGCTTATTTTGGGGGGCATGTGAAGAAAGTTCTTTCTCTTTTCCTTCTTGTTTTCTCTAGGGTTTCTTTTGGGAGATTTGGTCCTTCTCGAAGTGGACTAGCTTTGTCTTTTGTTTTGTCTTGAAGATTAATGCAAAGCTCTTTTGTTCTTCCTCTCATCCTTCTTGTTTTGTGTTGACTTTGATTTGGTGGAGAAATTCCCACCTTGAAGGGAGATTAGGGCAAACCCTAATCTTGTGCAACCAAGGCGTATCAAATTCCCTCATGCATTTTAATACCCAAACATTCCTAATCCAATTTCCCTCCTAAACGCCTAGCCGCTCTCCCTCTATTCTTTTTTGAAAATCACTTAGATGTGGCCGGCCCCATCTGTTTGGCGGAACCTAGGGAGGAGGCGGATTTGTTCCGCCTCCTATAGAGGTATTGAGCCGGCCAACGGGCCAGCCCTACGTGAACCGGCGCAACAAATACCACGCAAATATATGAACAAGGAAAACACACAAAGGCAAAATGCACCAAATTTACATAGGTTATTAAATAATTAGCATACATCCATGGAATGAGATGAACAACAAATCCACAATTAATAGAAAGAGGAGATCAAAACAAGTTAACGGACATGCATATTATCAAATTCCCTTTCTAATTATATATTAGGATGGTACAAGTAGATCTAACTAAATCTTGGGTCAAATATTTCCTAGAGAAACCCACTATGATGGCCATATGGAGAAGCTGGCATCTGTTCCTAGTAAAGGCAATGTGAGGCCCAAACAATATATTCCAAAAAATGACGTTTTTATACAATCCCTTTAATTTCTCCTTATTTTCAAAACCCTGTCTCGTTAAACAAGTAGAATAGATTATTAGGTCAAATCCAGAATTATTATTTACGTCCTTCATACCCAAAACCCTTATGGGAATTGACAACTGCAAACACCAACTAAGCTCAAGCATTGCCTAAACTTGTGAAGTCGGATCACCTTTGTTCGCATGTCGGTAGGATTTTGCTTGGTGCAAATCTTCTAAACTTAAATCCCATCGTTTTCAAAATAATCTTTGATAAAGTGGTACTTTCCATTAGTATGTCTCTCATGATACTTTGATTTCAAGCTATGTGAATATTACTTGGACTATTATAGAAAAACCACTTTATTGTCCTTGTGCAAATCTAGGTCTTGAACTTAATCTTTTAGCTAATGAGTTCTTTAATCATTGAAATAGGTGTTATATCCTCTACTTCTATAGTGGAAAAATATTTGAAGAATTGATGCTTCAAAATGTGTTATGCGTTTGCCTAGAACAAATATAAGATGTAGATAACCCTTTGGCACACCACAATATATGTCTGGTGCTTAAAATCTTGTTAGAGATATTTCTTGCCAAAATCATAATTAGGCATTGATTGGATACAACCCGTCATGGAAACAGCATATGCAGGTCACACAATAGACATGTTAAGCATTTGTTCATTCAATATTTTCTGTCCCGGTTCAATAATATGATGGTTTTGTTTGTGGTTACTTAAAACCTCATTTCAGCTTCTATTTTTTTGGCATGAGTTCTTTGTATCTTTTGCTGGTCCATGCAAGCTCTGATTCACATGCCATCTCTTATGATTGATATATTCCTCATTTTGGTCGAGCCCATAGTTGCTCTTTTCACGTCAAGTTGCACTGCCCAGTCTTCTCCATCAAGCTTGCTGTAGTGCTCTTTCACCATTTCTCGTGTCCTCGAGACTCTATCTTCTCTATGATGCCTTCAAAATTTTTTTTTGTTGACTCAATAATACACACTCTTTCTATATAATTAGGCTTAAGCTTCAACTTTCCTCTAGTAAACCAAATTCTAGATCTGTGAGATTTTTTAGTTTATTTTTTTTGTTCTTTTCTTCTGAATGTAATTTTTCTTTTATCTTTAATGTGCATTAAACCTTCATATTTTGAGTTTTTAAGAAAAATAATTTTGATGTTTTTTTTTTGGATAAGACATTGTATATTAAAAATTATAAAAGAAATCTTTGTGTTGACAACATGTCATGCCCTACTTTTAAGATTAATGATGTGTCATTGGTTCTATGCGTAGCAAAAAAAAAAAGTTCTATGCGTAGCGTGTTACTTCACATGTTAGTACTTCTGCTTCATAGCGAAAATATAACCATAGGTAGAAAAGATGCTTCTAATTGGTGGCACACCTTGTGAGATTGAAGGTATACCCCGTCATAGATATGCTTATATCATTATCACCACCATAATCATAATTAAAAATATTATTAAATTTATCCCTACCATTCATCAAATTATAACTTGTAGTGTTTTTAAAATATCACAAAACAATTCCATTTATTTCCAATGAGCCTTATCGAACTAATTCATTGTTACCATTACACTAAAGACATAAAACAAGGAGAAAATCGGTGACTTAAGTGACGGTCGAAAGGCATGACACATCACATAAGTGGTCAAATGATCTCCGATTGGCAAACAGACTGGGCCGTTGCAATCTAAGCGTCAAATTTGTCTAAGAGAGAAAGAGAGAGTCCCTCGCAATCAATTCGGGTAAAAGTGGTCAAAATCAGCCGAAAGTGGCGATCAACGCCCGAAATTGACGCGCAACGTTGCCCAAACGACGTCCGATCGCAAAACATACTTCTCTGTTGCATTCAGAACGTCGACAATACCAAAAAATGACTATAATTTCATGTAACAAAATTCCGCAAGGGAATCAACGCGTATCCTAAGACAACGATGTGTATTGGACGATTGAGGCATATTGGATGATCGCCCACTTCTATTATTTCATGTAATAATAATGATGATAATATTATTATTATTAAAAGTTTTAATTCAAAAAAATCAAAATCAAATCAAAATAAAAAGTACCTCGTATCTCATATGTCAGCTCTGTCCGAATCCCTAAAATCCTGTTCGCATCTCATCCCAAAATTCTTGCATAAATCCTGCAGTGGCAGCCTCGTTCGCGGCCTCCTCCCACTGATAAATCAAAGAACAAATGAAGCTCCTTGTTTTTTTTTTCTATGCACACAAGAGCTCGAAATCCTCCCGTTCCATTCTTTCTTGAAAACCTCCCTCGCCTGCCTCTTCCTTTCGGCCGAGAGGTTCAACCAGTCTCAATCCCGATTTCTCAATAGAAGCCGCCGAAGGTCCCACAATTGTTCCCTACCCTCTTCGATTGCAACAACCCCCGAGCCACTCCGATCTCACAAAAGACCCCAGTTGCAATCCACCCTCAATCCCAATTCCCACTACATGAAAAGTGATATTAACCGCCGCAATTTGTTTCCTATACGGTTTACACCGGCATTTTCCAGCGGTTAATATCACTTTTTCGGCGGTTAGACAATATACCGGCAGTTTTTCGGTGGTCTATTAACTGTCGGTGTAAACCGCATAGGAAACAAATTGCGGCGGTCATTTTCCAGTTGCTAAACCTTCTGGCAGTTTTCCGGTGGCCAGAACAGCCGGTAAATTCTAACAGTCAAAGCGCCGGCGACCGCCGGGTATACTAGTAGCATACCGTCCATCTCAAACATCGGTAAATTCCTGCAATCAAATTGTCGGCGACCGCCGGTAGACCGTTCCGATGGCTATATTAAATCACCGTCGACTAAATAAACTGTCCGGTTTCGACGTTTCCAGCTGGCAAACCGCCGATTAGCTGCCAAAAACCTGTAGCCTTTTCAAAAAGAAAAATTGACAGTCCCCCTCTATTTACATGAATTTCCACAATATTTGCACAGAATTCAAAACATATATAAAACATAAACTTTAAGGGCAACACACCACTATATTCAACCCACATAAATGGAGTACAAAATCAACATAACATTTCATATGCAATAACAAAATCCAATCAACAAATTATATTTGCACAATCCAAAATCCACAATAAGCAGAAACAATTCTTTAAACAAAGAAGAATGTATATGTTCTACAATAAACATAATATATGAATCCACAGTAAGATGTTCAAAATACATCAAAAAGTTCATCAAACAAGTAACAACACTAATCATCCTATGTGTCCTTGCTGCCTTGTGATTCATGTGTCGGCTCTTGCTCTTTCTTCTGATTTTTATCTCGATATGATCGCAGCTCCGTCTGCATCTCATTGTGATTCATTAGTCAGGGCAGCAATCCTCTGGCTAATAGTTTCTTCAGCTCAACTAACATCATAAAATGCTGACGTAGATGAACTGCCCTCATAAGCATATCCCTACGAACCTAAGCCATAAACCCTCCCCCTTTGCCTTCCTCCAACAACATCTGACCATGTATAATACTCATAATACTTGGTCGATTCTGAAGATGATCCCTCATTAATAAACTGATGACTTTTTCGAACTCGTATAAAATCATCCTGTGATAATGAATCCATAAAATAAATTTATATTATATTTTATTTTATTACTCTAAAAATTATACTCACATGAGCTTTTTTCGTCTTCTCATCAACCCACTGATGGTCAGTTTGATGTTGATGAGTCCTCGTATTACACTCCATATATTCGGTTATAGATATACTCAAACAAAATCTTTAGACTCTAAGGTTGACCTGTACAATTCAAGTTTACCTTCAACTCCCTCTGTGGTTTTATCAACAAGAAGAATATCATTAGCAAAAAACGTACACCAAGGTACAACCTTTAGCAAATGTCTAGTAAGAACATCTATTATTGAAGCAACAAGATATGCGCTTAAGGTTGATCCTTGATGTAATCCATCTGAAATAGGAAAATACTTGGTCAAACCATCTTTTGTTTGAACACAAGTAACAACTTATACATACGTTTATTGACTTGAATATGAGCATTATTAATCCCCTTTCTTTTCTAGAACTCTCCATAGCACTTCTCTTAGAACTTTATCGTATGTTATCTCTAAATCAATAAATATCATATGTAGGTCCTCATTATTCTCTCTAAATCAACATCCATGACTAAAAAAACAAAAAAAACAAAAGTAAATACAAATACAACCTTCGGGGCATTCGCAGGCCGGAGTGAGCGCATCAGTGGGCAGAGCAATGGCGTCGGCGGGCAGAGTGAGGGCGTGATCGTCAGCCGGAGTGAGGGCGTGATTGGCGGCCATAGTTACGGCGTCGGCAGCCGGAGTCCTGCAGACGCAGTCTGAGGTGAGCGCGAGAGGTGTCTGGAGGAAAAACATATACGCGAACAAATGAGGATGACGGGCATGTTTGGCCAATTTTAGGTCAATTTTCGGCATTTATCTGGCGGTTTGGACCACCGGGGAAAAAAAAACACTTAACACCGACGCCCAAACAAAAAACCGATGGTCTATATGGTGGTTATTTTACCGCCGGCATTTCCAACGATTTATTATTAAAAACTGTCGTTTGATATTGGCGGTCACACGGCCGGTTCAACCGTCGGTAATTGATGATTTTTCTGTAGTATCCACACCCGACTCCTCTCCCTGCCGTAAGCTGATCGAACAACTGCCAACCACTTCCAATCATCCGATTCCACATATAAACGCCCAGTTTGAGTACCTCAACCCACCAACTGCTAGGCTCTTGCCGAGCTCCTTTTGATCCACCTACAAAGACTACAAGCCACCCATTCACTCTTCTCTATCACCCTCCATTCGCATGAGAGAAGCCAACCAGCCCTCTAAGCCGTGAATCGAACCTCGCAGCCTTATGTCAAGCTAACTAAATCTAACCACAACAAGAGGATTCCCTTACCTGTACTTGAGCAGTTTTGTTCGACCTAGCCACTGCCAATCGCAGACAGCCCGCCTCCACCTCTCTAATTCGTTTGATCGGCTCAATCTCGCCTCTCTCCTTATTCCGAACTACAACAAGCCTCTACCTCACTACCCTCTCTTTGTCTGAAGGCTTCACCAAGCACCACACACACATATAGTTAACCACAGCCAAGACAACCCATTGGCTCACTCACAATCACTCCTACTTTTATTCACCTAGCTCATTTCTAAAGAATTTGCCTCTTTTTTCCTAACAAAGAATCTTCTCTCTCAATCTCTAAACTCCTTGGCCATCTCTCTCTCAAGTTTTTTTATTATTAATATTAATAGCTATTATTAGTATTATTATTATTATCATAATTGTTATTAATTAGTATTATTAAATAATATCATTACTTATTAGTTTTATTATTATTGTTGTAAAAAAAAAGGGAAAGAAGAGAAGCAAAAGATCAAAAAAGGAAAAAAAGAGAGAAAAAAAAGTAAAAAAAAAAAAGAAAAGAAGAAAAATTTGTGCCCATTCACATCGTAATCGCCTCAACACATCCCGCTAACCGCTGTCGACTCCTTCGCAAAGGTATAATGTTCTCGAAACTCAAAAAAATCTCCAAGTCCTATTTTCAGCATTCGCAGCACACCGAAAAATCACTTATGCACACTTTTCTTAGTGGGTGAGCCTTATGCATGCTTTTGTTAGTACTGCGGGGTAAAACTTAAGTACTCGTGTATGAGCTTCAGTGCATGCTGGAAAAAAACTGCGCATTTTCAAATAGGTACCTTTGAAGATCCATGCACGCCTTTCTTGGCGTGATAGGATTGAAGCTTATGACCACGATGTCATCCGACACTGACTATGCACGTTTTTTTTGACCGGGTGGGCAAGCTAAGACTCCCTAAATTTCTCCTAAACATGAGAGACGCTGTGAGGCTGCCAGATTTTTGAGTGAATAGGGGACCAAACTTAGCTGAAAACTTTGGGAACTGAATTTGAATTGAACCACAGGGAATCAAACTTACAATTATAGGGAACTAGATCTAATATTCAACATAATAATGCAAATCATGAAATAACAAAATTAAGTACTTGTGATGAATATCAATGAACGGGCAAAATACTTGTGATGAAAATTAGTGAACAAATGAGAGACTTGTGAAATACCAGCACCAACAAATAACAACACCAGCAGTCATCCTACAAACATATCTAAGGAGACTAAAATGAGTGCAATTGTGTATTCAGGAGCAAAATATGAGAGGCATGTAACAGAGATGTATTAGTCAGGCCTATGTTTTATAGTTTGCTCATGGTTTAGTTTTAAATTTTTTTTATTTCTAAACTTAAGGTTATCTTTAACTTGTAAAAAGTGAATTAAAACTACTAAATAGCTTCCACGGTTCATCAATCGTTTGTGTCTACACTGTTTTCTCATTTTCCCCCTCTTTTTGATACGTTTAACTATTTGAAGCTCTAGAAAATGCCTCCGAACCATCCCCTTGACATCTTGTCACCTACCGCTGTTATAGTCATATTATATCTCTTGTTTAGACTGCCATGAATCACAAAGCTGAGGTGCATATACTTACAAGAAATAAAACTTGTAATGTTCTGATTTCACGAGAACTTATATATGCTTTTGTACAAGTATTATATTTCATTCTTTATGACATGTTTTACCTAAAAAAACCAATTTTATGCATTCACTTCCCATTTGGTCTGCAGCAAGTGTCACTGGCTACCTTGATTAGCCAATTCTTGGTTAGGAGGCCTAGAAAGATGTTTTTGTGAGTAGTGGATGGTAAGATGTTGAAGTTTTTAGGTTTTCTTATGCAACCATGAACTTAGAAGTTCATATTTAAGGTATCAGTTAGTGTAAATGAACCATTGTAAGCATTTTGTAGTCATTATATTTTTTGCTGTATGATTGTTTTAGCTATCAAAAAATCTGTAATTGAACATATATTCTGCATTCTCTCTCTGATTTGGGTCTGTTGCAAGGGCTGAAATGCCGTTGGCTATTTGATTAATCCCATCGTTCGTTTGGGGAAGCCTGGCAAGATGTTTTGTTGTTAGCTGGTGGTAATTTTGTAGCATTATAGATCATAGAACTCTTATTGTCAAGATCTTTACCATGGAACTTCTGTGCTGATTGCAAGTTATTTTTCCTGACAAGTTATCCATTTATCTGGATCGATTTCCTGATCTCGATCTGTGTTCTTTAATGTAAAGCTACCAATTTCTGTTTTACGGTATTACCAATAAGAATACATTTTTAAAAGAATTATTAAGTATTTTCATAGCAGTTTAAGCATCATTTGTAAAGATATTTAGTCCTGGTGAATAATATTACTTTCAGTTTAACTTTTGATTCTCTCAATTTGTTGATAAAAATAAAAAAATAAAAAATTGTGCTGTTATTTACGCAGAGGCCTTATGTTGTTTATCCTCCTGAGGGTCCTCCACCTCCATCTCCAGAAGAGCTTCGAGAAATGGCTAGGGAGATGGCTCGTAAGAGCAAAAGCATCTGAGTATTCAACAGAAAGCTAAATGAGGCACTCTTCCATCTGAATGAATTAGAGCTGAGTTATTTCAGCACCCATTCCATATAATATTTCCATTGTCCATATTATAATCGGTACCCATAGTTTATAAGTTTGTAATGTTTTACCGTTAATCTTTTTATCTTGTCATGATTAGAAATACTTCTCTTTGCTATTGATATTTTTTATTTGTGGTTAAAATACCCTTATGAGGTATTTGTCTGCAGCCGAAAATATTAAACTACGAAGTTGTTCTTGACAAGTCATGCTTATTAGCTTACGTCTAATAAGACTCAAGTTGTACTTTTCCAGCTCTTTTACTTTCTTTTTTGATGCCACTTTCTGAAGTTAAAAATAGCATGGGATGCAATGAAACTCGCTAGAAATCTTCTTAAGTAAATGAGTTCTTCGTTTGCTCACTTCAACACTTTTTTTATTAATTCTGATATACAAATTAAGGTTTCCATTATTGCTTTTGTTTGATTATTATTGTTGTGTGCAAAAAAAATTATGGTGATAGAGAGAGTTTTATGTTATAATTTTACATAGATCCACACATGAATAAAGGAGAAGAATAGATGATACACTAGACTTAGTGCGTGGAAAATCTAGAATGAGACAAAGTCATGAGACTAGCCCTAAAATTGCCTGCTATGTACTTGAAGTTGTAGAAGCATGATCTTCTCCAAAACTGGAGAAGATGGTATTAAAAAGTTGGGAGTGCTTGCTTGATCTTCTATTGTTGTATTAGAGATTATGAGAGAGCTAGTGGAGGGAGAATGACATCAATTGGATGATGTTAATTAATATTGGTTTGTTTGATAGTTGTTTGATCATGATGGTCGGTCAAGAGTGGTTGAACAATGACAGTCGAACAATGATGATGTGGGCTCCGAAAATTCGCGCCCAGCCACTCGTCTTTCGGGAGAGTTTTAAATTAAATTCTGAGGTAAATTTTGAGAAGGCGGGTTGGGTTTGAAATAAGCACTACCTATAGATTTCGCCCTCATTTTGTGAAGATTTTATGATCTGAGTTCAGGCTTCCTATAGGCGCAAGCCCCTATAGTTAATTATCCCTTTCGATAATGAGAGAGAACTTTCGATTAATGCTAGTCGTCAAACATATATAAAGTATATGGCGTACAGTAGTAGCATGTGTTTAGTTTTTTTTTTCTTTTTTGTGAGACTTAATATTTAAAATTAAAAATTTCACCATCTTACATTTAAAGAGGATGACAGGGGAAGTGATGATGGGCCCAATCAAGATCCCATGGTTCTGTCTTCCTGGGCCATCATGGTCCCTAGTCTACTTAGTTAAAGGAGGTAATCGATCCAACTTGATAGAATGATTCTTATCGGCAGTCATGGGTTGCATCATCCAAGGAAACCTTGTAGATCTATGGTGAGTATTTGTCTAAGGAAACAAGTTTGAATCCACCTTAGCTAACATAGGGATGTATGCACTATTGATTATATCCTATTGATTCAATTCTTATGGATTTGAAGCTATTGGGGAGCATACATGCTATGATCGTAACCGTAATACAGTGGAGTTGTTGGACCAAGCCATTTGGTCAGAGGGTCACTGTCATAATCATTGACCATGTGGAGCTATGTGGCCAAACCATGGGTTTTTTGCAGAGCCTTCCGGCTAAACCACTGATTAGAGGACCAATACGACATCCTATGGGCATTTGAAGGTATAGAGTTTCCTATGATTGATATAAATATTTAACTCGACCATCATCAAGATTTTCATGGGCAATTCATTGGGTTTGTTGTCGGCCTTATGCTTTTATGAATGGATTTTATTGGTTATAGGCCTTGAAGGTCTAATA
Organism: Dendrobium catenatum; assembly: GCF_001605985.2. Taxonomy (NCBI): domain Eukaryota; kingdom Viridiplantae; phylum Streptophyta; class Magnoliopsida; order Asparagales; family Orchidaceae; genus Dendrobium; species Dendrobium catenatum. Next base: position 6,174,094 of record NW_021318618.1, on the reverse strand, counting down.
TGAACGTATTAAAATAAATATCTTGGTCGACGTCGTGACAGTATATTTGTTTGATAGTTCGAGCCATGCCGACTCCTATTTGCTTACATGGAGAGGATCCGGCTCAAACTTAAATTTATTATTTGACCCGCGCAATATTTTTAGACGTCATGTGTGTACCCATAATACGCTCGACGGGGCCCATGCAGATATTTATGAGGCATTTTTATAATTATATGTTGAACTTTGTCGACTCTGTCTAATTGATGGCAGAGGATTAGGTTCGTAATAGGCTTTATGCCTTTGTCAATGAATTTGTCTTGTAATAGGCCTTGAATGTCTAATATGAACGTATAAAATAAATATCTCGATTGACGCTGTGACCATATATTTGTTTGATAGTTCTAGCCTTGTCGACTTTTATCTACTCACATAGGAGAATCGGGCTCAAACTTGAATTTATCATTTGATCCAAGCAGTATTCTCAGACGTTATGTGTGTACTCATAACACGCTCGTCGGGGCCCATACTGGTATATGCTATCGAATGCACTTTGGATGATGTATTTTTGTGGTGGTTGTATGTAAGCAATACAATGGATATATATAATTTATATGCGTATTCGCATACACACCTATACTTTCACCCGTATATTAACATATTTATGCATGCATTTATATATTCGCTTATATGCATTACACATTATTCAATCATGCTTGTTTGACGTATTGATATGAGTTGTAGTGGGCTAACGCAGTGGCATATGATACTTATGTATAATGTATTTATACATCATATGCTTTACTTGCATAATCTAATTACATGCTGACTCAGTATTTGTATGCAGTGCATAAAGCATCTATATGCCGACACAACATGCTATCATTATGCATTGTATTTTGCATGTTGGATAATTACACATGTATGACATGTTTTGTGTTTTTTCACGTTGCTGCCATGCTTGCATGATGCATTGGTATATAGTGGAACATGTGTGCGCAATACATTTTGTACTTTTATGTGATGTGCTGTTGCGGCATAATGCATTTTACAATGTTGAATGACATTAAAGGAGGTAATCGACCCAACTTGATAGAATGATTCTTATCGGCAGTCATGAGTTGCATCATCCAAGGGAACCTTGTAGATCTAGGGTGAGTATTTGTCTAAGGAAACAAGTTTGAATCCACCTTAGCTAACATAGTGATTTATGCACTATCAATTATATCCTATTGATTCAATTCTCATGGATTTGAAGCTATTGGGGAGCATATGTTCTATGACCGTAACCGTAATACAGTGGAGTCGTTGGACCAAGCCATTTGGTCAGAGGGTCACTATCATAATCATTGACCATGTGGAGCTATATGGCCAAACCATGAGTTTTTTGCGGAGCCATCCGGCTAAACCACCGATTAGAGGACCAATACGACATCCTATGGGTATTTTGAGAGGCATTTGAAGGTATAGAGTCCCCTATGATTGATATAAATATTTAACACGACCATCATCAAGATTTTCATGGGCAATTCTATTTTGTTAGTTAAACTTTGTTGACTCTATCTGCTTATCGACAGAGGATCGGGTTTGTTGTCGGCCTTATTATTTTATGAATGGATTTTATTGGTTATAGGCCTTGAAGGTCTAATATGAACGTATTAAAATAAATATCTCGGTCGACGCCGTGATTGTATATTTGTTTAATAGTTTGAGCCATGTCGACTCCTATTTGCTTGTATGGAGAGGATCCGGCTCGAACTTAAATTTATTATTTGACCCGCGCAACATTCTCAGACGTCATGTGTGTACCCATAATACGCTCGCCGGGGCCCATGCAGATATTTATGAGGCATTTTTATAATTATATGTTAAACTTTGTCGACTCTGTCTAATTGATGGCAGAGGATTAGGTTCGTAATAGGCTTTATGCCTTTGTCAATGAATTTGTCTTGTAATAGGCCTTAAATGTCTAATATGAATGTATAAAATAAATATCTCGGTTGACGCCGTGACCATATATTTGTTTGATAGTTCGAGCCTTGTTGACTTTTATCTACTTGCATAGGAGAATCGGGCTCAAACTTGAATTTATCATTTGATCCAAGCAGTATCCTCAGACGTCACGTGTGTACTCATAACACGCTCGTCGAGGCCCATACTGGTATATGCTATCGAATGCACTTTGGATGATGTCTTTTTGTGGTGGTTGTATGTATGCAATACAATGGATATATATGATTGATATGCGTATTCGCACACACACCTATACTTTCACCCGTATATTAACATATTTATGCATGCATTTATATATTCGCTTATATGCATTACGCATTATTCAATCATGCTTGTTTGACGTATTGATATGAGTTGTAGTGGCCTAACGCAGTGGCATATGATACACATGTATAATGTATTTATACATCATATTGCTTTAATTGCATAATCTAATTACATGCTTACTCAGTATTTGTATGCAGTGCATAAAGCATCTATATGCTGACACAACATGTTATCATTATACATTGTATTTTGCATGTTGGATAATTACACATGTATGACATGTTTTATGTTTTTTCACGTTGCTGCCATGCTTGCATGATGCATTGGTATATAGTGGAACATGTGTGCGCAATACATTTTGTACTTTTATGTGATGTGCTGTTGCGGCATAATGCATTTTCCAATGTTGAATGACACATTCTGCCTATTGTAATGCACGTGGGATGACATTTTGAAGTTTTTGATGTCAATGAGTTCTGTGAATGACGACCGTTTGAACGTGCACAACGCTTTATTTAGAAGCATATAAACGTCTTCTGTCTACATGTATGAATATTATAGATTTGGTGGCGTGGTGACCGCACTATAGGTCATTTATGGCTTTTATGCAGGTAGATTGTCACGAGCTAACAAATTTCCGCTACGACTTGCAGGTCTCTGCATTTGATGGAGGCCTTCTGTATGTGCTAGGTAATGGCATGTTGTATGTGATGGGTCTCTTGCTACTACCTACAAATGATCTGTTATGTGCATGAATTTGTTAATTTTGACGGTGTATAGTATGTCGCACTCACTACAATTTTCACATTCATGCTTGTAGAAGCTCCGTCGCTCTAGTTGCACATTGCTTGTTATCATTCATAGCATGACTGTTGCACCATGTTGATTTCATTAATATTGCTTGTAGGCAAGTTTTGTGTCATGTATGTGTGTTCATCATCATCTTCTTGGATATATTTGCAGGGAAAATCATTACACTTACACCATGCCTATCATCATTGTTCGTAGGCGGCTTATTGTGTTCATTTGCATGCCAATATTTACTGTTGGATGGTGGATATTCGTTGTTGACTTCCTTACACTTATGGATTGGCAAGTCATCGTATTTCCTGGCACATCAACTTTCATTGTTCGTGAGAGACTGGTACAATTGCTCGTGAGACTAATGTGAGTATTGTGCATCAACCATCATCCTTTGTAGGTGAAATACTTGCAAATGATTTTGCACATTTGCCTACAACCAAGCTCACATTCCTCTTGATCTTCATTGCTTGCAAAATTCAATGTACTTATTTGCATTGTTGGTTGCAAGGTATTGTTACATTCAATATCAGTTGTCTTTATGTGAGCTGCTATGTGCATAATAGGTCATCCACCCTCAATTGCAAGTGTGGATATATATCACTTGTCATCCTTCTGCAGACAGGGAGTACATTATTGCTTGCAAGCATAGTGTATTTAACTGTATGTAGATTGTATTGTTAATTGATGTTTGCTCGTAATTGTTTAGATGTTGCAATTTGATTGAATTTCATCATTCGTCATTTATATGCATTGAGAGCCTTATTTATGAATCCCTTACTTGTTCATTCATGTTTATTTTGAATGATTTGAATTATCATTGAGTGTTTATTTTATTCAAGTCCCCAGCTGTTTGTTAGAGTTTGAATCAAGTCCCTTGTCACTGCAATTTTCGACAGCCTCCTAGCATCTCCCCTGTTTAGAGGAAATTTCAGGAGTCTAGGTCTTCCCAACACGCCAACAAAAGCGTGTATAGTATGTGTAAAGGTGTGTATAGTAGGTGCCGGATGACACCGCGGCCGTAGTCTTCAATCCCATCATGTCAAGAAAGGTGTATATGGGTCTTCATGGGTACTTATTTGAAATACATAGTTGTCTCCCCACCAACACTGAGGCACGCATGAGTACTTAAGAGTGTCTCTGCCACGCTAAAAAAAGCATGTAAATGGACTACCCGCCTAGCCGCAAGTGTTGCACCGGGTTCCCCTCCCATGATACTAAGAAAAGCATGTATGGATGGTTTTTCGGTGGGCCGCAAGCGCCAAAAACATGGTTTGAAGTCTATGAATTATAGATTTGCACACAAAGCTGGCAACAGGACGATGATGACAAATGCACGATTAATGGTAATGCAAATAATCATCAATGCTAGCTAATAAATGGGTATGGGTCGGGTTCAGATTGAATATTTTGACCTGATTGACACATCGGTTCGGGTTAACCTGTGAACCCAGAAACAACTTGTTTGACCCAAAAGCATCTCTCCTCAAGGTCGTCGCTCATCATGCTCTGACCCGCACTAGTGTTCACCTGCTCATGGCCTTGCCCTCTCGCCCTAGCTAGATGCTCGCATGCTCGCACTTGCGGGTTAGCATGTCGGGTCGGGCTAAATCGGGTTAGAGGCTGGTCAAATTTGTGTCTAGATTTGTGACGTTTACCTAATCAGGTTGGGTTCAAGTAGGGTCAGTTTTGGGTTGGATCCCAACCCAACTTGAAAACTCATTTTGACGCCCCTAATTTTAATAACATCAAACTCTATTTGAGGTTGTTTTTCAAAACTTTATTTGCATAAAAAATTGCCATAGTTTTGTTTTGCTGTAATTGTTTTTATGTTATGAAAAATAATTTTTACAACCAAATTTATTGTTGTAGTAGCTATTAAACAAGGCATTGATTAATTTTTTTCAAAAGAAAAAGAATTATAATACCTGTAGTAATTTTTTAAAAATTTATTTTCTCACTAAAATTTTTATAATACAATTTGCTTCTGTGTCCTTTACATCTGTTTTAATTCTCACACAAAATCGAATGGTAAGAAAGACGAGTGAGAAGAAACACAGCAAATGGACAAAAATTTTGAACTTTTTAACAAAAAAAAAAGAAAAAGGAAAAATTGAGATGATCAATCCTTCTCACCCTCAAATGGTGACATATATCAACATGATGTGGTGTACGAGAGAGAATACATTTTAAATTTGAAAGAATATAGCACAATAAAAGGGAGAATAAGTACATAATTGGGAGAAATTATTATGTGTGGTCACCGGACGCTGTTTGAAGGCGAATCGTGAAGCGTCACGTCACTTTTTTGTTGTGTACCGCTATGTATCAGGTGATGTGGTGCTTTCTGATTCACCTCCGGACAATCTGATGACCACAGAATAATTTCTCCATAACTGGACTGTTGAGCAAAAGTATCATCTGTCTTTCAAGTGTTGTCAATAAACACAAAGGAAAGCAAAATAGAATAAGTTCCAAAAAAAAATCATTTGTTATGTGGAGTCATCAATCTTTTGTGTGGGCTATAGAAAAGTGTTTAGGAATATTGATAATTTCTCATTTTACTTTAAATCATTTGTTAATTCCTTATAACCTCCCTTTATCTTCACTAAACCTACGATTAAACCTTTCTCTACCTTTATAATCTTACCATCCATTGCAATTAAAAGTACCTTCTAAGGTTTAGGCATTTATGTTGCTATACATTATGACTAATATAAACCTCAAAAGGATAAAGAACATCAATAAAAATGGAGAGAAAAGAGATAAAAAAGAGAACCATTTGATGAATAATTAAGTCGAGGGGATTCTTATTCCTTCTCCAACTTGTGCTGCCTCCTCCATGTGTCAATTTGTATGGAGAGAGAGCTCAAGCTGGCAAAATGCTCAATTTATCTGCACATTTTTAATATTATTTTTAGAATATATAGCATAGGAAAATACTCTTTTGATATATATAATTGAAAATTGCTTTGTATATTTTTCAATTTATTTTTTTTCATATCTTGTTGATCCATGCAATTATCTTATAAAATAAGAGATATTGGCCTAAATTTTTTTATTGTAATTGTTTTATATACTATTTTTTTGCACCCCTTTTTGTCCTAACCGCCCATAATCACCCTCACACAACAGCAAAAATTTCAAAAATATCCTTACAACCAAAATTTGTTCAGGAGGCGCTCCCAGCCAAGAGGCACTGCCTCCTGGGACTCCTGACATATCTGCGAAACGTATAATGATCAAGGATATGAACAAATAGGGGTCAAGCCAAATTCAAGGCAACTCTAACATATATTTTGTAGAAAGTGAATGATTAATCAATTACATTAATTTGATTTTTTTCTTACAAATAAATAATTCATACTTCAACCTAAATTTTGTTTAAGAATAAACAAATCATCCGTAATTTTGCAAATAAATTTCAATTCTTCCCCTGCGCCCCGCGTCGAAGATTAAGGCTGATTCTGGCCCTAAAGATGTGGAAGACATTGCTATATATTTATAACATCATGGCTTTGAATTTCTATTTATTCTGCAGTAGCAATAATGCCCTTCCTCTCATATTTGCTAAGGACCCAGCTCCTAAATTTTCTCTCTTGGGTCGCTTTTGGTAACAGGTCTATCATTGCGATGATAGCACTCATTTATAGCCTGAAAACTGATATATTTCTTTTGGAAAAATGTGTCAGATATCTCATACAAAGTTCTTATATTTTTTTATAAATTTATTTCTTGATGTATGATTGCATTGTTTTGAGAGCAACCAGAAAGTGATATTTGCATGTCTATCTGCACATCTGCAGGCTAAGTGCAAACCCATCCCCTCACTACTTCAAAGAAGTTTGGCTAAGATTATGATCAATAGATTTACTTTAATCTTAGATAAAATTATCTCTAATAATTAAATATTGTGATTAAATTAGGCACATTTAGGGCTTGTGATTAAATTCAGTGGGCCCATTCTTGAAAATTTTGATTTTCATTTCAAAATTTTTTGATGAAGTTAATGTTTTGATCATCAATTGTTGATTCTATGTGATTAATGGTTCTTTTGTGGTTTATTTCTTTATATTTTAGAATATTTTGGGTATTTTGCTCACTCTTAAAAAAAAAATTTGCCCTAATTTTAACAATTTTAAGCGTCTTTGCCCATCCCCCACAAAAAAAAAATTTTTTTGCCCACCCTGAAAAAAGAAGCCGGATCCGCCCCTGATTATTTTGGTTCAATATTCAACAAGTAATATTGCTTTTTTTTAAAGGTAATTAAACCTTCTTGAGATACAATATTGGATGCAAATTTCTTATATCTTATTGTGCATTTCTTGATGCATTATTATATTTGCTAATGCCTCTCATAATTCTTTGAAAAACTAATGAGGTTTCTTTTAAGGATTATGTGAACTGTTTTGCCCAACTCATTAATGTGGGAAAGTCTATCTTTATTGTTCTCAAAAAGTGCATTTCTAAGAAGATTAACTTCATTAGGCATATCACTTAAAGTTTAAATAAGAAAAATTTCACATGCCTTATACTGATAATCCTCTTTATAAAGGATATTAAATTTTGATTCTTTTTCATGAAATCATTCAAAAAAAATTTTGAATATAATTTATGGATGGGAGTCTTCTTTTTTGGTTAAAACCCACAGAGAAACTTACACGTTAATACGAAAAAAAAATAGTTGTAAGTCTTTAAATGCATCTAAAGTAGTTAATACTCAGATATCTACATCCAAAAAGAAAACAAAACCTGAGAGCTAGACATCCTAACTAAGATATAATAAGAGAGCGAAAAGAAAAATAGAACGGCAGCAAAGGGCTTCACCCTAAAGGCACCAGAGCCCAAAAAAGGAAAAAAACTAAGCAGGAGCATAAAAAATGAAGAGCTATTAAATTAAAATAATTAATTAAAACAAGTTATTAAATTAAACATTACTTAAATATTAATTTAACAACATCATTTTAATTATTTAAAATCAATTAAAATAAAATAGTAAAGTTAATTATTTAAAAATCAATTAAAAATAAACCAGCCATTTGAACAATAGAATTCGCATATAAACTTTGAGATAGAAAGTACTTATCTGGATAGGAGTCTATTTTAATGCCGAGAAACTGATGTGCTGGACCAAGGTCTTTCATAGCGAATTTTGATTGGAGTTGAACAACTAGATCAGTCATAGCCTTAATATTGTTACCGGTGAGAAGTATGTCATCGACATACACTAGTAGATAAAGTTGGACGTGCTCACGGTGAAGAGTTAAGAGCGATGGGTCGGCCCTGCTATGATTAAAACCAATTTGAAGTAAGTAAGATGTGAAAGTAGTGTACCATTGTCGTGGAGCTTGTCGGAGGCCGTAGATGGCTTTCTTAAGATGACAGACATGGTTCGGTTTAGAAGGATCTTCAAACCCTTTAGGTTGTTTCATGTAGACCGTGTCCTGAATCTCACCGTGCAAGAATGCGTTTGCAACGTCGAGTTGATGAACCGGCCATTTGTGAAAGAGTGCAATTGTGAATAGAATTCGAATTGTAGGAAGCTTTGCGACCGGGCTAAATGTGTCTTGGTAATCAAGACCATGTTCCTGTTGATTTCCTTGAGCTACGAGACGAGCTTTGAATCGCGCCACTGCACCGTCCGACGTGTATTTTGTTCGGTAAGTCCATTTTGAACCCAATATCTGTCCGTTTGCAGGAGGCGGTACCAATGTCCATGTACCCTGTTTTTGCAAGGCTAAAAATTCTTCAGCCATTGCTCGTCTCCATTCAATCTTTTTACATGCTTCGGCATAGGACGTTGGATCGGATTGCAGTTGGGTGAGATGTAGTAAATTAAGTTTTTGGACAGGTTTAAGAGAGCCTGTTTTTGATCTGGTTGTCATGTGGTGGACAGGAGGTAGTGCTTGAAAACTTGGCAACTGACCAACTGCATCCGAAGCTGGTGTAGGAGCAGTAGTTGCTGGATTAATAGCAGTGTATAAATCGGGTTGGTCCGGAATTGGAAGCCTTGGTGTATGGATTGTATGAATTTGGCGTTGAATTGTTGAAGGAATAAGCAACGCAGGCAGCACGTCTGGTGTAGAGGTTGTATCCGGAACAGCTTTGTGCCTGAATGGAAAAGAAGTTTCGTTAAATTTAACATTGCGCGAGATGATTAATTTGTTTGTTACCGGATTCCAACATTTATAGCCTTTTGAGTTTTCAGAGTAACCAAGAAAGACACATGCAGGTGACGTGGGGCTTAATTTGGTGCGATGAACCGACGGTAGAAGAGGATGACATTCACATCCAAAAACTCGCAAATGGTCATAGGATGGAATGATGTTAAACATTCTTTGTAACGGTGAGATGTTCTCAGTCGTAGTAGAAGGAAGTCGATTGATAATGTACGTAGCAGTAAATGCAGCTTCCATCCAATAGTCCATTGGTAAGGCTGCGGTATGAAGAAGCGTTCTTGTCATAGTTATGATATGACGATGCTTACGTTCAGCTATACCATTTTGTTCAGGAGTGTATGGACATGAAATTTGATGCCGTATACCGTGTTTGGCTGTAAATTCCTGAAATTTGCGATTGACGAATTCGCCACCGCCATCAGTTCTAACAGTTTTTACCTTGTGACTAGTTTGTCTTTCAATAAAAGTAATAAAGTGTATAAAACTATTAGTAACCTCAGATTTATGTAAGAGAGGAAACAACCAAATAAAGCGAGAAAAATCATCTATAAAAACCACATAATACTTGAATCCCTGATGTGATGAAACCGGTGAGGGACCCCATACATCAGAGTGAATTAGTTCAAGTGGAGCAAGACTTTTACTAATGGATTTTTCGAATGATAGTTTGTAACCTTTACAGGATAGGCAAGGTGTACATGCAGAATTAAACGACTTAATATGTAAAAATGGATTGTTCTTGGAGATTTGCTGAAGAACCCGCTGATGGGGGTGTCCGAGACGGCAATGCCAGTCCACCGAAGTTGCAGCGGTCGCAGTGAAAGCTGTAGGAGTATGTTGCGGAGATTGGCTTGCAATTTTGTACAGGCCATTGCTACACGGTCCTGTGAGAATGACTTTGTTGGTCGTCCGATCCTTAAATACAAAACCAGTTTCATCAAAGATTATAGAAATTGGGTTATCCTTAACCAAATTAGATATAGATAAAAGATTATACGATAGATTAGGAATATGAAGTAATCGAGATAAATTGAGCTTACTGGCAGGGGTAGGAAGGAGTCCCGAGCCCGTGTGAGCTATGGGAACGGACCTTCCGTCCCCAATGGTTACCGAATCAGTCCCTTTGTAGACATTGTAGACGTCCAGATTATCAATGGTATTTGTCATGTGTGCAGAAGCTCCCGAATCAAGGTACCAATCAACCGCCGAATTGCTGTCATTGTTAGCCACCAACGCCGAGTTCTGTTTTGAAGAAGCGTTTGTAGAATTCGGTACATAGTTGATGTTTAGCCGGTGCCAACACGCATCAGCAAGATGCCCTTTCTTTTTACAAATTTGACAGATAATGCCCGAATTCTGGGAGGATTTGCTTGACAGAAGTTGCTCGTGACCCGATCGTCCTCGACCACGGCGACCACGACCTCTGAACGTGTAGAGAGCTGACTGTGTGTCCGGTAGTTTAGGATACTTGAGCGCGGCGGTCTTGAGATGAATTTCTTCACTCATAAGAAGCGCATACAGAGTATCTAGGGACAATGGACCTTGCATAGTGCGTATAGTCGTTGTGAACGGCAGATACTCGGGAGGAAGACCGTTCAAGATATAGATGATTACATCTTCCGGATCGACAGACGACCCTGCGGACGAAATTTGATCCACGATCTTCTTTATGTCAGTGAGATATTGAGTCATGGATAAATTTTGCATAGAAACATTGTGTAACTCATGTTTGAGCTGAATCACTTTGGATCGATTTGACGACTAAAATCTTGTATGAAGAGTCGTCCAGATTTCGCTCGTAGATTCGAGATGTATGACGTACGGTAGAACCGCCAGCGAAATGGTAGAACACATTGCCGTTGCAAGATTTTGATCAGTGATGCGGCTTATTTGAGGATCTTGATTCGGATCGGCATTTTCTTGCGCGAATGAGGAATCAAGAAAGCTCGCAAATCCGTTCGCCTTGAACAACTTCGCTATTTGCGTACTCCAAATCGGAAAGTTATCCAGCGTAAGAGCGTGAGGAACAAGAAGTTTAAGATTCGAAATTACAAATTTGAGGGCTGGCGGAATGAGCGACGGCATGGAAACGGAGTTCGTAGGGACTCCGATGGAGGAGGCGGCAGAATCTTGATGCGCCATTG
>NW_021318618.1:6155427-6162595 GCF_001605985.2 Dendrobium catenatum | reverse complement strand
TTTTTTTAGTATAACTCGGTATTGCTCGGTATAACTCGGTATTTCATCTTCACCTAATGATATTTCTCGTTATTATTGGTATTGCTCGGTATTTCTCATTTTGTGCATGCAATCTTAGTGCCGACCGGACGTAGCTCTACGTATGTTCACCGGACCAAATAAGTGGACCTACTTTCTTCTTCTTCTTCTTCTTTGCTTTCTGTTGTTTCGTGGACCTGCTATCCAACTGCTTCATGCATTTCATTCACTTAACATTCTACCTTGTGAGATGTGAGCTTTTAGCCGTTATGGTCTGCTCTCTACTGTTCTTTTGGTTATGTTTTACAGTTGGTTGGGTGCTTTGCTGATTACTTCTTAGTATGGATGTGATGAAAACCTTTGTGAAGTTATACATTAGTACTGGCATCACAAAAATTTAGATGCAACCAGGTTATAAATGTAGAAATATAGAAACCAGATTGTAGACCGAATGAAGAAGAAGAAGGATATCATAGTATTTCTTACCTCTGTTATACAATATAGCTGCATATTTATAGATATTACATTAGGCATGTAAAACAGATAAGACCTGAAGTTAACAGTAATTACAAGAATGCTAAAACAGTTAAATACATTAAACATTTATCCTTGACAATAAATTGGTGAAAGGGGTTTTCTTTGGCCTGAGCAGGTACTATTTAACTGAATAAATACTAAAGTGATCAAATCCAAATTGCTAATTTCTAACCTTATAGAGGACACATTTACTGAAATTGTTGTAGCTGATGGTTCTTTGATAGGTTAATCCTGAACCTATGACTGTGGTTGTCAGTTGTCTGTGGTCTTTGTGAGTTTGTGGCTTGCAGTAGAGCACAATACACTGCATCAATTTTTTTGGAGATTTAGCCATGGTGATTCTGTCAAATTATTGCTTTTAATTATTTGTTTTTTGTTGCAGGTTCACTGGTGACTTGTTCGAAAAAATGAATGCACATGCAATTATGCAAAAGCAGCAAAGCAGTTGTATTTGTAATGCATGTTTGTAATATATTTTTGTAACAATTTCAAAAAATGAAATTATTTTGTAATGCATTTTCATTTTTCATCTTGTAAAATATAAAGAATTAATAAAATTTTAATTTTATTGTTTGTTGTTTTATTTCAATTTGCATATTTTGATTATTCTCCTAAAAAAATTCATTTGAGAAAAAAAAAACCACAAAAAATGGATCTGGCTAGTAGGGGGGTCGTGTCGACCTGGGTTAGGATTGGGTTCAGCTTGTGGACCTGTTTTGTTAAACAAGTTGGGCTCGGGTCAACCCGTTTATGTCTTGGTCAAATCCGAATTTGACCCAAATCTGACCCGAAAACTCATTTTGACACCCCTGCGGCCCAATTGGTTGGTTGATATTAGAAAATACTTTTTAAAAAAATGATAATTTATTAGATTGCTTTAATAAATTGGTTATAATTGAAACTCAATAAAAAATTTTTAACTCAACGCACTTTTTAAATTTTTTTAAAGTGATTTTTTTTTTAAATATAAAACATCATTAGCAAGCAATTATTTTTCAGCTATGAGCAACCAAACGAGAGCCTAAGCACATTTGATCAAATCTTTACCCTTTTTCTTTACTGGTACCCTTTCAGGTTCTCTGTGCCACCTATTCCACAGCTTGCAGTACAATGACAAACCAGTTCACTTTTATTCCCTACATCTTTGTGTATATTCCCCTCTTTCTCTTTACTAGTTTTTCAAGTCCTCTAGTGTTGAGGTAAAAGAAGAAGAAGGAAGAACAAAATCTCTTCTCCTCTTTCCCTTTATATCCTTCTAAGTCGTGAAGAGTTGGGTAATAGAAGAGGAGGAAGAACCCAAAAACAAAAAGACAAAAAGAGCTAGCTAGAGGTAATATACGAAGAAGAAGGAAGAAAACCAAACAAAACCTTCCCCAATGTTTCCATCAGCAGTGATGTCCAACTCCACATCCATCTCAGAAGAAGCCAGCACCTCTTTAGAAACCAGAGCCCATATAGACTTCAACAAACTCACCTCCCTTCTTTCCCCCTCATCTTCTCACCAAAACCAAGAGAACAAGAAAAAGAGAAGCCAGCCAGGAAACCCAGGTAATTATTAATTATAACTTTCATCGATCGATGCTATAATCTCTGATCACATGTAGTCAACAAAACTTACTATATAATGCATACTTCTTCTTTGCTAGACCCAGAAGCTGAAGTGGTAGCTCTCTCTCCAAATACCCTAATGACAACAAACAGATTCGTGTGTGAAATCTGTAATAAGGGATTTCAGAGAGATCAAAACCTCCAACTTCACAGGAGAGGGCATAATCTACCATGGAGACTTAGGCAGAGAAGTGGCAAAGAGGCAGCAAGGAAGAGGGTGTATGTTTGCCCTGAGCAGACTTGTATTCATCATCATCCTTCGAGAGCCCTAGGTGATTTGACAGGGATAAAGAAGCATTTTTGCAGGAAACATGGTGAGAAGAAGTGGAAGTGTGAGAGATGCTCGAAGAACTATGCTGTTCACTCTGACTGGAAGGCTCATGTCAAGACTTGTGGTAGCAGAGAATATCGATGTGATTGTGGTACTATTTTCTCCAGGTTGGTGATTATCAACTCAAGCTCCTTCTTCCTCTTCTTTCTGATTCTTTGCTTTTCTGTTTCATATGTGATTTGAATGTTGATTGTTATAGTAGTCTTTTATAAAAAAATATTCAAGGCTCCTAATCATCCTTGTACTTTTTTAATGTAATTAATCCCTTTAGATGAATGATTTATAGAACAATATATAGGGACATGAAATTTCATAGCTAGCTATGGGAAGCATGCATTAATTATAGCTGCTTCTAGTTATTTATTTCTCCAAAAATATAACTGGTCAATTATGTGCTGATCAATTTTCCTCCTATGATGCTAATTAATATATAGGTGTTTCTCTTCTTATGATTTCTTTCCTGATTTAAAGAAAAAAATAGTTCAACCCTTGCCTTTATTGATCTTGTCATCTAATTATATTAAGAGTTTGTTTGGGACTTTACTGTTTTGCTTTTCAGACAGCTATTGCTTATTTATTAATCTGTTTTATAAAATGTTACAGCCATCTCAAATAAATCCTAAGTTACTTAATTTGCTTTCTATGGAAGATAAATTTGATGAATTATGCTTTAGGTAATTACCATAATTTGAAACATGAGGTTAACATATAATTAATAGATATGTTGCATAGGGATGTGTTTTTTAGTTAGTTTTAACTGGAATTTTAAAATTTTGAATTACTAAAATTTGTAATAATTAAAATAAATATTATGAGCAAAATTTTTCATTAAAAAAAAAGATAAATTTTCTTCAATGACGTAAAATTCTAATAGATGAACACTCGATGCTAAGAGCTTCGTCATAATTATTGATAGCATTATATACGTCTGTCGAAAATTTACTAGAAATTTCAATTTTTTTTCTTTCGATTTGAATTTTATTTATTTATTTGCTTATGATTCAAATTTATGAAAGTATATATAAAACATAATGGGGTCAGAAAGTTGAAAATTCTGATGTAAATGAAATAAAAAATTTCAAACAATAATGATAATTATATATCACAAAAGTAAAAATAATGTGTAGTAAATGATAGCTGCAGTACTTTAATGTTCTGCTATTTAATAATGCAGTCAAGCTTTTTGCATTTCTAGCACAGAATTGAAATTCAAAGGTTTTTCTTCAAACCTTAATGATAACAGTGGCACACAATTCAGCATTCAAATGATTGTACATAGGATTAACTAGCTATGGTTACTGTTGCCTTTAATAACTTTTATATGTTAGAAGATATTTTCTTTGGTTGTAATTTGTTAGTTAATTTATATGGTACTTGGTTATCAACATAAGCTCCTTTTTCATATATTTTCTGCGTTTTTAGATTTCAACTCCTGCTGATTGCTACTTGTCTTCTAAAATTTTTCATCTGGGTACATTACAAAAAATTTTTTAATGTTAATTTGAGCAAATATTGAAGAATTTATTGAAGAGAAATTAAGTTTTTAGAGCTTCATGAAGTATAATAAGCCTCTTCGGTCACTGTAACTGTTAGGGAACGATTAGTCAAATATAATGAGAAACAGTAAATCATGATTTGAAAAACACAAATGAAAACATTACGTTGAAAATTCAAATATGGGAGAATGGCTTCACTATAAGAAAAAGAGACGGAGTAGAAACGGCTTACAAAACTTTAAGCTCTTTACAATATATTTATAGGGCAAAATTAGGGCAGTGAAAAAACAAACAGAATTTCAAAATTACCCTTACGGCAAAAATCAAGTCAAAACTTGCAAGGGGGCGCTACCGCCTTGGACTCCCGACATATCTGCAAAGCACACGACGGTCAAGGACATGAACAAACAAGGATCAAGTCAAATTTGAGGCAACTCCAATAACAAACTTAAAATCTGTAAGTTCATTTAACTAAAGATTTGTTTGTTTTCAACTAATATCTTCTGTACACACTGTTTTGGTTTAATCAGAAGATGACATACCTAAATCATTTTAAAAATCGAAGTCATTTACTTAAAACTATTTAGCCAACTTGGAGAGAAGTACAAAGCAGTAACTCTTACACCAAATCTCTTTCTTCCCCACCAAATTAATGTTCTGGGTCCATTCAATTTACACGTCTCTCTATTCATTTATCTTTCAAAGGGTATTCATCACCACTCATCCCCATTAATTAATTTCTTCAATATGTTTCATCTATCTGTTATATGAATAGTAGAACAAAGTTTTTCATTCAGCCAGTTTTATCTATTTCATCTTTTTTATCTCTCCTATCTAAGATAGAGCTTACGTTGGGGAGATTATTCTGTGGGGATGACGCCGAACACAATTCACCGTCCAGAGACCAATTAGAATGCACCGCATCAGCGATACCGAGCTCAGTACCGAGCCGCGGTGCCGAGCAGTACTGAACTGGGTATCGAACAGAGGGTGATGTGGCGCATTCTGATTGATCTTAGTACGACATTCGACATCCACACATAATAATTTCACCTTACACATTGTGGCATCCTCTGAGGTTCATTGTATTTTGAGTAATTACCTTTTAGGCTTTTACCATTCTTTGGTCATAATTCTTTTTGGCCTAATGTATATTAAAAAAAAAAAAAATCTTTAGTCATTGAACCTTACCTGATACAGTTAATGAGAGAGATCATTAGATGAGTTGACCCAGCTGTTTTTTGTAGCTTAGTTTAGTATTTCCAATCTATATTGTTCAATTAAATAGATAACAGTACTATATATACCTACACCATAAATTACGAAGTAAAATATTGAATAAAATTTTTTCTTAATTTTTTTTAATTATGTAGATGTACCTTATATTTAATTTTGACTAACTTGTTTATATCTTTCTGCAAAATTTGAACAGGAAGGACAGCTTCATCACACACAGAGCCTTCTGTGATGCCCTAGCAGAAGAAAGCGCAAGACTTGGTTCCAACTCCATTTTATCTGACACTACAGTACTCTCCACTCTCCTCCCCCAACCTCCCTTCACTTCCTTCACCAACTGGTATCCATCTTCTAACACAAACCCTAACCCTACTTTCAACAACACCACATTGCCATTCCATTTGCAGCCTGATGAGCCTCCTCACACCTTTCACCCTTACTTTTCCAATCACCACCTCGTTCTCCCACCTACCTTCTCGACCATAGTATCCGCCACTGCACTTCTCCAAGGCGCCTCTTCCATGGGTCCCTTGCCGGCAACCACCAGTACTGTTATGACAGCCACCTTAGACACCGGAGAGATTTCTATGTGTAGAAGTGATGGCAAAAGGTTGACCAGAGACTTCCTCGGAGTTGTTTCCGGCGATGTCGCTGAAGAAGATGAGTTCCTCCCTCTTTCAGGACTTGGAGTAGATCCTGTTACCTCCTCTCGCTATGGCCATAGTGTTGATCACAGCAAGACTCTTCCTAAAGCTTGGCGAGACTGCTAGATGGTAAATATATAAGGATTTGATGAGTTCAGCTATGATCGACTAATCTAATGCAAAACTAGCTAGCTTATCTTATCAGCTGAAGATATAGACAAATTTATCCTATAAAGAAATAAATATTCCTTATAAAATTTCTATAATTAAGGAACTTTTTATCATCACATTTTTTGAACTGACATTTGCGTTCATAATTATCTATAATTTTGAATGTTAAATGAGTGATGATTAAAAAACAATTATAGAATTTCTATATTGAATTCCTTCAGGATTTATTTGATCTAAAACTCTCATTAATTAAAGTCCAAAAAATGTTCTTTATGTAAATGACCTCTTTGGTATAATTAGGCTTCGTTTGTGATAATTTTTTATTATTTTATGAAGCTAATGTAAAGAAAGTGATTTTTTTAAAAACTGTTATAGAAATCAATTTTCCAGTATAATTTTTTTTGAAAGGAATAATAAAGCAGTGGCTAAATAGAAATTAAGATTGTGAACTGAAAATTACCGAAGTTTTATTGTGGTCTTACAGCTTTGAAATTTGGCTATATTTATATTATTCACAATAATTTTTAAAGGTTAATTTTCTCATTATAATTTTATAATTATTTTTAAAAAAATTTACAACAATCTCAAAATAAACCCTTAGAGGAAGAGATATGTATTGTACTTTAGCTAACTACATAGTTATGTAAAAGATAATTAGCTATTACAATTTACAATCATACATCAAATATATATGTTGTGGTCATATATGCACTATTATTAAATTTTACATAGATAATTTCAATGCTTGTCTCGTTGCAATAAAAAAATTGATCAATTTTTTTTTTTTACATTGTATTGCTATTTTTCTCAAATAAATGATATTATATTTAATTTTCTTAGAAATAAAATAAGAATTGATAGGTCCTAAAAATTGCCTTGATCGAGCACGAATCTCGAGGCATATTCAAATTGGAATTTTTTCAACAAACTTACAATCAAATTGAACATCTCAAAGGGACGAATCGAACAACACCGAAATTGGTCCAACCCAAGCCCAAATGGGTCCAAATCGGGGGCCCGGACCACATTTGGAAGGGTTAAAGCATTATTTGGATAATGAAATGATATCCCAATATGGCATGCTTATAGTCAAATCGAGCGTCTCGGCGAGACGAATCCAACGAGCC
>NW_021318618.1:6147777-6155093 GCF_001605985.2 Dendrobium catenatum | reverse complement strand
AAAAAAAAAAAAAACTTGATATCTTCAACATAAAAATTAGTTAATTTAGATTTCGTTAGGACGACTTTTTTACTGTTTCTTAAAACAGTTTTTTAGTATAAAAATTAAAATTTTTGTGCAAAAAATTTCCTTTAAAAATCAACTAGAAAATTGTCTCAAACAAATAATTAATTTCATTTTTCTTTTTAAAAATTTGACCATATTATTTAAGTAGGATGTATAAACTAATTGATATATTTTATAATGATCTTCAATAAAATTATAATTTTGATAGTCACTTTTCTTAGATATTTTCTTAAACTTATTATAAAATTTCTTTTTTATCATAAGTACATATACACCATAAAATTAATAAATTATTCATCTCATCAAGAAATTTAAGATCATATTATTATTATTATGATAAAATCAATTTGAGAAGAAGCGAAAAAATATATATTTTTTTATTCACATATATAGAAGGATATAACTACTACTCATTTACAGTTATTAAAAAGTATTTTTATTTCAGATCAACTAGTTGAGATTATAATGATATAAATAATGTTAATTATATAAAATTCCCCCTTTTAGGGGTTTTCCACTTAAAAACTTTGGTGTCTCTTATGAATGCTACACCCTCTCACTTATCTGTTTGTGTGCTGGATCTTCGTACAATGCTAAGACGTTAAACTAAATATTTCTCTACCGTCGCGAATACTCCAGGACGCAACACTTCTATAAGATTACATTCAGCCAGTCAATCTATTCTGTATGAATCAAATTAAATATAATTCACAAAAGAATTTGAGAACATATATAAAAGTTTAAATATCAGAAAACTGATAAAAAGAAGTAAAATGCAGAGCTTTTAAACGTCAACGCATGAGGAGAGAAAGAGATGGCACTATGGCAGCTTGGCAAAAGCACTTTAATTTTGCCAATTGAAGAACATTTGCGTTATTTTCTGCTTTCCATCTTTTCTTAGTTTCCGTGCCTTCTATGATCTACAATCATCTTCTTGGGAGCTGCAAATTAATTCTGCCAAAATCTAAAAGTACAAACCAACATGTCGAATAAATTAATGAGTTGATCTATTGTATTCTTTTTTAACTATTGAGCCTATTAAAATATACATGTATATCAAAGTAAATTTTAAATTCTAGAACTTTTGACTAGTGGTCAAAGTTTTTAACCAACAGATCTAGAAGAGCGATATGTTAGAAATCTCTACTTTTATGAGTGCCAATTTGATCTTAACTTATAGAAAACATTATGCTTCGGTGCAGGGGCAGAACACCCTTAACGTGAGGGGGGAATTGCACCACCTAAAAATCTTTATTATATAGTTATTTAGGTAATTTATTTCCCACAATCTATTTTTTCGTCTTTATTACAAGAGTTTCCATTCAATCGTCTCCCTTAAAACTTTTAAAATACTATAATCTTTAGGCAATTACTCCCAGCAAATAGTAAAGAGAATTCATCATTTTATTTATTAATTTGAATTAAAAAGGTGTCCTTACGACCAAATTTGCCCAGCTTGAACCCGCGCCCCCTTAGACCCCCGACAGATACTTATACCTCCCCTAAAATTAAGGCTAGTTCTGCCCTTGCTTTGATGCTCAACATTTAAAAAAAAAAAAAAAACTTAGTTGGTGGGAATTTTTCACATGGTCAGTTGAGCTTTTAGGGAGCCCTTGATGCACATCTCAGCCCTTTGTAAAGAGAAGCAAAGTGCATTTAGGAGAATATTCAGAAGAACTAAGCTACATAGAGAAGAGGGAAACCTAAGGATTATCTAAAGTGAGAGAGAATGTTATGGATATCCATTGCCAGCTTTTTCAAGTAGAGCTGCAGAGTTTTTGCGTTCAATTTGCCTGCTTAAAAAGACTGGTCTCTGAAACTCCTTTTCCTTTTTCTCTTTATTCCTTCACTTTCACAATGGTACAAAGATAAAAGAAATCCATTCCTCTCCATTGGAATCTCCTTCTTTCTTACAAACTCTAATTATTATGACCCTTCCTTTCTCTGATTCCTCAAGGCCCAGCTCCAAACTGCTATGACTTCTATTTAATTAGCAACGGACATCAACCAAGTATAGCTATTAAGCTTCTTCATTATCATCTTTAGTGATACTTCATGCAGCTAACAAAAAAAAAATCTTTTTATTCTTGTTATTCCTCAAGTTCTTATATTTCTTGTTTTCTTTTATGAGGATGCCAAATATAGTAAATTTAAGAGTGAAGAATGAAAATATTAATATAGATGTGCAATAAAATTTGAAATAAAAAAGTTGAAAATTAGATATGCATGACAGAGAGCATAAAACAAAAACAATTAAATTTGTGGATAAAATTAGTTTTTATGGATCACAACTCAATGGATCATTCAACAAAAATGAATTAAATTTGTGCTGCCTTCTCGATAACTCCCTCAACCGTTTTCTGGTGTTGCTGTCGAACTCGAATCCGCCATTAATGTGAAATTACTAATGAAGTCTCAACAAATAGCATGGAAAGGAGTATATCCTTGATCTCTTATAATGATTAAGCCTTCGTTCGTGACGGCTCTCTTACTGTTTCTTAAAGTAACTTTTTAATATAATTTTTTTTAATTAAAAAACAACTTTAAAAAATAGTAAGAAAGAGTCCAAGCTACCCTAAATCGATCTTCAGTGATGTGCAGTTAATTATCTGCTAATAAATTGTAAGTTAATTAGTCACCGGATTGAAAATATTAATTCCTTGTTCCTTTGAAAATTCCATGAAGCTGCTGCCTCAAAGGATCCTATCAATCCCAGCCATTTCAAATAAGCATCTCGTTTATATTCTCTTTTTCATTTTAGCTGTATTTTCAAGTATTGGATGCCATTACTATGACTGTTGCTTTAGGTCCCAGGGCACCATGAGTCATGGGACCTATACATGTGGTGAAAGAGAGAGAGAGCCCAAATTCTCCTATTAGAAAAATATATACGTGAAAACCACTGAGATGACTAGTCTCTTTAGTGTCAGCATAACAGCAACTTCGGCCAAACTATTATGGTTGCTTGGAACAGTAGCAACTGTTGGACTTAAAAACTAGCTGGATATATAAATAAGCTCACTATGTAAGGAGATATGGGAACAAGTGGGAAAATAAGTTAGATGAAGACTACATCAGATAGCAATATCATCCACCTCACAATGTTTAACAATTAGCATCATGGATTCATTAAGAAAGGGGCATCGTTAGTGCGTCATGTTCTGCAAATGCTGTGTTTGATCAGAAGAGGCCTTCAAGTAAGCAACCCTTACCTCTACATTGCATATTAATTATTGCCATAAAACTTTATACTTTGATAATCTTATTAAGATGGATCATAATTATCTCAAAATTTTGAGTTTTTAAAAGCTAATAAATTGTAATATTTATGCTATAGTGATGCTAATAAATTGTTAGAAAAAAAATGGATGATGAGTTAGTTACATTAATTAGTTATTGGTGATGATCAGGAAGATATGATATAACGTACTATTACAAAAGCTAGTAATATTTATGGAAGAAATTGCAGTGTCTAAGATCGATATAAAAGAAAAGAGAATGGATCTTTATCTAGGCTTTTCATTCTTATAAATAAATATGAAGGTAATGAGGGTGACTTACGCATTATTTGGGACAGTTTTCTTTCTATTTCTCAAAGTAGCTTTCTTGTATAACAATTTTAATTTTTTAACTAAAAAATTATTTTAAGAAACAGTAAGAAATCTGTCCTATATTAAGCAATAATTAGATCATAATTTATATGAGATTATTTGAGCTCGAATTTTATTTTGCTATGATAAAAAACATGCATAAAACTTGCTAAAAAATTTTCAATGTTGAGAATTTTGAATAGTTTAGTATTTATACTACAGGATCTTCATCTATTACAGTCAGTTTTTCCGGCAAAAATTTGTTCAGTTTCCTGCGGAATTAGAAGTTTATCGACGAATTTCAGGCAAAATTTTTTGCGACGGTAAAATGCGCGTCGCTAAAATTTTCCAGCGCCAAAAATTTTCTAGAAATGTTTCCGGCAAACTTTCTCCGCCGGAATAATTTAAAAACTGCCTACCCGGCTGACTGCCCCGTTGCCCCCCTGCCCAGGAACTTTTATTTGGTCCGGTGCAAGGACCTAGAGGAAGGTTCGGTTTTGCCTAAAAAAGTGCAAATACCGAGTTTTTTGAAAAAATATTTCGTTTGATCCGTTGGAAATTAGCCGGAAATTCCGATGGAAAAAATTCATGATTTTATATCCTCATACTTTGTGTTTAAACTTTTTTTAACATCATATCATTGTTGAAAGTTTTTGTTTGCATTACCAAAAAATTAATGTTTTCGCAGCAGTTTATATTATCGGTTTTTAATTAAAACCACCACTATGGATAAATATAAACAACAATTTTAACCGCTGCTAAATTCACCGTAAGTTTCTACAATGTTTTGTAACATATGTTTGCAAACCGCAAGCTTAGACACGATAGCTCCATACTATCGATCGATCTCCTCATTTCATGTCCTAGCCGACTCATTTGAATGTGATTTCGTCTTACAAATTTCCATTTGATGTTGAATCCTACCTTCCTGATGTTGAATCTATTCTACCCTTTAGCAGCGGTTTTAACACCTGCTAAAAGCGCTGCTGAACTCTTCCTACATCAGCACTTATAAAACAATTGTTGAAGCATTTCTAGAGAACGCAAATACAGTGAATTTGCAATAGTTCCTAAACCACTGCCAATAAATTATTAAGAGTTTAAACCATTGTAGTAGGTCCTAAAAAGTGTTGTAAAAATCTAATTTATTAGCAGTGTTGGACCTAGGGGTTCTAACCAAGTGTTCCAATCTCATAATCGAATTTAGATTTTGGACAATTCTCTTTGTTATTGCAACCTAAGAGGACTGTATCATTCAGAAGAATGGTGAATGTATTTTAAAAGTACTTAAATTAGGGTTAGTTTATACAGAGAATGCAAATGCATGATGTAATAATAATCAGTCGGAGTCAGCCTAACGGTTCATAGTTATATGACAACATCCAGTGTCCGTGATGAGCAAAGTTGTCTGCTCTTTTATGTTGGCATGTCCTCCATTTTATCTCAAAGGAATTCAATTGTTGGAAACATTGGTGGGAATTTTCTAATATTTTGATGATAAGATGTTTAGATAGAGCTGAATGTAGGATAATGGAGGAGGAGAAGAGGTTAAGTAGCTTGTCCATGAGCTCGCATAATGGAGAGGAAGTAGAAATCTTGAAAATAAGCAAATGGTGGTTGGACCGTTGGAGAGTGATAGGTTATTAATGATTTTTTTTCCCCTTAATTTTAACTAGGGAGATCATGACTTCTTTTGGGATGACTTTCTTATTGCTTTTTAAAATAGTTTTTTAGTTTAAACATTATTTTTTTATACTAAAAAGCTATTTTAAGAAGCAGTAAGAAAGCCGTCCTAAACAAATTAGCCTATGTGGAGTTATAAGGTGATTAATGAGAGTGATTGGACGTATGTTTTTTTTTTCTACTTTCAAAAAAAAATTGTATTAAAAAGCTTCTTTAGAAAGTAATAAGAAATTTGTCTTAAATAAAGTCTTAGAGAGGGAATAGAAAACCAAAGCTAGATATGAAAGAATTTAGACCAATTATACTCCATTAGATGCTTCATTGCATGTATGGACATCCAATATATACAAGGAAAGAGAAGTGGCCTTTGACTTATAGCAAAATTTGATCATGTGTGCTTGATTTGGAAAGAGAGTAGTGTACTTTTTTTTTGTTAAAACTTACATAGAGGTCTACGCGTTAATATCCAAAAAATATTACAAGTCTTTGAGGGGTCCAACTGCTTCCTACTACTTACAGAGCTATAGTCAAAAATCCAAAAAAAAATCCTAATGAGCCAATGGACCCTCTACTTACATTAAAATGAAGGAAAAACTATAAATTAAAGGGTTCCATGAGTCACCACCCAAAAGAGATCCACCTTAAAGCATTGATGAAGCCTAGACTTAATTGAGATGTTGATGGACATACACAAAAACATAAAGTAAAGGAACAAATTAAGTAACAGGATTAGGACAAACCTGTTGATCGTAGTAGTAGGCCAGCTGTGAAGATTACATGCGTAAATCCCTACCAAAACTCAAAACAAGGCAACTGGATGCATATATTATGGTAAAAATGAGTAGTTGCATTAGTCCTACAACATTTACTCAAAATTTTATAAAACCTAGGACAATATTCAGTAATGTACATTGCATCATGTATTTTTAGTCATGAATTGAATTAGGTGAGGGCATTCAAAGCTTGCATGAAAATATTGAGTGCACTTCAAAATTACATGCTAGCTCGAAACAAGGGAGTGGATGGCTATGTTATTTCTTGTTTGGTATTTGCATTAATTGCTCTTATCATCACACATTGAATCTCAATGGAGGAGGCCAACTGCACAAATAGGTTTTGGAGATCTAATCCTCCATTGTGTCTATATGCTTAGTTTTAATCTTCATGTAATTCTTTATGCAATTGAACTTTAGTATTATAACCAAAATTTTATCTTTTTGTTGCATCAATGCTCTCTTCCTAACAAATGTACTCACCAGACAGCCTTAATGGAAGTACTCATTTGTCTCAAAACATTATTCTCATTATAATAAAAAAAATTCATACAAAATAAGAAAACTTAAAAAAAAAAAGGAGTAATAGTTAAATTATATATATATATATATATATATATATTAGTTTAAACCCATAGAGGGCCTACGTGTTGATATAAAAAAATGGTTACAGAGTTCTTAAAAGGCTCCGCCAGCTCAGTAATGCCCGAACGAGCTACAGTCAAAAAGGAAAAAAGAAAACCTAAGAGCCGGCAGATCCTTGTACTAGGATTACAAAAAGAACATAAAGCAAAAAAAGTGCTGACAGAAAGCAGCCCCCAAAAAAGGAAGATCAGGATCAAGAGCTTCAGCATCATCTTCCTGCAAAAAGACCAAAAATAGCCAAAATGGAAATGCATAAAATTAAAAGAGAGTACCTTGCTAATAGTAATGTTCACTCTGTAAAAATCCCTGCAAGGCAAACTCCACAAAAAATATTAGATATATAGTGAAAATCAGGAACAAAGGAGATCAAAAGATCCTTGTAAAAAGTCCAAAAGATAGCCTTCCTATTGATAATAGTCATCCTCTTAATACTCCAAAAAGACAATCTCCAGGTAACAAAATAGGAATTACAGAGGATCGTAAAGCCATAGTCACAAATAATCTGCACCTTACACCACCTAGAATTATCAGAAAGACAATCGAAATTCCCCAACCAACA